>NC_134573.1:63823751-64129064 GCF_050947875.1 Dermacentor variabilis
GCTCTGTTGAATCGCGAATGAGGAACGAAGTAGGTTCTACGGCTGAGATAGTAGTGTTTATAATGCCGTTGTAGGTAGAGGGCGTGTCCCTGTTCTCTGGGGAGTCGGCTTCCGATTGGTCGAGGGTAACGCGGTGAGCAAGTTCACGCGCAGCCCCGTGAGCTGACTCGTTGAGGTTGGGAGGAGCACCCTTTATCTGAGCCTGATGTGCGGGAAACCAATAAATGAAGTGGTGCGTGATTGCCTTGCCCCAAAGAAGTTTGAGGGCCTGTTTGGAAACGGTGCCTTATTGAAATACTCTGACCGCAGATCTTGAATCACTACAGATGACATTCCGTGAGCTATCCAGCAGGGCTAGTGCAATAGCCATTTGTTCAGCTATTTCGGGGTCCCTCGTGGGAGCCCAGACAGCATTGGTGATTCCTTGCCGACCATCGACGGTGACGATGGTGAACGCCCGACGTCCCTTACAAGAAGCGGCCTCCACAAAGCTGACCTGTTGCTTATGACTGTGTGTTTCTCCAAGGAAGTTGGCCGCCCTTGTCCTCCTTCTACCGCGATTATGATCGGGGTGCATGTTCTTAGGTATGGATGCGACCGTAACGTTCTCACGAATCGACAGAGGAACGTTAGGGAACTCCTCCGCTACTCTATCGGGGGGATATCCGAGTTCCTGCAAGATGTGTATCCCTGCCTTTGTTATAGTGAGGCGAGTTAGCTGTGCGCGCTCCTGGGCCTCTGCAATCTCCTCGAGAGTATTATGAATACCAAGCTGCATTAAGCGCTCTGTACAAGTTTATACGGGTAACCCGAGAACCCGCTTCGTAATCTTCCTAAGCTGTGCATTCAATTTACTCACTGTGCCCGTTTCCATCAATGCATGGCTGCCACATATGTAACGTGGCACAGAACGAAGGCATGCATTAGTCGAAGGACGTTATTCTCCGTGAGTCCATGATGCCGATTTGATACCCTCCGAACTAAAGCAACAGCACTTTCAGTTTTAGCAATTAGCTTGCGTATAGTCTTGCCATTTGTACCCTATGACTCAATGATTATGGCTGAGACCTTGATTGAATCGACTGTGGGTATACGGCAACCGTTTCTTGTATATAGGTTAATGTCTCTGTCTTCTAACGATGTCCACTCCATGGGCCTTGGACCGCGTTTCCTGGGACTATACAGCAAGAGTTCCGACTTCAAGGGGGAGAATCTGAGACCGGTGGGTTCTAGATAGGTTTCGATAGTGACTATGGCCTCCTGTAAGGCTCCCTCAACCTGACCGTCATTGCCTGCTGTGCATCATATAGTTATATCGTCAGCAGACATAGTGTGTTTGATGCCTTCAATCTCGAGAAGCTTTCTGCTAAGGTCGACCATGGCTATATTGAATAAACAGGGGGAAGTGACTCACCCCTGTGGGGTGTACCTCTCGCCAAGTTCCAGCAGTTGATATTCGAGATCGGCCACGCGGATGGTAGCCTTCCTATCCAAGAGGAACGATCTAACATAGTTGTAAAATCTCTCACCCAGACTGAGCCGAGATATCGAGGCTAGGATATGCGAATGTACAACGCTGTCGCAGGCCTTCTCAAGATGAAGTCCCAAAACGGCCTGAGTGTCGCTAGAGTCGTTGTCTATGATTTGATGCTTAATAATTTTCATGGTATCCTGTGTTGATAGGCCTGGTCTGAATCCTATGACGCTATGGGGGTAAATGTCGTCATTCTCCAGGAACCGGGAGAGTCGATTCAGGACCGCGTGCTCCGCCACCTTACCCACACAGGATGTAAGCGAGATGAGCCTCAAGTTGCCAACGCTAGGTACTTTGCCAGGTTTGGGGATGAGTACTGCGAGAGCAGTCTTCCAACGTAATGAGACGGTTCCATTCGTCCAAATTTCACTGATGTCCTCTGCGAGGTATGCGATTCATTTGTCATCCAGATTTCACAACGCCTTGTTGGAGATGCCATCCGGCCCTGGTGCGGATCTACCATTGAGTCCATGTAGAACCCTACGAGTCTCCTCAACGCCAAACTCCGCATCCAGGTAGAAATTGGCCGGGCCCTGGTAACAGAGATGTACAGGAGATCGCCCTGAGTCGACTGGGAGATATTTGTTAGCAAGCATGCGGATTAATTCATCCTCAGAGGTCATTCGTGCGGCCTCATGCATGTATCTACCAATGACATGCCTCTGATTAGACTTAGCATTGGCCTCGTTAAGCAGATGGTTAAGCAAGCTCCAAGTTTGACCATTGCGCATTTGGCCGTCTATCGAATTGCAAACCTCGTCCCACTGCCGCTTAGAGAAGGTTACACAATGCTCCTCAATGTGTTTGTTAATACCAGATATCTTTTTGGCCCCGGTGATAATGATGTTGATGACGACAGTCACGATGACTGGGTGATATGAGAAATATGTAAGCTATTACAGGCTTCGCCTGCTCTTTTGAAGTTTGTTCCCCTATAAAAGATTTCATACTTATGAACATACACACGAGGGCATCTCAGATTTTGACACATTTCGCGCTTTGACAAACCGTTTGCAGCACTTCTTTAAAAAAACGTGTTCCTTTTCTTTCGCTAGGTTGTTATCTAATTCTTATTGTCTAATGGGCAGGTCTCTATTATTTAACCTGGAAGTCTGTCACCAATTTAGGAGCTGCTTCATCGCCACCACTCAGGAAAATGAGAACTGCGTGTTGTAATGCAACAAGAATTTTTTGTATATATGGACACTTAAAATTGCTCTACATATGTGACAAGCGAACACAACCTAGGTGAACACAAGAAAGCACATGTACGACTCTACATTCAACCCTAAAATTTGATTCGAAGTTTATGGCGTGCGCAATTCTGATAACCAGCTTATACCTGGTTCAGGAATCAACGCAAATGCTCAGTGAGATTTCGCATTCGTCACCAATCAAAGAAGACAATAAACAGTAGATTCGTGACACTTATTATTATTCACATACAAAAATGTAGTTGTGACATTATCGCCAAGCCCAAACAAACGTAAAATCTAAAAATAGATTTTGCTGCTTTTGCTGCTATTGAACTGTTACTTGGTTCAAATAAAATACTTTCCAGGAAGTCCTGTTCGACGGAAAGTTAGCGGCTGTGGCTTTTTCTCACCAAGGGTAGAGCGGAGGTAATTTACAATTAGCGAAAGCTTCGAAATTGAGCGCTTGGTCTCTCCGTTTGAGGCTGGAATACTCCGATAAGTAATATAGGCAACACTTGATTTACCATTTTCTAGAGGCCACGTGGAGCACTATTAAGGTAATGATAGAAGCAATGCAGATAATGATAGGACTGTGCAACCTAAGCAGAAAATGTTCTGTCAAAATTAGCTCTGCGCCCCATTCGTCAACCTGGCTCGGCGCGGCACTCATGCGCCTTCTTGAGAGCGCAGCTGTAATTTCTTGTAAAGGTTGGTTCTGCAGCCTTTCGCACATGCAGTGCTGTACTTAAGTTATCAATAATACCATTATGCGCCCTTATCGGAAACCTTTTGTTGACAAATATATTGTGGCCTTCCTCCACTCCCCCAAACTCTGTCCAAGCATCTCGGGTGCGTTAATACTAATAGCACTTATAGACACTGTGCTGTTGCCCTTTCTAAACAATTTGTATCAGGGGGAGCGCCTACATAGCCGCCTAAATAATTTAACAGTTAGCAGCCAATAAAATCTCTATACCGGGCTTATAATCTCGACAGTGGGCTTGTCAAATGCTGTAAAATCTTGTATCAGACAGTTGAAATGAAGTAAGTTTTGAGCTTCGACAGATTTTTGAAGAGAGGCTATGCCTCGATGCTGGTGTCACCAATCCCTCCTTCGTGTTGAGCCAGAGAACGAATTCTCAATCTATCAAAAATTGAGAGCAATTTCTCTGCACGAATCCGCACGACGAGACAGCCCCGTATTCGACAAATTATTCAGGAGCAGAAAGCTTTGCATGCCGATCTTGGCTGTTCAAACGGCAGTTCCAGCACTTCGGCGAGGCGGAAAAGATTACATCGAACTTCTGATATAAAGTAAAACATTGGACAACTTGGCCAGGATGATCTACCCTCGACATACCAACCATGTTTAACTAGTGACCACAGCATGGTAGATAATTAGCCATCTGGTTCTTTACGTGCGCCTACAGGCCCATGTGTTTCTTTGCCCTGGTAAGGGCTATGTTGTAGCACTGGTCGCAGCAGCTGTCGAACAAAGTGCCGTTCATCAGAGAGTACGAGATTATTTCCTTATATTCACCATTGTGCAATTCAACTGGTAAAACACAGTTAATCTTTCGTGGACATCATGTCAGAAATCCGGCGTCATGTCAGAAAGTTTGTCCGATGTCCACTTGAAATAATATTCGTACTATCTCATCCGCTCTGAACCACTCTAAAATAGAAAGTTGGTGGCTGTCATTACAAAAGACGACGAAGTTTAATCATCGTATTTTATATCCCCTTGAGGCGCTATCTGCACAATTCTGTGTGCATATATATTGTACCAAAAGCAAAATAACGATTTCAAGGACGTATACATTTTAAGCGCTTCTGATAAGACCACTGCTAAAAATTTTCACAATTGTGTAAACTGTGTTATAAAATTAGTTGTGAAGCAGCTGGATGTTTGCTTATGGTGCCAGTATGGCATCGTGGGGGAGGGGAGGGTTACTTCATCGTTTCAAAACGTTTCACATCAGGAACTATTTTAAGAAAAACAATTGTCCTTCTCGCGACTGTTCCACGAAGTTAATACGGAAACCTATGAAGGCTTCTCAGAAAGGAATTTTCGCAGTTGCAGAAAAAAAATGCATTGTCTAGGGACCAAACCCCGGACCAACGCCCTTCTGGAGCAGTCACTGTACCGCCCGAGCTTACCGGAATGCTAACTAATTGCAGAGTGGCAAAGAGAGGCCAAATTATTCCACAACTTAAAGATGGGACACGGAATAAGGCAAATTCATTCTGCGAAAGCCTACAAGGTGGACGAAGAGTCAATAAAGAAAAAGAAAATACAATTCCCGCGATTGTTGTACAATGCTAGAAAGGCATAATGTCAGCTAAATGCTTCTTCTTGGTAAGATAGGCTGTTTTCAAATAGGCAAGGTATGAAATAGTTGACATTCAGTTATTTGACATTCCTGTCAAGAGTTCTCGCATGGAGTTCTTACTCTGTGTAACTGAATAAACCCAGTCATAAATTGAAAAATTTTAAGATACGGTACGTATTTCTTTATTCTGTTGATGCATCAACACTCGTGATATTGCATTGTAAATTCACAGTGTTAATTGGCGCCTGAAAGGAATGTGGAAACGGCCACAAAGTTTGCATGCTGGCGCTGGTTGGGCAAAGGCAGACAGCTTCTGAGCACGAGGGGCAGGTTGCCACCAACTATTCCTTGCTTCTATTTCGGCTGCTAGAATATACATTTCAACAATTATTGTGTTAGAATGCTTCCTGCACGTCGTGTTACAATTTCTAGTGTATTACCGATATTTCCGATGGGGCCCTGTTGAGGGGTCGTTTAAAGTTGTTGTGGGGCCCTTCAAGAAAACAATTTTCATGAGGCTCCCTGGAAATTGAAGGCACGAGGCGGCAGTCCTTCGAGCCTATACGCCAATTTGGCTTTGCCCGCAGCGTTTAACTTGTTGTGTAATTATTCCTGTGGTTTAACGAAACGCAGATAGGGTGTTCGGAAATCAACAATATTTACGGTAATGTTTGATGGATGCGCTAGAACTTGGTATGTCGGGACATGAGACGCCTGAGATATTCCGCATGAAAAAACGTCCGAGCAACGCTTGTAGAACAATGCTTTACAGATGTAGGATATTCCCAGCGCATGTGCATTGTCCTTATTGCTACGCGTATAAAACTAATTACAATATGTATTTACAAATAAAGAACGTTAGTGGAGACGGGACAGAACCCTGCTAGACTGTGTCGACTTTCGTCGTCGTTGAAGCCGTTGTCATTTTCTTCACCTCAACGTAACATGACCGCTGGCGTAAAAGTACCTTCCCGGTACACCAATGTTGTGCCATACTACGAGCACGACGTGGCGACCACACGGCGACGGGTGCTGTCATACTACATGCACCACGTGGCTACCCCGAGGCGACGAGAGCTCACACTTCTCCGCGGCGAGTCAAGAATTCGACACGGGAGGCGACTTCAAGAAGCGCCCAGCCATCTCCGCAGGGTCCAGCCATCTCCGCGACGAATCAAGAATTCGACGCGGGCGAGGTCATCATCCTGCCCCGCCTGGTTCCTGCCGACGAGAACTCGCCCAAACCGGTTCCTGCCGACGAGGGGTCGCCGAAGGGACTTAAGGGAGAAGCGGCCCATTGTGAGAAGAGAGTCGCTTGCAGCCGCCCAGTCGCCCTGATCCGCTCCTACTGCTACCTGTACGCTATAATCCACGTTCTGTAAATGTTCTATAATCTTTTTCGTTTCTTCTTCGTCTACGAAAAGTGTCCGTCTTTCGTCCTCCACTCCGAAGTAACACCACCAAGCGGAACAACCAGGAAGAGTGTGGCAGGGTTTTAGCCATGCGACGTTAACAACGTCAGGTGAGATTATGCCAGAAGCCATGGAAGAGCTTATAGGTGAGATCGGTCACTTGACGTAAAACACGGTAAGGGCCCTTGTAGCAAGGAAATAGTATTTCCGAGAGCCCCGCTCGGCGGGAAGGGAACCGAAATAGCACAAGGGAAGGTAGTTAAAAGTTTTGGTAATGGCGGCGCCGATTGGTAAGCACGCTTTTCATTTTCTTGGGATGCCAACAGACGAGTACAGGTAAGCTGCCGCACTTGGTCAGCATGGGCAATGACGTCGCGGCAATACTCGTGGCTCGAGGCACTAGCAGAAGGAAGTGAAGCGTACAAGGGCAATGCATGGTAGTGACCGAACAGCATCTAGAACGGTGAAATAAACAGCAGTTAAATGGCGCGAAGTATCGTAAGCGATCGTGACGCAGGGGAGCGATATGTCCCAGTCACGGTGGTGCTGCGAAACGTGCTTAGACAGTAAGTCGGTGATGGTCCAGTTAAAAAAAAATTAATTATGGGGTTTTACGTGCCAAAACCACTTTAGCATAATGAGGCACGCCGTAATGGAGGAATCTGGAAATTTGGACCACCAGGGGTTCTTTAACGTGCACCTAAATCTAAGTACACCGGTGTTTTCGCATTTCGCCCCCATCGAAATGCGGCCGCCATGGCCGGGATTCGATCCCGCGAGCTCGTGCTCAGTAGCCTAACACCAAAGCCACTGAGCAACCAAGGCGGGTGGTAGAGCAAGTGTACGGGATGTCGGCGATGGCTTAGAAGATGAAGGTACCACCACTGCCAGCGAATAGCTGTCGTGGGGCACGGGGCACTAAAATGATGTCGTGGAGGAGGAAAGCAGTGACGTCAGATGCGCAGCTGGTCCAAATTCCTCGAATAATGGCATGGCGCATCGCGTAAACAGTAACCACAGCGATCCTCCAATTGCCGGAACTCGCGGAAAAGACCGAAAAGATCTGAACCTACTCGAAAGAATGGCTCGGTTGAAATGTCGAGGGGTTGTGAAACCTGGCAGAAAGCACCGCCGCTTTTTTTCTCATGTTGACAGTGATCGCACGCAGCGATGTACTGCCAAAGAGGGTGAACGAGGCCGGGTCCGTACAAGCGACGGCAGATACGGTCGTGTGTGCGAGTGACATCAATATGAGTTGCAAATGGTGCGTCATGAAGCCCATGTAGGACGGCTGAGCGAAGGTGTCGAGGAATGGCACAGAGAAGGGAAGGACCGTTGACGTGAAAATTAGGGCGGAACAAAATGCCGTCCAGAAGACGAACCACCATATGGCTGGGTCAATAGGCGCAGATTCAACTCGCTCAATGAGGGCCGGCAAGGTGGCGCCACGGCGTTGGTCATTGGCTTTGTCCAAACGCAGGCGGAAGTATTCGTGTCATCGACTTCGCGCGTGTCTACCGAGTAACGAGAACAGCAGTCGGCGTCGGTGTGCTGGCGCACAGATTTGTAGAACAGCGAATAGGAATACTCCTGCGGCCGCAAAGCACGTCCTTCATACGTCACTCTGAGCCTTTTAAGGAGGGGAGCCAGCAGAGAGCGTGATGGTCGGTGACAATACCAACGGACCGGCCTTATAGGTAGGCCGAGAATTTCGCAACCGCCCAAACAAGAGCCAGGCACTCTGATTCGGTAAGGGAGTAGATTAGCACCGAAGGTGACAAAAGGTGGTTGGCGTGCGCAATAACACGGCCATAACCACGCTGGTCTTGCGCCAATACAGCGTCGATTCCGGGGCCACTTGTATTGGTGCGCATTTGTGTAGGGGCTGAAGCATCGAAGTGACCAACGATAGGTGGGGTGGTGAGCAAGGTCGTGAGATGAGTGCAGGCGGCGGCTTGGAAGGAGCCGAATGAAAAACGAACACCTTTGTTGAGGATATATGTGAGAGGCCATGATATGATGGCAGAATTTTTAGGAAAATGCCGGAAGTAAGAGCAAAGGCCTACAAAGCTGCGAACTTCTTTTGCTGAATGCGGCGCAGGAAACTCTTTGAAGGCACGAATTCTTCCCTGGCCAGGTCGGATTCCAGAAGCGTCAACATGTCCGAACACAGTTATCTGACGGTGGCCAAAATGAATTTTTTTTGGAGTTGAGCTGCAGGCCAGCCTTGCGAAAACTACCAGAAACGGCCTAAAGGAGCTCAAGGTGTGTGCCTAACGTAGGCGAGAGCACTACAACGTCGTCCAGGTAGTAAAGGGAAATCGGCCATTTAAATCCTTCAAATAAATAGTCCATCAAGCGCTCAAAGGTCGCCGGTGCACTACATAAGCCAAACAGCATAATCTTAAATTGATAATGTCCGTCCGGCGTTATAAAGGCTGCCTTTTCACGATCGAGCTCACTCAAAGCAATTTTCCAATATCCAGACCAAAGGTCGATGGATGAAAAGTACCGGGCCCCAGAGAGACAATCAAGGGCTTTTTCTATACGAAGCAGTCCTAGACATCCTTCTTTGTGAAGCGATTGAAGTGGTGATAGGTAACATAGCTGACATGAGAGGTGACGCCCAGGGACTTCACGGTGGTTCAATGATGTATTTTGCTAGCAGCCTGTCCACTCCTAATTTGATGAGTTGGTGCTCCGACGCAGAAGCTCAAGTAGTGTCGTCAATGAGTTGGCTGAGCATCTCCAGTGTGAATGCGATGCTTGAAGAGGAATGTCCAGCCACCTATGAGAAAAACATATCCGACGCAGTACATGGGGTAAGAGCTACATGCCTATTGGCTCTTGCCGCAGGTCAGTCCCTGTAGCATGGCGGCACCCTGGGCCGTGGCCTTAGACGTCGCCTCAGAGATTGCAGCTTGTTTGCACTCCGACGCTGGCTGCTGCCACGGTGAACGCGGTGCAGCAGTAGGCACTGGGCGCACCCTTTTGTGATAGGATCAAGCATCACTTGCACTGTAGCGTATCCGAGGCAAGTGGAGCAAATTTAAACGCCTAAAAAGATGCTCTGCGACACTTCGAACGCCTTTGGCAACGCTAGGCCTCACTGTCCCAAGTTGTCTTCTATCTTCTCCCACTAGGTATTTGCTGGATGCTGTCTTGCCAAGCAGGCGACTTGGACGACTCGGTATTTGCCTGAAAATAGAACTTGCTTTTATCTGGAATAGTAGACTGCCTCTGTTCCAATACTCTCGCAATGCAACATATTCTTCACACTAATCATATTACTAACCATTAAAGCGTATAAACCATATCCCCAATTTCGCACCGATCTTAACAAAGATTGCTAATAGCATTAGTCGCCAATTTCGTCCCAATTATAGATGCGCTGGCATATTTTGTTTTGAGACACGAGAAATCGCATGCTATTTTTTCTTTTTTTATTATTGTCATTTTCAGTATAGCAGCCTGGTGATGTTCAGTTTATATTTGTATCATTCAACTTCTGATTTAACCAATTCCAGTTATTACTCTCTTTTCAAATTATTTTCCTCCATGTTTTTTTTTCCTTTGAACCCCCGTACCGCCCCATTCATGGCCGTGCCGCCAGAGTGCGTTGCGCCACTTCACTGAGAAACAGCTAGCCAACCATAGAAGAAGAAGCAGAAGAAAAGAGCGAAGGAGCAACCGTGTATGAAGCGTTCCGATATGCGGCCACCTGTTCCAACGATCTCATTATTCGAAGAGGGTAAGAGGTTATCAGTGATGTGCAACGCACGCTTTATTTCTTGTTTTGTGGAAGCTATCGGCTTAGCAGATAAAATCCCCGATCTGTCTCAAAGCTAAAGGCCAGTTGTGGGCCGGGCCATGGATCAGCTCATAAGCCCCCTTCTCCTGGGAAATACGTATAACATGCTCGGAGTTGTTTTATCCGCGTTGTTCTAAGGACAAGTGCACCCGAAACACTAGTGGCAAGAACCGCGTTTCTATTGAAGCGGTAGGCATCGAGCGAGCGCATTGCCTAAGCAACGATAAAAAACAGCTCGGGCCTTTTTCCATCGGTGACTGTGGTGACAGTGGTAAGTGCGTCCGTAACAATAAATGCAATGACACACACACACACATGCACACACAAACACACACACAATAACGACATCGTGCACTTTCAGGAATTGAACTTCACTATGCGAACTCCTTGGACTACGTAGCCCATTGCGTGCACTGAGCCGCATAAGTTTATGAAGCGCAGGATTGGAGGAAACATTGAATTTCCGAGATGTCTGTGATAGCAACCATGAAAATATACGCAGCCCTACGGTATCCAGATGTGCTATCTCGCCGAGTAAGAACTATAACGCGAAAGCCCTGTGGCAAAGCGGTCGCGCGTTGTAGCTCATACAGAGCCCTATAGTACTATTGAACGCCGGAAATACGAATGCAGGGATGCCGTCTCAAGGCTACGGGGACATTAATTTTTTTCTAAGATCTCGCAGTCCGCAAACTTTAGCTGTTGAGAGTGTGTCGGGTGGTACCCGCGAAGTATGAGCCAACTGTCTCGGTTAAAAGCCATGTTAGCGAGGTTGCGTAACACTTGGATATATTGAACGTACTGCTCAGTTGTGGTCTGAATAAAAACGCAGCAGGATTGGCAAAAACGCAGCAGGATTGGCATTCATCGATCACGTTGACAATCATGTCGCGTAAGCTTTCATTCCTCTATAAACTAGGAACTTCTAATTGCTTATCACCTTATCGCAAGCTGTATACTAAGATCATTAAGAGCGAGCATGGGTCAGAACGTACACAAACAAGTCATCTCAGAATACCTGAAACAAGGAATGTGTGTGGCATGTTATTTTCTTGGCTAGTACTATTGCTTCGAAAATATGATAGACTCAGTTTAAATACTGAACATTTGACATATGTGTCCTATTCATTCCAGATGATTACGTCGGAACATTCGAAGAAGCACTGCTGCAGGGTATGTTTTCGCTCCCTCGCGGCGATCATCAGACACTGTGAGACTTCTGAAACACCTCGCACTTTGCTTTTCAGAGGCCGTGAAAGACAGATCGTAAGTGAACTATTCCCGATGGCACGAACAAGGGAAATGCACATAGGCTTAAAGGAAGGAACATCACAAATTTTTTTCATTGCGACAGCAATTATGTGGACACTCCAAGTGCATTTTTGCCGTCGCCGTTGCCGTGATGCTCCCTATAAAGTCTAAGGGCAATAACAACGTTGCCGTGTGTCGTATGCTGCATGTTCGAGTGAAAACGTGAGATGTAAGCCGACGACAGCGGCTCAATCTGGCGCTCGCGGACAAATAAAGTGGAGAGCAAACGCTTCGTATTGCGTCGCAGGAAATGCCGCGGGATGATGGAATGGAGGTAGGGGTGGAGGAGGCATTGTGGTACGGTAGCAACTGCGCATTTCGCAACCGGCACTCGCAGCTCAATCTCGCACGAGGAGGTAGCGCGGGAGGTAGGGGTGGCGGCGAAAGTAATCTGCAGACGGTTCAAGCCGCACGAAGTTCATATCGCTCGCTTCTGCTGCCGTGTTGCTCACACCGGCGTTTCGTCGGCGAGTGTGAGCGCTCATCGAGTGTGATGTGTTCGTTT
This sequence comes from Dermacentor variabilis, assembly GCF_050947875.1. Classification (NCBI taxonomy): domain Eukaryota; kingdom Metazoa; phylum Arthropoda; class Arachnida; order Ixodida; family Ixodidae; genus Dermacentor; species Dermacentor variabilis. The sequence continues at coordinate 63,835,854 of NC_134573.1, forward strand.
CCTCTTGCGCGATGGTACCATATCCTTGGTAATTCAGTTAGTAAGCGAATGTTTCCGAGTCCATATGGCCGATAAAACCACTATCATGATTTCGTACAGCTGTGCATTAATTTTCTTCCGCAATCGATGCTTCGGCTTGCGGGTGAAACTGCGACTTTCCTTTTTATTAACAAACCAAACAAGTAACAGTGCCATATGGTATAGCGAACGTTAAGAACGGTTTTAACCATAAAATACCATCTTTCTGCGAACTTTGAGCAAGACAGCTAGTGGTAGCCGAAAAATATTTTAAAGTTATTTAACAGAAAAGTTCGGCTGATTGTATGCGCACAGAAAATAAAAATGCTACCTATAGCTACCAGGCTCAATTTGGTGCTACTGATTAGACGTGCGGACTTGCATTTTCAATGACATGCATTGCCATGGGTTGATGTGCGTTTCTCCAAGCATGCACACAGTGCGATATGCGATACTACGTGAAGCAGAAGGGCTGTTCCTCGTGGATCAAGACAAATTGCACAAAACTTCTGCAGTTGAGGAATCTTAACATTTTTCTTTGCGTTCGCGCAGGCAGTACTCTTCTTTGTTTGTTAAACTTTATTCACCGTTCCTGTGAGAGCGAAAAGAAATCGGAACGTGTAATCAACAGTCCGCAGAAAGGCGGCAGTGCATAAGCGAACTCTGTTTAAGGAATGTATTAATAGGGTACTTGTCACGTGGTCAGTAAAATGTTCATTAAACTGTGAAGCGCTGCTGACTTCAATCCTGGCATGAACTCGGGGTGTGAGATATTTTCACGACGCAAACGCCGTGCAATGAAACTAAGATTAACAACCTGTCCTAACTTGCTCGCTCGACACGCGTAACCAGAAGCTAGTTGCCCCATTCCAAAAAAAGAAAAAATACCGCTGCGTTGCCGCCCGCGATTGCTGTTAGGTGTGACATGCGGGGCTGAACCAGCGACTGGAACATGGCACACGGCTTTTCTGGCATCGTAAGCCAGCGCGAAGCGTCTCGCTTCCTCCACTATGATATAGAATCGGAGCTCATCGAAACGAAGCATTTCGATAGGCTCCGAAGCTTCTTCCTTGCTACATAACGCGCACATTCAGTGTTTCTCTTCAGTGCACCGCTTCAGAGCTCCAACACCGGCTCAGATAATGTGAACCTAAGCGCGGATTAGAAAAGTGACGTTTATTCAGCTTAGTTCAATGCCCAGTTGTTTAGCGGTTATATTTGATCAACAAGCGCTACCTCCCCAAAGGTTCTGTCGTAGACGTGTTCCTCTTGCGCTGCTATTTATGGGATCGCTCTCTTTATTTTAGTTTCAGTTTTCAGATGTACTGCGTGCTTTATATTGTCAACTAAGCTCCTACCATGCTGGTTATATGCTCATTTGCTTCATCATTATAATAATTTTATAATTGCATTTCATTACACATTTGTAACAAGTTATACTGTAAAATCCCGAGCACGGCATTCACTGTCGGAGATAAGCAAGCAAGTAGCATCTCTGACAAACTTAGCGGCCACGGTCTCTTTTATTTTTTTCTTCGACAAATTTTAGGACATTATTCCCAGCCGTTGCTCCCAGCCGTCGCTCTCAGCCATTGCTTTAGAAATTTAGTCTACCGTGCAATATTGACTTGATATTTTGGTTTAGCTTCTCCTGAAAACCAGAAGGGACAAGTAGGTGTGAAGAGCAAAACAGCCTATTATACATCTAGCCTGCCCAGCTTTGCACGTTATATTTTTATTATTCAGTCAATGACTTTCGGCGTCGGTTCCGTCCACAGGCACTTTAATACCCACGGTACCCTCATCATCATCGTGGGAGCCGCGGTGTTGCTGGTCCTCGTATCTGTCCTCGCCTGCACGCTCGTCCGATCGGAAGGACAAAGCAAGTACTCTTAATTGTCTATAAACAACACGAATCAGTGATGCAAATTACGAATCAGTAATGTGAAAGCCGCCATATTTGCTACAGACTTGACACCCCCAAGCTCGACGGCAAAGTTTTTTCGTATTCTTCGCGGAATATGCTCAGTACTACTGACAGCGCATCAGGAAGAATTACGACTCACATGCACTCACTACGTTCAGAAATGTTTGAAATGCGCGAACCATTTTTTTCCGTCAGAATTGTTAACCGCATTGCATTTCGTAGGTGACAAAAAGTACCTACTTATGGAAGTTTATTTGTGAAGATGGTTGCCATTGCTCAGTCATCATCAAAGCAAGAAAAAGAGAATATCGCGAATCCCAAGTACTGTGGGAATCGACGTTATGCGAATCATTTTTCAGGTAGCCAGCTATAGGACAATCTTTGTTTTTCTTCAATGGTGCTACTAAATGGACCACCAACTTGGTTGTGTTGAAGAGCGGCCTTTTGACGTCAGCTCGCATGTGCCGACAGCAGCAAGACGACGATGACCTCGATCGCGTGACGCCGACGTCATGAATGCTACTCCGGCCGCTCGACACGAGCTTACGACCTGTCAAAGTTTAGGTTCTACATAGGTAACGGGCGACCTCAAGAGAGGGGAACACACGTTGTGACGTGATTGGCTACTGCATTCCTTATAATCGAACGTATATACGAGTAAGTTACTGGGGTATGTGGGCCCATCCAGGAGACAGTGCAGTAGGACACAACGTCTCAGAGCGTCGAGCTCTCACGAGGAAAGAACACGAGAAACTGGGACGTGACGATGCGCCAAACGTCTGAAAGAGCTTGTCGGCTTTGACAAGTGAGGGGTATACGGGCGATCGGTCGTGGCCTAGTGATTAAAGCATTGGGTGGCTTTGCTCGACGGCAGTAGTGCGATTCCTCTATCGGTCATGCATTTATTTTGGAACGCGGGGAGACAGGAAGAAGATGCAGGACGCTTAAGCTTCGCCTTTAATAGTGGAACACGATATCATTGAAAGAGCGCTGACGGCTTCTCACGGTTCACGGCAACTGGAGCGTATGTAACCGTAATGTTTACCAGGAAACGCTGGCCGCCAACGCTATGCACGAAGGCGGGCTTTCGGGTAGAAACGCGGCATCTTGCGTGGGCCGCGATGCGGCGGATACGAGTGCCATCTGGAGGTATTGCAAGGAACCGGGCGCGCCTATCCGTGGCCCACGAGTTACGCGCCGGCGCGCGCAAATCGCGGACACCGCGGCCGGTCTATGAATGGTGAAACGCTGGAAAGTGGGTTTCTTTAAGTTTTCGCGAAACAGAATTAGGTTTTCTCATACAGACACATTACAATCCGACGCTATCGTGTCTGTAGGTTGTGTGTAAGTCGTACTTTACGGTTTTTCTGTGTACTTTGGCCTGAGAAATTCAATTATTTCAACAGCTTCTCTGTGTCACATGGAGAGCCTGGGTATGTGGCTGGTTCGAAAATCATTTTGCCGAAACGACGTCCGACGCTGGATGCGACACGGGCCCCGTACCGCTTTCGCGTTAATACCCACCTAGCCGAACCTACCGCAAAGGGCTTGGAATGAGGGAAATGATGCTTCGAGTTTAACAAAACTTACACACAGAATCTTGTGTGAGAGTTACCTAAATGATGCATAAGCATTTGCTACTAATCACCTGCTGTTTAGTCGTCGTATGCAGGGTGTTTGGTGAGATTGCGAGAAACACCGCGAAAGCATCGTGAAATGGACAAGCGCGGTTGCAATACCGGAATGTTAAATGAGACCAGCATGGGACGACGAATAAGAGGCGAGTAGTAGCAATGTTCACTGATGTTATATGGTGGTGCGTTTGGACGATGGCGCTGTGTCGTGGAAGATGAACACTGCCCGATGCGTGCTGAAGGAGGTGACGTAATTGAGCAGGATCAATTTTGGTAGATATACCTCGTAAATAGATGTAGTCGATGACCCTGCCTCCTCTCGATGCGAACCATTATCAACCGTGATCAACCGTACACTGGCCGTGGTTGCGTATGACGCGGCTGAGCGGGCCCTCTTTTGAAAGTGGGCTGCCATAGGGACAGAACCTGCCATAGACAGGCCCTATATTGAAAGTGATCATCTGACGTGACGGACAGACGGATTTCCTCACTGGGTAGGCATAAAAATGCTTAAGCACTTAAAATGATCCAGAAATCATTCACGATGATTGTCAATGTAGACGAATAGCCGGGACGAATGAACGCACGACCAAGCGACAGTCCCGACAGTCAAACGGAACCGTTTATGTTTTTTTTTGTGTAAGCGCGATCGCGTGAACAGCCATTGTAGTTGTAGAGAGCCCACTGATATGACTCTCGCCCTTGAAGGGAGGGCATTCCTAGAGAGTTTTCCAATACTAATCTGGGTGTGTTCCGTTTGCAGACAGCAACGTCTTGCGCGCAATGATCCCCGTGATCGCTGTCCTGTTTCTGGGCCTGCTGGGGTTCGTCGTCCACACGTTTTCCACCCTTAATGGTGAGCCCTTGCCGCCGAAAAGGTGCATAAATTCGGATGACGGCATAGATTCTTCGCTCTGCTCGGAGCTCTTCAACGCCCATGCTCTCTGGGTTCGGGTATTAGTTGCGAGCTGAAATCCAAATTAGCTTGAGGGGTTTGCAGCCACAAGGCTAGAAACGGTCTATCAGAAACGCTGTAGAAGGGGCGGGGGAGGGGCTTTTCTACTTCCTAGTTCTCACGCAAAGCGCCTATCACAGCGGCATGCACTGGTAGCAATCCATCAACAAGCCATTGTTATCAGTTGAAATGACACAGCTTTCAAGATAGAAGCGCCTCCGCATGGCTACCGAAGAGCCTTGTTACGTGAGAAAGAGAAAAATAGAAAAGCCTCGTGCCGAGCAAAAGCATTGGCTTGCGGCTAACAAGAATGCGACATTTCGGTCTAGCCCTGTTCCTGACGGCAGTTTTGTCGCGGTAGGGCGGTTAGGTGCGCGTTCGCACGATATTCTTGCTTTTGCTCACGACTTCACGCAGGGCAAGTGACCACCTCTCAAGCGGGATGAGGTAAAAAAAAAGCTCTTTACCTACACACGTGGATAAACGTAACACCGTCGCAGTTCCTTCTCTTAAATCGTTAATTTTCATTGCCGCGCAAGCTCATTGCCTTAGTAATGCACAACCAAGGCGTTTTACATCGTTGGCGGTGATAAAGTATGCTTACTCAAATTTGTATGGATGTTCGTAAGAAATAGAAAAAAAAACAAGTAGCAATAACAAGTTCAGTACATGATTGATGATTGACGCCGCATGAATCAGGCTTTAAGTGAAAGCTGTCTGTTTTTGTGTGCGAGTTCAGTTCTGAAAAAAAAAACACTGATGCAGACGATTGTGTACCTGAGGTCTCCAGAAGCTAAGTACATGCAACTTATTTAGTGGCACAAGCATCGAGTCATACTCTTGTCTCTTGCATCGGATTCACTTCCTGAGACGACAGGAAGTTCTGATTCAAAAGAAATCAGAAAAAATTGAAAAAGAACAGTACAGTACCAAATTCATGGGTTTCATCATAGATATGACATCACAATGTAATTTTAGTTACAAGTTGAGATATTGAAGTGCCTGAGATAATTAGAATTAATTATAAATCACTGGGAATGTGACGTTATATGCGAAGAAAATGCAGTTTCCCCAGATGAAGCTGCGGCGCGATGGACGGCCGCGTTGCGCAGCTCAAACCTCGAAAATCAACTATGGGCCATCCAGCAAGCCCGTGAGGCGGCGAGGAGACAGGATCTCCGGACCTCCTCGGGGGCGGCCTAGGCCCAGGCCACGAATTTGCCGGATTGTTAATAAAGTTGTTACCACCACCACCACCACTGAGACGACCCGGAACGAAATTAAAGATAAATCAGAAAAATATGGAAAAAATAGCACAGTACAAAATTCACGGGTTTCATTATGGATATGATAGCATAGGTTTAGTTACAAACGAAGTTACTGAAATGTGTGGAATAACTTTAGTTAATTAGAAATCACTGATTACCGCGCACCAAAGCACGACTTTGGCAATATACCTGGAAACCCGGAAGCAGAAAGCGGATGTAGTGACGTCGCTAATGACGTCCCACACAAACAGGTGGCTTGATATATAACCTGTTAACTAATGGAAAACATTTGCCTCCGAGTTCGGATCGCGCGTTGCGTAGACCTAAAGTTAGCCTAAAGAACACCAACGCCGAGGTGCGAGTGCCACCAAGAGACACCTAAGTCAAAGATTAGGGTCACTTACCATTTTTGTATTCCGTACTCATCAAGGGTATCGAACCTAGGGCCTCCTGGTCAGCAGCACAACTCCAAGGTCGCTGAGACACCGCAGCACGTGGTTGTGAGAAAAAGGAAAAAAAAAAGCACTGTGCCGCACGAGAGTTTGGTTTTTCTTAAAAGTTTTTTGGAGAGCAAGGGTTGCTATCAGTGGTAAAATTGAAGGGCAATCTTTCCGTCCGTGTATTTCGAGGTCTGACTTAGCTGTCTAATGACGTAATGCATTGCGCTAAAGTTTAGCATATATTGGACGTTTTCTCGAGGAAAACTTCCCCAAAATTAGCCGGTTTTCATCTTTGCCAACTTTTGAGTGTAGCGGAATTTTTCGTTTGGTTCATGAACATTCAACCACATTTGAGGTGAGGCCACCCACCGTCAATATGTGTGCATTTTCCGCTTTGCCAAGCCCTACACAACGGTTGGGCTCACCTTCCCGGTATTGCATAAATAAAGGCTGTTATCATGGGTATAATTTTCATACCACTGTACCCTAAGCAGCTTTTGTTCAAATGAAAAAAATCTGCCAATGTGGAATAACTTAACTCTTCTGTTTAGTGACCTTTTAGGAGGCCAATCAAAAGCTAGGCGCAGCCTGGCAGCATGAAACAAGTGATGAACTGTCTTGCGAGTATACTTACGCACTACCCGCCGTGGTTCATCATCATCATCATCATCATCATCAGCTCGGTTACGCCCACTGCAGGGCAAAGGCCTCTCCCATACCTCTCCAACTACCTCGGTCATGTACTAATTGTGGTAATGTCGTCCCTGCAAACTTCTTAATCTCATCCGCCCACCTGACTTTCTGCCGCCCCCTGCTACGCTTCCCTTCCCTTGGAATCTAGTCCGTAACCCTTAATGACTATCGGTTATATTCCTTCCTCATTACGTGTCCTGCCCATGCCCATTTATTTTTCTTGATTTCAACTAAGATATCAATAACTCGTGTTTGTTCCCTCACCCAATCTGCTCTTTTCTTATCCCTTAACGTTACACCTATCATTCTTCTTTCCATAGCTCGTTGCGTCATCCCCAATTTAAGCAGAACCCTTTTCGTAAGCCTCCAGGTTTCTGCCCCGTAGGTGAGTACTGGTAAGACACAGCTGTTATACACTTTTCTCTTGAGGGGTAATGGCAACTTGCTGTTCATGATCTGAGAATGCCTGCCAAGCGCACCCCAGCCCATTCTTATTCTGCTGATTATTTCAGTCTCATGATCTGGATCCGCGGTCACTACATGTCCTAAGTAGATGTATTCCCTTACCACTTCCAGTGCCTCGCTACCTATCGTAAGCTACAGTTCTCTTCCGAGACTGTTAAACATTACTTTAGTTTTCTGCAGATTCATTTTTAGACCCGCCCTTCTGCTTTGCCTTTCCAGGTCAGTTAGCATGCATTGCAGTTGGTCCCCTTAGTTACTAAGCAAGCCGATATCATCAGCGAATCGCAAGTTACTAAGATATTCTCCATTAACTCCTATCCCCAATTCTTCTTAATCCAGGTCTCTGAACACTCCTTGTAAACACGCTGTGAATAGCATTGGAGAGAATGTATATCCCTGTTTGACGCCTTTCTTCATTGGGATTTTGTTGCATTCTTTATGGAGGACTACGGTGGCTTTGGAGCCGCTACAAATATCTTTCAGTATTTTTACATACGGCTCGTCTACACCCTGATTCCGTAATGCCTCCATGACTGCTGAGGTTTCGACTGAATCAAACGCTTTCTCGTAATCAATGAAAGCTATATATAAGGGTTGGTTATATTCCGCACATTTCTCCATCGTGACCAGGTTATGTTGCGTTTATTATTTGTGATGCGATCTCGACCGGGCGAGATTGGTTTCAACGCAGGAATCAGGAGATCGCAGCGAAGGCGGGCATCGTGATGATGAAAAGGAGAAGAAATGTGTTTATATAATTTGTACAACAAAGTAGTGACTCTCAGAGTTCCGAGATGGTTCCCGTTAACACGGGGACTGGACGGCTTTACCTAACGCATTACAGTCGTATACTAAGTGCAGTCAATATAATCGGCGGAGAGGTACATTTTCCAACAAAGCGGAGAGGTCTCCGCCGAAAGGGTAGACTATGTAGCCCTCGTGGTTTTGTGGCGGTCGCGGTCATCTCGGGAAGGGGCTGTGTTGGTGCCAGCGGAGGTGCCAGTGACTCAGTGTTCGCCGCAAACTTGTGGTCCTCTTGTCGATTTGTGAACTCAATGGCCTACTCTCCTTCGTAGCTCGCTGTTGCCCGGGACAGCTCAGGACGTGGCAAGGCCCATATAGGGGTACTGTTTTTTTTTTCGTAGAGGAGCGCCATGAGCTCGACAAGGTAAAGCGGGCTTGAACGTTGGCTGAACGGGTGATGACGAAAACAGGCGGATCGTAACAGTTGCTGTTTAAACATTCGCGTTTTCCGTGTGTTTCAATCTCTAAATTATGACAATTAACCCTGTTGTCATTACAACAACGTTAAGTAGGCGATTGTGGTGACTGGAAATTCTTGCAGGAGATAGACCTACCTACGCCGGTATAAGAAAAAGAACGGGGTAATCTATAGCATTTAAATGCGTTCGGCGAAGGCGTCCTGTAACTTTCCGCGCGGCGAGTGGTCCTTCTCCTGGCATTGCATACTTCCAGAGAAAAGCAATAGCATGCTTCAACCAGAGCGACACATGCATCTGGCAAGTTAAACGTTAACTAAATAGGAAAATATAGTAAGATCTAGGGCACGTGCTGTAACTTATGTCCAACGAAAGTTCCGTAAAGCGGTTATAAAATACTATGAAACTACGCACGTCCATGTGCAAGTGTGCCTATCGTCAGCCAAATAACGCAACGTGTAATCTCATGCAATGTTTATTTTAGCGCAATGCCTAGGTCACAACTTAAGTGTTGTGCATTGTTTATGTTTATCCGCCAACCGTTCGTATGCTACGCCGGAATGTAAAGAGCATTTCGTTAGAACGCGCACTGATACACATAGACGAAGTAATGCCACGATGATGAAGGCGATGTCTGACGTTTCTCGAGGGAAGAACAATGGGGAGAACTGTATGAAACGAGCAGTGGAGCACAAGAGGCAGCGTGACAAAGCCAATTTAATCCTGCAGCTATCGCCTAATGAGAACTGGCGTGCTACTACCTGCGCTCTGGCAACTAGCGCACGCGCGTCACGCGACAGGACGCATGGGTCAATTGTATCGAAGAGCAACTTGGAGATGGCGCATGAGAAGTATGCGTGCGATTGAAGTCCGATGGTTAGAGCACTGGGCTGTCCTGGGAAACCGGGTTCGACCTCATCACTGGTCATCATTCGTGAGCTATAACTGCCTCCGTTGTTAAGCTGGAGATACAGCAGTAGTGTTAATGGCTAGCGTGCGTGCTCTGAACCTGTGCGCGTTTAGTACTTCTTCAGGGTGTAGGTACAATTAGTGATTAATATCCGCGCTTAATACTTGTCTTTTATAGATGCGCATGCCAACGAGACGGCTGGGCCGCACAATCCTGATTCTGGACTTAGAGGACCAAATTATTGGCAATCTAACCAGACGACGAGAGCGAAGACATCGTTGACCTCATCGACTCTTGGTCCGAAGACTGTTCCCGCCAGCACATCTCCGAAAGCGGCCACAACGCCGACACCACCGCCGACAACCACGCCTACAACAAAGCCTACGACAAAACCTACTACAAAGCCTACAACAACGCCTAAAACAACGACACCTACAACAACAACGAGTAAGCTAGCAGCGTTTCTAGTGTGTATGTTTCCGAAAATTTGGCTCGACTTCTCTTTTCTGCTTTTGCGTTGCCTTAACGCATTCAGCGTCTAGTCTTCTTTAGAAGTGGGGATGGTCAATAGCAGAGTCGGATAGAAGAAATGGCACAATACGATATTTGTTGTTATTTTTTTGCGTTTTCCGTCCCAGTAGTATACACGAGGCAACCAAACGTTTCCCCGCGCGGCACGCGAATGCTCCCCTAGCGGACCGATGGAAGTTTCGAAGGTCGTCGATGCGCTAGCGCGCGCCCGTGTTTTGTGCGGCGGGAGCGCTCGTGCGCGTGGTTTTTGCGATGACGAGTATGACCTCATCAGCCAGGAAAGGTGGCACGCAATACTGCTGTGTCGTTGATTGCCACAGCAGCCTCGAAAACGCGAAAGGTCATACGCCGCCCGTGAAGTTCCACAGATTTCCGGGGAAGTGGTACGAGGAGGACCGACGACAAGCATGGATAACTGCAGTGCGCCGAGTCAAGTAAGTCTCATACTTTTGTATTCGCGTGCAACGTCACGGCCACTCGATGAAAGTGGAATAGTGATATGGCCTGTTTTTAGCGCATGGCCGTTTGTTTAGTCGTGTCGCGTAGTTGAATTGTGGTGACATCTGCCGTTTCTTAGCGGTAAATGCATACGTGTTGCGCCGCTAAGCTCAAAGACGCGAGCTCGATTCCCGGCCATGGGGGCAGCATTTCGATAGGGGCGAAATGCCAGAACACCCGTGTTACAATGTGCTTCGATTTTTGTGCACGTTAAAGAACCCCTGGAGGTTAAAATTATTCCCGAGACTCCCCATTCCAGCGTACCTCATGATGATTTCGTGGTTTTGGCATGGTTTTGGCACTTAGAACCCCCGAATTTATTTGATTACACTGAGCCTTCCCTCGGGATCGGCATGGACAAGCTCAAGAGAATTATTTCCCTTTTCCAAACGCTGTAACGTAAATTACTAGTTGCGCATTTAACGAAAGGGGCGCGCGCTACTTTTGTGTGGTAGCAGACCGTATTTAATGCAAGCCGCGGTCGTCGCCTGCGTCGGTAAGTGGCATATCGGAAAGCAGCCGCTCGAGACGTGCGCGTTATGTTTGTTGTTTGGCCATGCTTTCTAAGTTCACACTATCCAAGCACGCTTTAAGGTAATTACAACCTTGCACATTCTTCCTGATTCACTCTTCCTGCCAAAAACCTTCGTTTCCTAAATAGCCGGCCATCGCCGTGAGCTTACTTTAGCTGCTCGCCCGACGTGGAACTTGACTTGCTTTGGTGACGCATGTATCGCTAATGCTTGCGCCCGCGCTGCTGGTCTCAAGTTAATCCCTGGTTAACGTGGTCTCATTGCATTTCACGGAGCAGTCTGTACGAGCCATTTCTCATGAGCAGTGAAAAGATACCTTGCTGACTAATGCAATTAGTTACAATGACACCAACATCTGCACTGAATAAGGCGTGATATACATTAAATATTTATTGCAGCATGATATAAGGCATATGCGCTTATGTAGTTAAATTGTAAATTTTGAGCAGATATGTCTTTTTGCTGTTGTGCTCTAGGATTTTGTGTACTCTGGGAAAGAAACTGCTTTAGTGTTCTGGTGAAGCAGCGCACTGACCTGGACAAGGCGGGCACACACAAGAATACATGACACTCGCTGTGCTTGTAACACTCGCTTTGTACTGGTCAGTGCCTCGCTTCACCAACACGGTACGATTATTAATTACCAACTCGCCCAACTGTCCAGATTACTTCTTTAGCTTTATAATAATGCAGTTCTCTTCGTGCCATGCAGTGATGTTATGTGACAAGAAATAGTCAGTACAAGTTACAGGCATCTCCGAATCACCATATATTAAAGGCGTGTACAGTTTGTCAAAAACATGTTAACTTGGGATTTGCCTGAACCTAAAGTTGAGACGATATAAGGAGCTATAAGCTAGGCCACGTTGCTGAAGATGGGAAGAGGGTCTTTCTCGTTAGTATAGTGCCATGCTTATTGGTGCCTAATGCATGTGTTCTTTCTGTGCTGGTGACACTACCTGGGAGCCATCAAAAAGCACGCCAGTTTGCAGCACCCATTTCGTTGGCAACTGCAAGAGCGACCTAAGTCAGCATCCATCATACATCCCTGCCATCTTCCCACATGTGTACAGAATGAAAGCACCAGATTGAGAGAGGGCGAAAAGGTATGACTGGCAGTGTGCAAGTATCATAACTTGTAGTGGCAGCACTCATGTAGAATAATATATCCACACAATCACAGGAACGTTACCTTTACAAACATATTATTGGGAGAAATTTAATTCCCACAACAAGTAGGCAGACATACTGTCTCATTTCTCTGCGATGCAGTGGGAGCGGGCGTCTAACAGACCAATAGCAATCACAGCAGTCTTTCAGCAGTCAACACCACCGGGACACGTGCTTTCCTACTGCAGCGACACAGCTCTTGAGCAGCAGCAGCAAGACACATGTGAAACAGACTCCAGAACATGCCTTTCTGAAGTGACGGAACCGTCAACAAGCAGCCCAGTGGATCTGCAGTCATCGAGTAGTATGACAACAGAAGTTCCTGCTGCCAGAGTGACTTATGTTGTAATTAAAATAAAAGTGGCTAAATTTCCGAACTTGGTGCGTACCTCTAATTCGACGTCGTATACGGTCTTGTCGAACACCTGTCACGCACTGTCCGCCACCGTCCAGAATTTGTTCAACGCCATACACGTGCGGAGGCAGACGCTCCTTTTTCGTGAGATTGCCGCCACGGAAAAAAGCTGTCGGCGTCGGCAACCTTCTTGAAACCGCACTGCAATCCTAGCATCGCTGTTGCGCAAGCAGGCTATCTGCCACCGTCGAAAACGGAGCGCCGTGAGCACAAGCAGCGAAGGAAAGCGCGGATGAAACAATGCAAACAAAGCGGAGACTACACCACGGCGCGACCGCGCTGCTTGACGTTTCCACATTGGGGGCACTGTCAGGAGGCGCAGTAGCGCCGCCTGGCCATGGTTTTCTCGTGTATACGCAGAATTGAAGCCGGTTGAGATGAAGACAAGCTGCCTCAAATTTCCCTTTATGCTTTAATTGAGCACGCACTTTACGGGTAAGAAAAGCACTAGTTTAAGCCCATTTTCTATAGATTTCGCAAAAACGATTACGCATCTATACACTCGTCTTATTATAATGTATTCAGTCGACATAAGGAGGACAGTTATGTTTATTAAGCAAATTGATATTGAGAACAAAAGTTTCATTGCTATGCCGTAAGCACTGCATGACTTCTTCTGGTCACTGATTCCAAGTATATAAAAATCTCAATAAGCTTTGCTCTGAAAGTTGAAAAAATCATTTGTCTGTCCATGACTACTCCTTTTGGCCCATGGAGCAAAGCGTGATTTGTATGCGTAGCTCAGTTTTCTTACGATCTGCTTCTGAAAGAGACGTAGAACGTAATGTAGATACTTTTTAAAACAAAAGCTGTAATACAGAGAGTAATCATCATCATCATCATCATCAGTCTGGCTACGCCCACTGCAGGGCAAAGGCCTCTCCCAAGCTTCTCCGACTACCCCGGTCATGTACTATTCCTATTCCTCACTGTATTCTTATATGAATACGGAGAGTACTTGTTTTCAATAATATATTTGTTATTTCACATGTAGGGCATACGAGACAAAGGATAGTGTGCCCCTACTAGTATACTGACACGTGTACTTGTTTATTTTTCATCACGGGACCGCGTTACGCCGTCTAAAAAATGTTATCGCTCAGCGCAGGACGCGCCAGCATGTATCAGACGTTTCTGGAATGTTATCCATGGTTCTATCCGCTGTCTGCTGTCACCGAACCTTGCGCTATCTGACGCATGCATGCATGACGCGAATTGTGTAGTACTTTCTGAAAGGCATCCGTGCACCAGCGATTTCTCTGAAACCTTCGATGACTGATGTATAAAAGCCGACGCGCTTGACCCGCTGATCAGATTTTGACGATCGCCAACCATGTTCGCCACTATCGCTGTGCTTCGAGTGTAGCTTGCTTTTGTGGGCACAAGTTCGCCCAACAAAAGCTAGTTTCGTCAATCACAGGTTTGCCACAGTGGTCACTACTGCGTGACATCTGGTGGAGGTGCTAGCCCAGGGGTGAATCTCTGCATGGATGCCATTGGCTGTTTTTGAGCAGACGCTCTTTCGACGCTAGCGCCAAGGTCCCCTTCAGTTACGGCCCTAACAGGAGGGCGATGCTCTAGCAAAATGGCGGCGCACACGATTGTTTACGTTGTCGTGGCAACAGGAACAGCAGCCGCGCGGCGCTTCCTGCCCCTAGCGTTTTATTTTCTTTTTCTTATGCCCACCCGCTCCACTCCCTTTTCCCTTTTTCCCATGCCACGCGCACCGGTTACTTTTCTTCTGTTATTGCCTGTACGCGGCGAATTCTTGGGTCCTTTATCTTGTCGCTCGCGCGCGCCCGCGCTACGGCGCACCATGAGCCAGCTCGCAAGCAATTCCAATGCGCGCGCTACGCCACGCATTGGCATTGCTTGCGAGCTGGTGCGTGGTGCACCGTAGGCTATGCGATGGTACGCACGCAGTCTTGCCCATACTAATAGCAGCATGCGCCCGGATATAAAAAAATTGCACTTGCAACACAACAGATCTTTGGTCTCCCTTTATTGATTTCGTTCCCGAAAACAAAGATTTTTCGTATAAGGTGGTGCGATACACGCTGAAAAAAGAACAAAAGTGAAAGGTGCATGACGTATACATGAGCACTAAACACAAAAGTTCACAGGCAGTGAAACAACAAAACAAGGAAGAGAAAACGTTAGAAAACGCGAAGGCGCTTTCATGTACACACACATATAAAACACAAGATTTTTATATAACGCCCTCAAGACCTAAATCTAGACGTGCTTCTGATATATGCACTAAGATATTGCACAAAACTGCACGACGTGTCTGACATAGTCATGACAACTAAAGAAAGGGAAAACTCACTGGTAATGGCAAAAACAACGACACGCAAAATACCTAAAAAATGGAATAAAATGCTAAGGTACCAAAAAAAGAGCAAAAGCTTACTTATAAACCTTCACGAAAGTATATGAAATGCGTGTCATGTTCATTACTACTGAACAAAATGAAAGAGACATGGCAGAACAAAAATAACATTGTACTAAAAACTGAAATACACATTACCACATTATCTTGCACTTGGCCACAAATTGAGTGATGGTGGCAAGGGGCACAGAAGGTAGTCGGCTTTTGCAGCAGCACATAGAAAACGTTAACAGAAAGGCCTATCCTGCAATCATAGACCAGGTAAAATAAGCCAACAACACGACTTTTCTTTCACCCCGAATTCAATGATTAGCTATAAAATTACGTCACTTAAGGAACTCAGTCGTACCTACTGGGCACTCCTGTGTGTAATAAACACGAACTGCAGAAATGTGCATTTAGGACACTTACAGTGCTCATGCTTTCCAGAAGAAAAAAGAAGGGTATCGTGCCTACTCAAGAAGGTTGTTCGCGCGGTTTCCCCATCGGCGATTACTGAGATAATACACAAACACTGACAGTAATTTTTCAGCTGTAATTACGTTTGTAGAACGTGACACACAGAAAAAGCACTGAGGGCGGTATGGAAAGCTAAGCAAGTTACCGAAGTTGCAGAATGAGACTTGGCAAAGAAAAACAAGTCATAGACCAGGTCACAATGAGGAGGATCATCCATTTGTCAGCTTGCTCTCCCGGTAAGAGGGAAGTGTAGCACAATCAAGACGCAACGACGTCCGGAGGCTTATGGAGCACACATGGCCTGGGCTGTTCGCGTTCACGGGCCGTCTGATGTCTTTGGGTCTGCGCGCTAACCTGTTGTCTTTAGTCACCCGGAACAACCTTGCAGGGCTTGTTTTTGAGGTATTCGTGCACCACTGCACGGTGCACGAGCGGTACGAATCATGAAACGGGTGAAACATCGTGGAGTACAGGCACTCAGCTATCGAGGTCCACGAAACTGACGAAACTACCCACGTTGGTCAACGCACAGCAGCGCACGCTTCGCTATAACACCAGACAACTAAACATGAAACGTCATACAGCGGGCTAAGCTGGCGGCGGGCCGCCGGGCGCGCGCGGAGACAGACGAAGGTGAGGGTGTTGCGAGAGAGGGTAAGGGGAGAGGAGTTGAGAGGAGGGGCGAAATGGCATGGCATCCTGGATTGGCGAGCGCGGGCGCGCGCCGATCAAGGAGGTAGTACAAGGGAAGCGGATTTGCTTTCTCGCCCTCCCGATTGATGGCGCCAATTACCTCTGCTGCCGGAGTGGCCGAGTTTCCGAGGCCGGGTGCTAGTGCGTTCGTGTACCGAATGGCCCCGCACAGCCGTGATCTAAGCCCGAAGCCCGAAGACAACACCAACGTCGCCAGGGACCAGTGAGCTGTCCGCAGGCTGTGACTGGTCCCAGAGCACGGACTTCTGCCTGAAAAGACCAGGAAGCGCACGGCCACGACAGCAGCTACAATGACAGCCCGAATGTGCCCAACACAGATCGTCCCCGCAGGGGCGTCTGCGTCAGCAGGCGTTTGGTGTGTTGCGACACCACGTACCCGAGCACACGAGGGTTGGACCCTCCCGCGTGTAACCGTGCGCGGCTTAGTCGTGTCTGGGGAAAGGGGGATCCTGGGGGTTGAGCCGATGCCGGGTGTTTGGACCTTTAAGGCCCCCCGGCGGAGGCAACACACCTCTTCGGCCTCTGCTTCACATAGACGGCACCCCCGGACTGACCCACCCGGGGGAAATCGGTAGTTGCCTTTTCCTTTCTCTCTCTCCCTCAAATCTTCGTCTTTCTCTCACTTTTAATCTTTCCTGTCCTCTCTTTATTTCCGTATTACTTCCGGCTTCGTAGGCGGCGAGGGTTAACCTTGTGCACTATATCCAGTCTTGGGTATATGTATTTGGTTATAGCGGGGTTGTACCGCTGGCGTGCACAGAACTGAATATTTGCGTCCTGTGTCGTCCCCTTGTTGGGCTCCATGGTGGGCGGCGGCCATCCCTGCCGAAAAAACCATACTTCTAATGGCCACTTCTTTTCCCCGACTACCTGATCGCCCTCAGAAAAGAGGGCGCACCGAAGATATTTTCCAATTTCTTGGGAAAAAACAGCCAAACTTTCCCGATTCCATGTAATTCATTCAAACAATCCTGAAAAGACCATGAGAATGATTTCTCCTTTCCTCGTATCTAAGTATCTAACTGAAACTCTTGGTACAGGCTATAAAGCAACGAAAATGGCTAGCGGCGATCTCCTTCTGGGACTCCACACTCCGAAACAGCTTGAAAATCTTCCTAAAGTTCAGTCATTTGGGGAAATCCCAGTAACAGTAACCCCACACCGAACTATGAACACCAGCCGTGGTGTTGTTTCTGACGACGATTTGATGGAGCTCACAGAAGCCGAACTGTTGGAAGGCTGGAGTGAGCAAAACGTGATCAATGTTAAAAGAATCATGCTAAGGCGCGACGGCAAGGAGATAAAAACCAAGCATCTTGTATTGACTTTCTCCTCAAGCATTCGGCCTGAGACACTCGAGGCCGGATATGTAATGCTACGGATCAGGCCGTATGTTCCAAATCCTCTCCGCTGCTTCAAATGCCAGCGTTTTGGCCACAGTTCCCAGAACTGCCGAGGCCGGCAGACATGTGCAAAATGTAGTTCCCGTGATCATGCCTCTGAAACGTGCGAAAACGCTCCACACTGCGGGAACTGTGATGGCGAGCATGCCGCATACTCGCGGTCATGCCCGTCTCCTCACGCCGCCCCAAGCGCCTAAGGAGCGGCGAGGCTCCCTCGAACGCTCCAAAAAAAGGCAGAACCCCGGTTACAGGGCCTCGCAACAGCTCTGTAATCTAAGGCATCACTTCCATTTCCGTAAACACAGCACCAATTCGCTTTAAATATGGATACACAAATCATACAATGGAACGTCAGAGGTCTCCTTAGAAACCTTGATGATGTACAAGAACTAATCCACCAACACAATCCAAAAGTGCTGGGTTTACAGGAAACACACTTAAAATCCAAACACACAAGCTTTCTCCGACAGTACATAACTTTTCGTAAAGATCGCGATGATGCTATTGCATCATCGGGCGGTGTCGCCATTGTTATCCATAAGAGCATTGCGTGTCAACTTTTACAGCTACAAACGCCTCTCGAAGCAGTGGCGGTTCGAGCTGTTCTCCTAAATAAACTCATCGCCATTAGCTCTCTTTACATACCCCCACATTACAAATTAACGAAACAAGAATTTCAATCCTATATAGATCAATTGCCAGAACCTTATGTTGTTCTCGGCGATTTCAATGCGCACAGCTCCCTGTGGGGCGACTCTTGTACAGACGCGCGAGGTCGTCTCGTTGAACAGTTCCTTTTCTCTTCTGGTGCTTGTCTTCTGAATAAGAAGGAAGCGACATACTATTCTCTTGCAAACAGAACATTTTCTTCAATAGATCTTAACCTAGTCTCCCCGTCACTACTGTCTGAACTTGAAAGGGAAGTTAACGACAATCCTTACGGGAGCGACCACTTCCCGATACTACTAAGAACATATAAAGAAAACGAATGTCTACCACAGGCTCCTAGGTGGAAAATCGATACAGCCGACTGGGAGAAATTCCGAACCTTAACTAGCATATCATGGGATGACATGTCCTCGTTAGAAATTGATGCTGCTGTGGATTACTTTACAGCTTTCATTATAGATGCCGCATCTAAATGCATACGTGAAGTAAGTGGCTCGGCATGCAAACGGCATGTCCCGTGGTGGAACGATGAATGTAGAGTCGCACATAGGAATCAAAACAAAGCGTGGGGGTTGCTACGTGCTTCACCCACTGCAGAGAATCTTGTTAACTTTAAGAAAGTTCAGTCTCAAGGCAGGAGAACCCGCCGACAGGCCAGAAGAGAGAGTTGGCAAAAGTTTTTATCGAACATCAACTCGTTTACAGATGAGGCGAAAGTCTGGAACCGCGTAAATAGAATTAGAGGGAGACAAACATATTCACTCCCTCTGGTAAACACACAGGGTGATACGCTGCAACATCAGGCAGACTCACTTGGGGAGCACTTTGAGAGTGTGTCAAGTTCAAAACATTATTCGAAATCCTTCCTGAAGTATAAGCAAATAGAAGAATGTAAGCCACTCAAAAGAAAATGTCTACGGAATGAATCGTACAACTGCCCTTTCAGTATTGCCGAGTTGAGAGCTGCCTTGAGCTCATGCAAGAGCTCTGCGCCGGGATCTGACAATCATGTACGAAATGCTCAAAAACTTACACAATGACACGCAGGTTACACTACTCACACTTTTCAACACCATTTGGGATGCAGGGTACCTTCCAACCGCATGGAAGGAAGCCATTGTGGTCCCTGTATTGAAACAAGGCAAGGACCCCTCCTCAGTGGCAAGTTACCGCCCGATAGCCCTCACGAGTTGCATTTGTAAGGTGTTTGAATAAATGATTAATCGGCGACTCTTGAACTGAGCAAAATCCTTGATCCCTATCAGTGCGGCTTCCGAGAAGGGCGCTCCACAACTGAGCATCTTGTACGTGTAGAAGCAAATATCCGGGACGCATTTGTACACAAACAATTCTTCTTATCCATATTCCTTGATATGGAGAAGGCGTACGATACGACGTGGCGTTACGGAATTTTAAGAGACTTGTCAGAAATGGGCATCCATGGCAATATGCTAAACCTAATAGAAAGCTATCTGTCCACTCGTACCTTCTGCGTAAAAGTCGGTAATGTACTTTCGCGTCCTTTTACGCAAGAAACTGGAGTACCCCAAGGAGGCGTGCTCAGCTGCACACTCTTCATCGTGAAGATGAACACGCTTCGCGCTTCATTACCATCGGCAATCTCTTATTCTGTCTACGTGGACGACATACAAATAGCTTTCAAATCTTGTAACCTCGCAGTGTGCGAGAGAAAGGTACAGCATGGCCTGAACAAAGTGTCGATGTGGGCAGACAAGAATGGATTTAAGATCAATCCTAACAAAAGCTCTTGCGTTCTTTTTACAAGCAAGAGAGGAATGATCCCAGATCCTTGCTTAGAACTATGCGGACAACAAATACCCGTAAACAAAGAGCACAATTTCTAGGTGTTATACTAGACTACAGACTCACTTTCGTCCCCCACATTAAACATCTTAAAGAAAAATGCCTGAAAACAATGAACCTAATCAAACTTCTATCCCATACTTCGTGGGGTAGTGACAGGAAGTGCTTAATTAATCTCTATAAGAGCCTGGTTCGTTCACGATTAGATTATGGTGCCGCGATCTATCATTCTGCCGCTCCAAGTGCGCTAAAGATGCTAGACCCTGTTCACCATCTAGGTATCCGTTTAGCCACAGGAGCTTTCAGAACGAGTCCCATACAAAGTTTATATGCAGAATCGAGTGAGTGGTCACTTCATATCCAGAGAACATACATCAGCCAAACATATTTTCTGAAAGTCCACTCTAATCCTCAACATCCGTGTTTTAATACCATTAACGATATGACATATGCTACACTCTTTCATAATCGTCCCTCCGTAAGACAGCCTTTCTCGCTGCGTGTGAGGGAGCTTAGTGACCAAATGCACGTCCCACTCCTCGAGCTCCGCCTGATGCATCCAGCCAAGCTGCTACCTCCTTGGGAGTGGCAGGTCATACAATGCGATATATCTTTTGTGCAAGTCACAAAGCATGCGCGAGATATGGAAATCCACATGCATTTCGGGGAACTCCAGTACAAGTATGCCTGCACCGAGTTCTACACAGACGCATCGAAATCGCGCGAGGGGGTGACCTATGCAGCCGTCGGTCCATCCTTCTCGGAATCCGACATACTGCACCCGGAAACTAGTATCTTTACGGCTGAGGCCTACGCACTGCTGTCGGCCGTAAAGCATATAAATTATTCACAACTCCAGAAATCAGTTATATATACGGACTCCTTCAGTGTTGTGAAGGCCTTCATGTCTTTCTGTAACCACAAAAATCCAGTATTTAATGAACTCTACTCCGCACTGTGTAAAGCATATATATCTAACCAACAATTGATTATATGCTGGGTGCCTGGACATAGGGGCATCGAGGGAAACGTTCTGGCCGATCAGATGGCCACATCAACTTCATTTCATGCAGTTCATCCTACTGCTTCGGTCCCTGTCACAGACCTGCAGCCTTTCTTAAGAAGGAAAGTACGAAACTACTGGAAACACATGTGGGACGAAGAAATAACAAACTGCATGTAATTTCAGACCCATATCTCTCACCAGCACTTCATGCAAAATACTAGAACACATCATTCTAAAACACATGACAGTATTTCTAGAACGTGAAAACATCCTATCGCCTCACCAGCATGGTTTTCGATCTGGCTTATCAACCATCACTCAACTAACAGAGGTAGTTCATGACCTTGCTCTTAGTATTAATAATCGTTCTCAAATTGACATGATTTTACTTGACCTATCTAAAGCTTTTGATTGCGTGAGTCACACTAAGCTAATTGCAAAAGTGGAGCATGCCATCGGGAAAGGAGAGGTTTCTGCTTGGATAGCAGCTTTTCTAACACACCGCTCACAATTTGTTATGTTTGACCACATGCCATCTAATGTCGTTCCTGTCACATCTGGAGTACCACAAGGCTCGGTACTCGGGCCGCTGTTATTTCTGATCATTATTAACGATATTACCAATAATATAGGATGCAAAATCAAACTCTTCGCGGATGACTGCGTAATATACAAAGAAATTAACAGCTATAACGACCATCTCGATCTTTCTGATTCCCTTAACACGCTAACCGAGTGGTGTTCCCAGTGGCAAATGTCTATTAACGTCAATAAATCAGTGGCAATGACAATAACAAGAAAAAAGCAACCCTCTCATTTCACCTATATCGTTAATGGCACGCCTCTTTCCATGGTTGAGCAACAGAAATATTTAGGGATAACGCTGACATCAAACCTCAATTGGGAAACACACATTACTAATATTACAACTACTGCACTACGAAAGCTATTTTATCTAAAAAGACGCCTAAAGATCGCTCCAACGAACATTAAGCTTCTGGCCTACAAAACATTTGTGAGACCTATTTTAGAATACGCTAACACAATTTGGTTTCCTTACACAGCAACTAACATAGCTAAACTTGAAGCTGTACAAAGAAAAGCCGCAAGGTTCATTCATAGTAAATATCGTTCTACTGACTCACCTTCACGTCTCTTAGCTTCCTCAGGCCTCAACACATTATCCACGAGAGCGAAACAAGGTCGACTAAAATTTCTGTTTCAAATGCTGCACCGTCACTATAAAATTGATATCACCCGGTACATTTCATATTCGCAATCTAGGATAACACGGCATCAACACGAACATACGCTAACCGAGTATTCCTTTTCTAATGACTCATTCAGGTACTCATTCTTTCCTCGAGTAATCAGAGAATGGAATGAACTTAACTCGTCATTAACAGCGACAAATTCTTTATCCCTTTTCGTTTCACAACTGGAGCTTATCACAAGAGATTATTAACGATTTCTCATCTAACAACTAACAGTGCTTAGAAAAAAAAATATGTATACACTTGTATTTTTTCCAAATACTTCACGTTTTTGCTTTGACTATATGCCCCGGTTGTTGTTCATTTTATTCTCCTCTTTTTAGTGTTCTGTTGTATAGCTTATCTACCTTATCCTTTGTATTTTTGTTGAATATTGTTGCTTTTTCATTCTTTGTGTAACTCGCACATGTATTTATGTCGGGAAAAGAAATGTTCATGCCCGTCTGCTAGGCTCTCGGCTGAGAGCGGCAGTATTGTAAAATAAATAAAATAAATAAATAAAGCCACAAATAGGTTTCTGGCCTCCTGTAACAAAATCCCGCCGGACATATGTCCTATTCTGCCGTCTAAGAATAGGACACACTTTTGGCACACATAACTTTTTACTCACAGGAAACGAGCCTCCAACCTGTGGTAGATGCGGGGAGAGGCTGACCGTCCTCCACGTCCTACTGGAGTGTCGGGAAGACGAATCTGAAAGGAAGAAACATTTTCTCTTAGCGTACCGGCAACACATCCCCCTTCATCCTGTTATGTTACTTGGTCCAGAACCACTCTTTGACACCAGCGCCGTCCTAGGTTTTTTGAAAGATGTTGTATTGCATGTTATTAGCCCCACACGTTCGTAGCGCTTCCTCTCTTCAGAGGATGCCGCTGCGATAATTATTTTAAATAGCACATGCCTCTAGGCCCTTGTGGTTCAAGGGCTCTGACGAGGCAGTAGTGCTGTAAGCAATTCAACATCTCGCATATTTTAAACAATGCATCATTCTTCTACGATGGATTTTAATGTTCATAGTATTCGTCATTAGACATCGCCATAATTTTATAGCACGTAGATTTTACGCGCTTTGCAGCGACTATTTTTAGGCCTCTTTACAGCCAAGTCACATCTTCACAGAACTCATTATCATCTCCGCGAAATCACTAACACTGTCTTGGCGCTCTTTGGCCATATCTGGCCCTTGCGCCACTAAACCACACACATTCATTCATTAATGTTCATAGCACAAGTTATAGGCCATCGCCATAATCTTATTATACAGATTTTACGTACTTTAGAGCGCCTACTTTTTAAGGCCCCTTTACAGCCACATCGCCCCGACCTAATAGAACTCATCAAGTATATTGCGCACCCATTACCATGGACATGGCGCTCTTTGGCCATACTTGGCCCTTGCGCCATTAAAAATCAAACATTCATTCATTCATTCAACACAGATCGTGCTGCAGCAGCCAAGGGAGTCGCCGACGTTCCGTGGTTCCGCATTCGAGGACCCGGAAAGCTGGCTAGAGACATATGAAGTGGTCGCTACAGTTAACAGCTGGAATGGTGACGACAAACTGCGCCACGTCTTTTTCCCTTTGCAAGACGCCGCCAGGACGTGATTCGAGAATCGAGAAGCCACCATGGACGACGTAGGATCTATTCCGAAGCGGCTTCCTGCAGACATTCACAAGGGTTGTGTGCAAAAAGCGAGCCCAACCACTTCTAGAAACCCGAGTGCAGCTACCCAATGAGGCCATCGCGATCTTCACAGTGGAGATGGCGCGTCATTTCCGGCAGGCCGACCGGAAATCTTCGAGGAGAAAAACTCCGGCTCCTTATCAAGCAAAAACTATTCGCCGCACTGGTTCGCAACCCGCCGAAGACCATAGCTGAGTTTTCGACAGAGGCATCGGTGATTGAGAAAGTTCTTGGAATTCGCACCGGGCAATATAACCGCCAAATGCTCAAGCCGCAGTGCGCCCTCCAAGCACTGGGCTCCGACCGCATCCCAGAGGCCACCAGGACTATTGTGCGTGAAAAACTGCTCAATATCTTGCCTTCGTCGCAACCTCGATGTGGCTTCGGTGACTGACATAGTCAAGGAGGAACTACAGTGATCACTTGGCGTTACTGAGGCGCAGCCTCAGTCACTGCAACCCCGGCCAGACGCGATGACATAGGCCGACGTCGCCTGCTGGCATGGTCCGCCTCCGCACCCGCGCTAGGGCTCCGAAACGCCGCAATTCTGTCCTCCACCGCCGCCGCTGCCAGCACGCCCGACCGTCGCCCAGCGCAGTGTTCCAAGGAAGACCGACGTTTGGTGCGTCCCCGACCATCGTCCGCTGTGCTGCTATCACTGTGGAGAAGTTGGGTACATCTACTGCCGGTGCCTATACCATTAATTGGGACTATGAGGGATCGCCTTCAGCGCTCCGCGCCCGCAGCAAGGTGAATACCCTCGCGATATCGCCAACTATCTTGCCGCCACTCAGTGGAGCCCTCGACGACCGCCGTTCGCCTCACCAGGCCGCTACCACTCTCCGCCGCGCCGCCAAGCATACACTGGGCCAGCCCGGGGCCGGTCCGTCCGTCCATATCCGGAAAACTAAAAGCAGAAACCGGTTGAGGTGCGGTTGCTGTTCGTGGAACTGGTAAAGATCCTCCGTCGCTGACGAAGACGCCGAAAATACAATTTGGGGCCCTGGACAACCTTCTTCTACGTACCCTCCGACGAAGCCGGCGCTTGTTCGAACTACCACCTGAAGATAAGGACATGAAGGAACCACATGCGGCTGGCGGCAGCCATGACACAAGCATACACGATGACAGTGAGTACCCAAGGCAAGCCATCTGCTGAATCCCTCAGAAAGAACCGCGCACCTTTTCCGGCAAAGCTGATGAGGATGTTGACGACTGTCTGAAGTATTATCAAAGGTTAAGCGGTCACAATGGGTGGAACGTAACGCCCCGACTTGCTAACGTCGTTTTATTTCTCATCGGAACCGTACTTCCCTGGTTCGATAATAACGAACGCACGATAACAACGTGGGAAAGTTTCGTTGACGAAATCAAGAGCTGCTTCGGAGACTCACTTTCAAAAAGGCTGAGCATACGCTTTCGCGTAGAGCACAGTTGCCTGGTGAAACTTGCATAACTTAATTGAAGATGTATTGAAACTGGGCAGAATTGTGAACACGGGCATGTCGGATGGGACATCTAAGGTTGGACATCTTCTCAAGGGCATCGCTGGAGATTTCTGCAATTTCATTATATCAAAGGAGGACTTGTGGACTCCGTCTGATCTAAAACGTCACTGCCGGGCTTTTGAGGCACTGAAGACGAGTAGTGTTTTGCCAAAGCTTGGTAGACTTGACAACGTGACCGCGGTCGCAAGCGCGGACGTCTCCTCCTCCACGACATCGCCTTGTTAGTACGTCAACTCTTTAAAGAATTGGCGCACTTTCTAACACAAGGTGTGGAGGAAGAATCTCAGGATAGAAGTACCCCCAATGCAGGCTTGACGCACGCAGTCTTGAACAGCCGGTGATTTTCCAACTGCAAACTAACAGCGACATTCAGCCTTTGCATAATGAACGCGTCCACGTCGACACGGCGGAGTTCCGGCATCCTTCGCGTACCTTTGAACGTCGTCAGATTGCACCACCCCAACGCCTTGCTCCCCGGTACAGCCAGCCCCAGGCCCCATTTTATGGCTATCCAGTGTACCGCGAGCCACCTATTTGCTTTAGCTGCGGTATCCGTGGAAATATCGCCAGGTATTGTCGCCGACTGCAGCAGCAAGTTTCAGGCATATCCGATTATCAATCTGGAGACCAAGGCAGCGCGCCGTGTCAGACCGCTTCGCCCCTTCGACGACAACCACGTGAACGCGCATCCCGGCGTGAGCCTTCAGCTTCAAACCGAAGTCTTACTCCTTCTCCGACCGGCTATCGTTGCTCGCCATCACCTCGCCGTCGCTGACTTTCATCATCATCCCAGCTGGGAAGCTAGCTGGTGCGTCTGATGGAGGTGAGGTCGCGAGACGGTCAAGTAGTCCTCCGCTTGTCGCCATGTGCAAAAACAAAGTGTGTGTCTGTGTTAATGGTTTAAATGATGATGCCTTAGTCCATACCAGTGCTACAGCTTCTGTAATGAGTGTTTTGTTTAAGAATCGTCTGGGACACAAAGTGATTACACGGTCACCGATTTGGAATGCCTGGCAGTAGTCTTCGCCATCCAGAAGCTTCGGCCATATCTGTACGTTCGCCATTTCAAGATAGCGACGGATCATCATTCTCTTTGCCGGCTTGTTGGACTGTGGGATCCTTCTGGATAGCTGGCACATTGGGCATTACGCCTTCAAGGATATACCTTTTCTGCCGGCTGCAAGAATGGTTAGTGTCATACCGATGCCGGCTGCTTGTCTCGTCTCCCGTCACCACACTCCATCGCTGACAATGACGACTTCGACGAATATCTTGCCAGCATTACCGAGTTTCCCAACCTCAGCACCTTTAAATGTGAACAACGTCGTGATACTACACTCATACCATAATTGGAAGCTTCCCTCACGTCAGGTCAGACAGCACCCTTCAAGCTGTGTGACGGCCTGCTTTACGAAAAGAATTACTCTGCCGAAGGCGCTTCCTTGCTCCTCGTCGTTCCCGAACCCCTGCGTACTGCTATTCTTCGCGCCATGCGTGATGGCACCACATCGAGCCACCTTGGCTTTGTTCGCACGCTTCATCGATTACGCCAGCGCTTTATTAGCCGACGTTATGGAAGAGCACAATACAGTATACTGCAAGTTGCCCAGGTTGCCAATGTCATAAGAAGTCGGTGTTGCCTCCTGCAGGCTTTTTGCAACCAGTGAAACCACCTACTTTGCAATTTGAAAAAGTTGGTATCGATTTGCTCGGCACCTTGCGCAATAGGTCTACCGGTCGTCGCTGGGGTATTGTTAGCGTCGACTACTTGACGCGCTATACTGAATCTGCAGCGCTTACCTCTACTAGCGCCGCCGATGTGTCGTGCTTTCTCCTTCGTTCTATCATCCTGCATCACGGCGCTCCACGTGTTGTTAGAAGTGACCGCTGACGGCAATTCACCACGGACGTTGTATTAGAACTACAGCGCATTTGCGGTTCTACTTATCCCCATTCAACGCCATACCACCCACAAACAAATGGCCTCACCGAACGCACGAATCGTACGCTTACCAACATGTTGTCTCTGTACGTCTCAGCTGATTACAGGAATTGGGATACCGTGCTGCCGTTTGTCACGTACGCATACAATACAACCAAGCACGACATAATAGGGTATACGCTTTATATCTGTTGTACGCTCGCAGTACCCAAACATTCTTGGACACAATTTTGCAATTTACACTGAACGAAGACACATCCATTTCGCAGACCTCGTGTCGTGCCGAAGAAGCGCGTCGGCGAGCTCGTTTAACAACGCTCTCTTCGCAAGTTTCAACCAAGGCAGGCTATGACGCCAGACAGACATGCCACTTTTGCTCCTGGCGATCATGTTTTACTGTGGACACCTCTACGGAAGAAATGCTTGTATCGTAAGTTCATCTCAACGTACAACAGTCCATTCGTGATACTGAGCCGATTAAGTGACCTCGTCTGGAAAGGATAAGACCAAGCATCGAACAGTATCTCTCCAGTGGGCACGGAGGCACGATGAGTGGAAGAACCAAAGGCTTACGCACCTCTTTTTTCGTCCTGCAGTTCGTCGTTGTCTTCGCGGCCGGCGCATCGGTGGTTGGCCTTCGGGATAACCTTCCACCCTTGGACGGAATTTGTGATGCCGCCTCTGCTCCGGACCCACACCTGCTGGCAACAGCTCACGTGGACCTGACAGTGCGCATCGGGCGCCACCTGCAATTCCGCCAGTGCGCAGCTGCGACGTCAACGTCATCACGTCTGGAAAGGATAAGACCAAACATCGAACAGTATCTCTCCAGTGGGCACGGAGGCACGATGAGTGGAAGAACCAAAGGCTTACGCACCTCTTTTTTCGTCCTGCAGGTTAGTTGCCTTTCTAAATTACCTTGTCGTAGCTTCAGATCAGATGATCCATTCGCTATCGTGCTTCCGTGCCCTGAAGCCGTCCTATAGCCTTTTTGCTCCTTGCTGCTTCTTCTTTGTGGGGATGTTGAAAGCAACCCTGGCCCCGATAATCTTGCAGAAGTCCTGAAAACGATGAAAGACTTGAATGAGCGCACAAAGAGAATTGAATCGGCGCAAAAAACAATATTGGAAACAGAAGCTGAAGTAAAGCAACAGCAGCAGTCTGTTTCAGAAGCGATGTCCGAAATAAAGGACAGACTAGCGAAAGTCGAAACTCAAACTTCTGTTTTCGAGCAGTGCCAAAAAGATATGAAAGAATTGCATGCCACGGTAGAGCGCCTCAAAAAAGACACGAGTGCGTTTCACTCACGTCTTGATGACGCAGAAGATCGATCTCGCAGAAATAATCTGATCTTTTATGGCATCCCGGACACCGCAGACGAAACTTCATCAGAATCGGAAAATAAGTTTTTAAACCTGCTCACTAATACATTGAAGGTTAACATAACCGGTTCTGACATATGCCGGGCGCACAGAATTGGTCGTTTTGATTCAGCGAAAACTCGACCATTAATAACTAAATTTGAAACCTATAAAACCAGGGAGCTAGTCTCTTCAAAGCGGGGTTTGTTAAAAAACACTGACACAGCAATGAGTGAAGATTTCTGCCAAGCCACTCGTAACATAAGGAAAAAATTAATAGAATATGGCAAATCGAAAAACACGCTTTTCAAACTAAGATATAAAAAACTAATGTTGGATGGGAAATGCTACGCATATGACGAAGCCAGTGAAAGTATTTATGAAATGCGCAGAACGCATACACCTGGTACAACTCTTCGTTCTGGCCGTAAGTTATAGCCAAGTTAGGGCCATCCGAGGGGAGGTGCCTTAAAAGATTGCGGGTCTTCAGTTCTTTTTACTAACATTCGTAGTTTTTTTCCTAAGAAAGACGAATTATGTGCTCTTATTAACGACTGTAATGCTGACATCATTGTACTCACAGAAACATGGTTAAATAGTAAAATAACAAAACCCGAACTGTTTCAGTGCGAGAACCAATACGTTGTTTACCGAAGTGACCGAACTGGTAGAATTGGTGGTGGCGTTCTGCTCGCCGTTAAAGAATGTATTAATTGTTTTTTTTGACCATTGATACCAATTTAGAGCTAATTTGGTGCTGTATAACTATTAGTTTTAAAAAAATAATACTAGGTGTGTGCTACCGATCCCCATCAAGCGACTCATCCTTTTGCGATGACTTATATGATTGTTTAAATAAGATTACCATGCGTTTCCCCGGAACTGAAATTATACTCTTAGGCGATTTTAATTGTCCTAACATTGTCTGGTCACATGTCAATCCCTTTTCTAATCCTTCGTCGGCCGAGGCCAATCGGTTCATTTCCATTTGCTCTGACTTCGGCTTATCGCAGATCGTCAGACTTCCAACACGTGTAGCACATAACACATCATCACTCCTGGACCTCATTCTAACGTCATCGCCCGATAACTTTTCTGCGGTGACACACATGCCCGGACTGAGCGATCATGACATCTTGCATTTTACACTTACAACAACACAACAAAAAACATACCGACAGCGGAAAAAGTTCCGAGATTATAAAAAAGCTAACTATCAAGCCATCAACAGAGAACTATGCATATTTCTAGACACTTTCCTACCACTTTGTCTGCAACGCTCCATAGAAACTAACTGGTCTATCTTCAAAAATAAAATAAGTGAGCTTATCACCAAACACGTACCCCTTCGATCCGTCTATGCTAACAATAAAGCACCATGGTACAGCACATATCTTAATCGGTTATCGCACAGGAAAAAACGTTTATTCCGCAAAGCGAAACATTCCTCAAAACAGACACATTGGCTAGCATATAAACACGCAGCAATTTCATATATTAAAGCCCTAAGGTCAGCCAAATTTTCATTCCTTAATTGTACACTTCCAAATTTATTGAAGACTAATCCAAAACGCTTTAGGGAAGCCATACGAGGAAACAACCATAAAACTGGAATCTCATTGCTAACAACTTCTGGGGACCCAGTACCTGACCTATTGTGTTCTACCGTGCTTAACAATACCTTCACTCAGTCATTCTCATCACCTCAGACCCCTGATCCGATGCCCGAGATAAAATCAACTAACTACCATTTCATGGATCCCATCGTTTTCGACGCAACTGGTATCAAAGCCATAGTACAAAACATAAAACCTAAAGCATCATGTGGGGTAGATGAAATTAACACTATATTCTTACAAAACACAGCGGAATACTGTTCAATCCTACTAGAATGCATTTACTCACAATCTTACAACTCTGGCACCTTACCGTATGATTGGAAAATTGGCAAAGTAATCCCCATTCACAAAACCGGACCAACCCATGATCCACACAACTACATACCTATTTCACTTACATCTGTACCATGCAAAGTTATGGAGCATATAATATACACACATCTGGTTAATTTTCTTGAAAATAACAACTTCTTCACAGTTATGCAGCATGGATTCCGTAAAAACTTCTCTTGTGATACTCAGCTTATCCTCTTCACTAATGCCCTACATGCCAATTTAGATTCTGGTTTTTTAACAGATTGTATATTTCTCGACTTCTCTAAAGCATTTGACAAAGT
Organism: Dermacentor variabilis; assembly: GCF_050947875.1. Classification (NCBI taxonomy): domain Eukaryota; kingdom Metazoa; phylum Arthropoda; class Arachnida; order Ixodida; family Ixodidae; genus Dermacentor; species Dermacentor variabilis. Next base: position 63,867,006 of record NC_134573.1, read on the forward strand.
GAACCATGCATTGCTTCTTCATAAATTAGGCGTTCTAAACATCGACCCCTCCGTAATTAATTGGATTCGCGCGTTTCTGACATCACGTGTTCAATATGTAACCACTAATGACGCTAACTCACCTTTAGCCCCAGTTGACTCCGGCGTCCCGCAAGGGTCTGTGCTCGGTCCTTTATTATTCCTAATTTATATTAATGACTTGCCCACTCACGTTTCCTCGAACATTTGTCTTTTTGCGGATGACTGCGTCTTGTATCGTAAAATAACTAATTCTTCAGATATTCTACTAATTCAGGAGGATCTCAATAACATAAATGAGTGGTGTCGTACATGGCGCATGGAATTAAACATTAGAAAGTGTAAGACTATGAGGATTTCTCGTACTAACGTCATCTGCCCCACCTATACGCTAAATAACATCCCACTAGAATGTGTAACGTCATATCGATACTTGGGGGTTCACATTGCCAGCAATCTATCCTGGAAAACTCACATTGATCATATAACATCTAAGGCCACTCGCACGCTGGGATACTTTCGTCGAAAATTTTCTCAAGCACCATCATCACTAAAACTCTTATTGTACACAACTTACATTCGCCCACAACTAGAGTACGCGTCATCAGTATGGGACCCCGGTCATGACACCCTCATACACTCTCTAGAGGCAATACAGAATCGATCAGCCCGTTTCATTCTCACCAACTACCAAAGAACTGCGAGTGTAACTAACATGAAAGCTCTCCTTCACCTCCCGCTGTTATCAACCCGTAGAAAACTATCTCGCATATGTCTTTTCCATAAAATCTACTACCATAACACATATTTACGCTCTATCTTTGTCCAACCACCACCATACATTTCATCTCGCATAGACCACCGCCAAAAGGTAAACATTCCGCACTGCAACACCGTCGGCTTTTCATACTCATTTCTTCCCCAAACGAGCAAAGATTGGAATAACTTACCCGCATTACTTACAAGCATTATTGACACCAATAACTTTAAAAGCACACTTCAAAGCTTCATGTTATAAATAATTGTTGCGTTTGCTTGTTCTGTATAATAACTGCTTTTATGCCATTGTTTTACATTATTGCTTGTATTTTTATATCGTATGTTCTTTCCTTTCTTTATTTTGTTCCGCCATGTATTTTTGCCACGCTCACAAGTTTCTATTTACCATTCTTGTTTTGTATACGATGTTTTTTGCCATGTTGTTTGCCTTCCCTCCTTATTTTGTGATTGCCTCTGTATTTACTTACTTTGCCCCTCCCCTATGCAATGTACAACCGTACCTTGAGGGTATGATAAATAAAATAAAATAAAATAAAACTACATCATCAAAAAACTGACCGCCAATAATAGCCGGTCGCGGAAAACTCAAGTGGTTCATGTGGCCCGCCTGAAGCACTACCATCATAGGGTTCCCGTATCAAGAACTACCAATTATGTGGTTCCCTATCTCGCTCGACGAGCTTCGTCTGCGCCCGAGGAAAATGTTACGCTGCGCAGCGGAGCCGAAGAGGAGATGGAAGAACTGCGCGCGGTGTAGAAAATGCCCGAGTGCCTGCGATCTCGTCCCTAGCCCTCTCGATCATCTTGTCAATAAATCTATGTCATCCGTAACAATAAAAACGAGATGCTGCCATCCTGATGAAGCCTAGAAGCAAACAATAGGTCGACAAAAGACCTGACGGCGCTACATACCAGCCATAGGCTAACACGAGGCACAGTCATCCGACACCAAGGTCTAAGTGCTACGAAAGACATAGAACCACCGAACTAGACGTGCCTCTCCACGGCCACTCGCTCATCGCCTTAGTGGACACAGGAGCCGACTACTGCCCCATGAGTAGACCCATTGCCGCCCAGTTGAAGAAGGTTAAGACTGCATGGGAAGGCCCTCAAATTCGGACCACTAATGACGCCGACTGGAATGTGCACTGCAATAATTATCTTTCATGACCGGCACTTTTTGCGCCAGCAAGAAATGCCGGTCCCCACGTGAATCTTCAAACCAATCCAGCGAATCGTAAAAAAATATTTCAGCGCCCGCATCTCCAGTGTTGGGCCATGTGGTCAATATACTGAGCTTTGGATCAGTGTTTCCGCGCATTCCATCTCAGCTACAACTCTGCGAAGACCACGAGTTGTGCGTATTCCTGAGGAAGAAGCTGCCTACCGTGAGAGTCAGCGAGAGTTGGCTCAGGAACGGGCTCATCATCGTAGGGCCTGCTTTATGCACAAAAGAAAAAAAAGACACTAAGAGAACCGCAAAAAAACGCACCCCTAAAGCATGCTCATGACACGAAGCTCCACGCAGCAGCGAAAATGGGGTGAAAGAAAGGTGAAGCAAAATATTTACTGTATAGACTGCTTGTGAAGTTTAACTTGCATGGTGTAACACTCAATGTGACCAACACAGCTTCGCTGTTCGCCCGTCTTCACGGACTGGAAGGAGCGGTGATTTTTTGTTGTTTGCTTTGTGTTTATTTGCAGCATCGGGACGATGATCTTTTTTTAAGATGGGCATAATGACACGTGTACTTGTTTATTTTTCATCGGGTGACCACGTTTGACTGTCTAACAAATGTCATCGCTCGGTGCAGGACGCGCCAGCATGTATCGGAAGTTTCTAGCATGTTATCGATGGCTCTATTCGCTGTTTGCCGTCACCGAACCCTGTGTAACCGGATTTTCATGTATGCGTGACGCGAATTGTGAGGTATTTTCTGAATGACACGAGGGCTCCAGCGATTTCTCTGAAACCCTCGATGACTCATGCATAAAAGTCTACTCGCTTGACCCGCTGGTCAGACTTCGACGATCGCCGACCGTGTTCGCCGCTATCGCTGTGCTTTGAGTGTAACTTGCTTTTGAGGGCCGAATTCGCCCAATAACAGTTAGTTTCGTCAATCACAAATTTTCTGCTGTATTAGGCACCGTCACTACTACGTGATAATATGCGATGTTTTACAAGCTTCACTTAAATTTTAATTATTTCTACTCAGGTACTATGTTTCGTCAGAGATAGTCTCATAATACTTTTACATAGTCATTAGAGAAACCAAAGAGAAGTAAGCAGCAGAACTTTTGCTATAACAACATTTTGTAGTCATGTACTGGACCTAGTTGATCACTTCATTTTGAATTAAACAAACACCAAGAATTGAACACGCGCTACAGAACACTTAAGGTCCTAAGATTAACTGCTACCTTTTATGTCTTAGTAGCCCTTGTGCTGGGTACGCGAAAACTACTTTAGAGAATGAAACTGTTATGAAGTATTGACTTCCGCCCAGCGCCGATTGTAATGAGTAGACGATAAAGACGCTTTGACAAATTTGAGAGGTCGTCAGATTAATTAAGAACATTGCCGAGACGCGGAATTGTAGTATTGCCTTGCATTTTGCTTTCGCATTGAAGATATTTCAAACATTGCTTTAATTCATTGTTTTGTACTTGAGCGACTGTCCGATAGCGTTAACTTGAGACATACATGGACGGAGGAGGTAACACTACACAAGCCTCTTCTGCCCATCTCTCAAGTTTGCGCAATCGCTACGACGATAGGTACCAACAAGGCCAAGTTGGTCTTTCGACTGTTCGAGTTAACCGGTCATTTTTTCTAAGATTTTTGCGGCAAATGTACGTAGCAATTTCAATTCATTTGTGTAAAAAGGGATCTCAAGTTAAAGGAGTAGGCCCAGCAATATTTTGACTTCAGTGTGCATGCTAAATAGGTCAATGAACTTTGCGTGATTTAGTGGTAATTTAGCGTTAGTTCCCAGAGAGTCAAAGTGTTAGTTGCAGAAGGTTGTTGTGCTTTACGAGCCTGCTTCTAAAATTGCATCAGGAGGTGTGTGGTTATATCCGAACACAGCACCATTATACTAGTTAATGGCAGCGAGACCTAAGCTGGCCGTGTATACCGTATCGATGTACTCCCATCCAGTCATTTTTCCACATTCTCGCTGTCCTCTTCGAGCGCTTACAGGGAGGTTCATTGTATTACAAGTCCACTCAAGTGCTGAATATGAAGTATCTGCATCAAGGAGAAATATATTAACGAATCTACTGGTTTTTGAATACTGGGTACTGTCACGTATCGGGTGCAGCAAACAGATGGAGAATCCCTGCAGGAACGCAATGAGCGTTATGATGTAGGCGGACCGTCATGAACCAACACAAATTTTCGAACGTTTTTCCGAAAATGAAGTTTGGTTAAGCAATGTTGCGGTATTTAGTAATGTCCAAGGCTCAGCAACGTTTCCAAGTGTGTTGGAGGATTTCGTTCAAGGTCTGCTGTTGCTTGAGACGGTCGCGTTGGTGAATAGTTGATTGCAGCTCGGAAATCAAAGTTAAAGTTAAAGGAAACTTAGTCAGTTACATGTTTATCGGCAGTTATATGCGTACTACATGGATATCGAAGCCGAATAGTGGCACGGGGGTGACGCCGCAGTGGTAACATACCGACATTGACACAGCTTCAATGTTGCTTCATGCATTTTCTGCAGGCATATCAGCGTTCGCTGGGACCGTTGCACAGCAGGCATGTGGTTTATGTTCATCATGGCTAAGCATATAGGCGGCTTCTCCAATAGTGTGTGCGGTCATAGCTGACTCTTACAGCCTGTCGCAATTCTTGACTGTGAGGGGGCCACCTTGGCTTTCACTCAGTGATCGCTGCACTAACACCGGTGGCTACGAGCTCAAAACAGATCCTGGGGTGCTATGCAGGATGCGCCGAGTTTCTCGTTCACCCGAGTTTTATACGAGTTTGCTCGACGGCAGTCACTGAACGGAGATAGCGCGGAACGCACCGAAGGTGCAGGCAAAAAAATATGTAGACGAAAAGCCGCGTATGACAACATGAGCGCACCCTGCGCGGCACGCTGCTTCCACGTTTCAAGCGCAGAAGGCTGCACAACGAAACGCGCCAGCGCCGCGTATTGGTATCAACGGATTATCGCAACTTAGCGATACCGTGACTGTCCCGCTGTCTGTCTGCACACTTGCCCTGAGCCGCTTGCCACGCCTTTCCCGGGCGCGTCAAGGGCGTGCCTCCTCTTTCGGGCACTATCTGCCTTTCCTCCATCGAATGCGAACAGAGTACATGCGGTGCATTCTTGCACTTACGCTTCCGCTCAAACGAATACGTTAAAATACAACGAATAAAATAACGAACATTTTTATTTGTTTAAGTATTTGTTTTTCGCTTTCAACGCTAGAAATTTGTGGTGACAAACGGAGATCGAGCAAATTATTAAATTTTGCACTTCTTGCCACGAGTGGCGACAGTGAGGCGAAAGCTTAGAAGCGGTACATTGAAGCGGGTTGCACGCACGAGGGCGTTCATACGGTGATAAGTCGCCTAGGGTCGCTGCAGTGCTATTCTCAATAAAGTCGGTCATGATCCCTGGAGGGTCATGGACGCTCTTTCTCTATTAGGGGAATAGAAACGCAGCGCCGCGGTACGGCTGTTCATCGCAGGCGTTTCACTAGGCTATTAAGGCCCCGCCTTAACCAACTAAAAATGACACAACGGCTGTCGCTGCAAAATGGCGGTATGTTATTTTAGAGTGCGTAGTGACGCAGTTCACTGAAAATGTACCAGTTTATCTTTGTGTGCGAAGCCTCTGCGATACATTGCGAAAAGTGCGTGCTTCCCCAGCGACACAATTCATCGCTTGTCATCGCTTGCCCAGTGAAGGTGCCTCTGAGCGCATGTACGCAGTATACGAGTGTGTTGTGCAGTCGAAGGTGCTTGCGGATTACCTCTGCTGGAGCCAGCAGCGATCGCAGGTGGATATCGTAACGACACCGCAGCACTCGCATTTTGGCAGGTGAGGGCTCTTGTGTGCAGTTATGAAACCAGATTTCGAACGGAGAAAGGTGTTGGAACTGTTGAGTGCGCAGTGCTTATGATGAAGAAATGCCATTGCACCGGGTCTAGAAGAGCGAGCGCTTCTCGGACGCTGATCGTGTTTACGACGCTGTGGCTCCGTTTCATCACCGATGACAGAGCAGCCATCTCAAACGACTGCTGCAATACGCACTCCTCAGCATCGTCGTCCCCCTCGGCGCATCGACGCCTTGCAAGCAGCTACAGTGACGTGCCGATAATTATTTACTGTGCGCTACGCGCCGCCACAATGCAGGCAATGAAACCGTGTTGTGCGGCCATCTCAGCCCGAGAAGATGTATGCATAAGCCAGCGACAGTCAACGCTTTGTTTTTGATAGTGGTGCTCAGTACATCACCGATGACAGTGTGTTGTGCGTGTTTTATGTCGGCGGTCAAGATTGTTGATGCCTCTCAGCTCGACACCGCGTCGCTGTTGCCGGAAGATGGGCGTGGCTTAACTGTAGTGGGTGCGCGCACAAGAGTTACATGCCTCGCGCGGGGCGTGACCCCTGGTTTTGATTGACAGGCGAACTCGTGCTAAACTCGTACATCGCGAAACCCCCTCCGAGTTGAACTCGGGAACATGGCGGCGGCAGCAGCAGCCTGTTTCATTGCATCCAGCGGCAGCAAGCGTCCGTATCACCGTCCGGACCCGTTCACCTACATGACCGACGGGGAGTTTCAGCGTCATTTTCGCCTGTCGAAGACATCAGTGCGCTGGCTGTGCGACGAGCTAGGCGAAGACTCTCGTCTGCGGAGACAGCGTGGCGGGCTTCATTCGCTCACCGTAGTAGAGCAAGTCATCTGTGCCCTCCGTTTCTACGGGACTGGGACTTTTCAGGGAAGCGCGGCGCCGAGCGTTACATTGGATGCCATCAAACTACTTTTAGCCACTGTGTCAGACATGTGTCTGACGCGCTTATCGATGCGGCAGTGCGTAAGCGGTGGCTAGCTTTTCAGAATACTGCGGCTGAGCGGGCATATATAAAATAATGCTTCCTACTTCGTGGGACCATTACGAACGTAGTCGGGTGTGTCGACGGAACGTACGTAGGAATTAAGGCGCCTTCAATGTCAGCGTTACTGTGATTAACATTGAAGCAATGTTTAGACACGCCATATTGCCAAATTTGTCACTTCTGTGTAGCCGACTTAAATTTTGTGTTAGCGACATCACACATGCGGCTTCTTATGATGCTGACTTTTTCGCTGGTTGATGACATTGTGCCGATTGTTCTACTTGTCTGTCAGGGTGCCTTCCAAATGGCTCACTTTCTTGGGAAAGAAGTTAAGTATGAATAGATAAATGGATATCACAAATTGTCTGAATTTACCTATGAATTCTAATCCCATAAAAAACTTAAGGTTCTTCATTGGTGAAGTTACTTAGTATGCACAATGCTGAATTTTGGTCATGCGTAATATATCAGCTGCACTATGAAACAGCGAGGCATTGCACAATTTGTTGCAGCGCGAGATGTGGATGTTGCGCCAAGCCGGTTGTGCCTGTGCATATGTGGCGAAATGAAAATGCATTGAGAATCTTAGTGTGCTAGATTGCATGAAGAAAATACTTCAGATTGTTTGCTCTGTTCACTGTCGATGCATGTGCCAGAGGTTCAGTGTATCTTCCTTTTTTTTGGGGGGGGGGGGCGGCGTTATTCTGGATGGATAACTTGTATATTTTCGTCTCATAATGGGGCTCTAATTCTTAAGCATTATAACAATGCACATCCAATGCTCTGCAGAACTCTCTGTACGTGAAGATGTCGTGAACCACCAAGGCAAAATTACATATCGGGAGAAATGTGGTGCAGATGCCAATGAAAAGTGGGTCTTTAACCCACCATGATAAAAATAAAAATTGCAGAGCAAATAGACCATTTGTATAGCTTTAGAGCAATGATTACGCAAAACGTGATATGCTCAGAGTAAACGCTTGCCGCAATGCCAAAGTACGCTGAGCGACATGCAGCATATATTGGCATTGAACATGTCTCGTAACCGTTATTTTTATTGTAAGCCCTCGCTGTCACACCTTTGCCTCCGGCACTCCCTTTACTGAAACGTGGCACTGTCTTTCCATTGGTGTCATGATGATAATGGTAACGGCAGCAGCAAGGCTGGTTAATGCTTGCCCTTTTGATTCCTGTGAGTTTAGTGGTAAAGAATATGGCACGTGCATACATACACCTGTGCTGCAAAATTTAACATTTGTGATTTTTTGGAGAGCTAATTTGTCTTGGGAAATTTCAAAGATGTGCACCATTGTGGCCTAATAACTAGAGCATTGGTGAGGTTGAAGACGGTGTATTGGTATAGAAGCTTGAAGTTTAATTGCACAACAATTTGATGGGACACAAAGAAGAGAAATACACACAGCAGAATGCTTTGCTGTGTGTGTTACTCTTCTTTGTGTGCCGTTGAATTGTTGTGTGATCCAACTTCAAATAGAGCATTGGGCTTCTTTGGTGCAGGACCGAGGAAGTGTGAGTTATTCGCCAACATGCCAGTGCCCTGCCACACAATTATGGAAGTAGGAAGGTTTGCAAACAAAGCTTTGCTTTCAAATCCACCTGCTCATGTAATACAAGCACTGATTGAAAGAACCATTATACAAAAATAATGGTGAAATCAATAGCCAGTGAAAAGTGTAATTTCCATATGGACACTGTTGACATAATAGGTGCCATACCGGCCTCAAAATTGTACTGGACAGAGCAGTTCGTTTCCTATGTGAAGCACAACCTCCCATTGCATGCTGTGCAGATGACCAAGCTCAGTTTGTTTTGACGTGCTACACAACATTCACTGTAATCTGTTTTTGATTCTAAAGAAGTGCCAAACACCACCCAGGGTGTCTACCAACAGGGAAAACCGGGAAAACCGGGGATTCTCAGGGATTTTGAGTAGTCTGGAAAAAGTCAGGGAAAACTCAGGGAATTTGGGCCTCTATCAGGGAAAATCAGCGGCAATTTTATTGAAGGGTCGAAAGTCGCCGTAATGCTGGCTCGAGCAAGAGACAGGAATCGCAATGAATCGTCTTTGACGCCCCGTCGTCGGCTGGATGAGTTGCCAGTGTGCAGTCAACGACCGACTTTCCGGATTCCCGATAATTTGGACGGCTTCGCGGCACCGCCACGTACCCCATGGAGTCAACGCATCAGAACGTGTGAAATTTCAGATGCAAGAACCCTTCGCCGTCCGATTTTCCGGACGTTTTGCTGGGACCGCAGGTCCGAAACGGCAATAATCAAAGGCACCACCGCTGCCGTTTTGATTACTTCGCCACCTCGAAACGGCACTCTCGCACGCAGATCCGCTGGCAGCCGTTGCCACCACTGCGGCAACGCTAGGCCTAGCTGCTTCGACGTTCGCTATGAAGCTTCCTGCCGTTGGGTGCCGAGTTTTTTATTGAAAGAATTAGCTGCTGTCAGCAATGGCACGGACTACGCTTTTGTGGTCCTCGCGATTGGCTTAGAAACTTAGAAAACACGGTGCGTTGCATAATGCCGGTTCCCGAAAGTGAGCTTCGCCTCTGTACAGAAATGTTACATGGTGAAGCATACGCAAAAGTATTGCAGTGAAGTCTAACAAGCGTGGGAAGGGGCTATTGCCACGGAAAACAGTATGTATCCCTTAATTATACACACGTGCACCCGGTATTTCCTGTCACAGTACGAGCGCCGATATGCCTAATATGTGTACCGACAGGCCTTCAGACCGTTTTCGAACGTGCCTGTAGCGGTTTGAGCCCCTAAGGGCAGTAAATGACACGCATTTATTTTTTTCCAACTGGCCGATTTTTCGAACGTCCTCGCGACCCCTAGGGAGTTCTAAAAATCGGCCGTGGACTGTGCAACTGACCAAGATGCTTCCGATGATCCTTGGGGTGAACGAGTGTCAGAAGGAAGACAAGAACAGAAATGATGTACGTATTGAGGAATAAACGGGAAAGGAAGCTTGCTGCCGCCGTTTTGAAGGAACTTGAGCTCAAAAAACAAAGTTTTGGCTGATGCAGAGATGCAGGTGTCCCGCATCCAAACCAAAATAAACTTTTTAAAGCAGTAAAACACAACACTCAGGCGTCGTGTGCGGGCTGAGAGTATGTCAGGACAGTTGAGGTTGACTTCCGAGCGGTTGAAAGAGAATCTCAATTGTGACAGAGTTCGGACCTCATACCACTGAGCTTGCTATCAGTTGATAGAAATAGCTCATATTCGAATATATTTGCTTCTATGTGCATCTCCTTTTTATTCGTATTTGTGAATGTCCGACTTATTTGCAATTTTTTTCGAAGACACTTTATTTGCTGTGCATTTTACTAACCCCTGCCTTCTATTGTCTTTTTGAATAACATAAAGACTACTCCTTAGTATACAAATTGGATTAGGTGGATTTTTAATTTTTTTTCATGTGCCTAGTCGAGAGTGACAGCATCAGGCGATATGGTTTCAGCCCGTCTTGACATAAAACATAGTTTCGCATCACTCAGGGAAATGGGCAAAGGCACTCAGGGAAAACCTGGAAAACTCAGTGAATTTGAAAATGCCCACTTGGTAGACACCCTGACAAGGACGTCATGGGAATATTTGGCGAGACCTTTTTACAGCCCCTCATAATGGAAGTGTGGCCAGCCAGCTTTGCTTGTTTGCCTTTATAGATTTCTGCTCCAGATCATTGTGTGCTATCAAGTTGCAGAAGTCTATGCAACTGGTGCAAGGCATTACGTGTTTCTATAGTCGGATACAACTTTAGGAGGCTGCGGAATCTGCACTTTAAGGCATGTGAACAGAAGCCTGCACAAATGCGCACGCACTCTAGGCCGACATCGTGCCGCCGGACAGACTATAATACCTGCTCGTTGGAGAGGGACTGTTTCTTTAAACGTGGAGGCAATCGGCTGCTGTGCTTTGGTCATCTGGGCGGGGCCTCTACTGTCTTCTGAAGTTTAATCCGACTTTAAAGGATGCTGCTTTTCATACAACACAAAAGGACAAATTGTACAAATATTTGGCCTATGAAATGGATACATCAGAAGTGTGCTGTGCAAGGGCTTAAGATGTGTGAAATATGGTACATGCAATTATAAGACAATGTTAAAGAATATGTGGTATCGAACATGCATGTAATGGCACATTTGAATCGGGGAGTGTTGCAGTCGTATGCACTGTCTATAGGTGATAGCATTATTAAGCTCCTGCTGTTTCCTGTCTTCAATGTGAATTACACACACCGTTCATTTTGTGGCTAATCAACACGCACTGTATTCTTGCACATAGAAAGAATACAGTGAATACAGTGAATACATAGAAAGAATACAGCACAATGACGTGTATGCTGCATTAGTGTATTTTTTTATTTACATGGTTCAAGAGTGGCACAGGTTGTCTTACGTTTTTGCCCATTTTGAAGTGACACCAAGTGCATTTTACAAGTCCCCTAATATGCACAGCACAATGTTTACTGCAGTAGTTTTATTCATGTTTTTGAATAATAAACAATATATTAAACTGAAAGCTCCTTTATAAGGTGTCTTCTGTGGGCTCGACAGCACAGCAGTGAGGGCACCGATACTACTGTAGCAGAGCAGCCCTCTGGACCTCTGCCACACTCTCAAGAGCACGTGCCTGGCGCTTGCCTACTGCCACCAGGCGGTTGAGTGCCTCCAGCAGCAGAATGTTTTGCTGCAAAAAAGTGTATTGGAATGAATCAACCGCATACAAACCATTATTTACAAAGAAAAATGCTCGTTGCACTATTAGTACTAAGTGCCCTCAACTGTGGAAGCCTCTAGTGTAGTATGCATAATAAAACAATGCGTTGGGACAACGTTGCTCTATTTTTCATAACTGGGGTTTTCTTTTTCAGAGCCAATTGTCATGTTGATCAGTGTGCCAGCAGTTGAGGTGGCCCCGCACCTTCACGAGTCTCTACTGTTAGCAGCACAAACCTATTTTTGTTCGCTGCAAAACAAATGCCTCACCCTACAATCCTGCCTTATACGAGCTGATTGCATCCTACGCCTACAAACATCATATTTTTGTCCCATTACGCATTTTCCTACCATCCTCGGCTGTAGTTCTCTCTCCCTGACATCCATTCTGTCACGCTTATGTAATCACCTGTTATGAATTGGCAACAAGTGATCGAATACGTGCATGGCCTGCCTGCCGATTCCTTTTTTTTTCTTATTCTGAACTAGCATATCGGTTGCCACGGTTTACTACGCCACTGTTTTCCTGCCTTAATGCTATCTCCAACAATTTTTGTTAGTTCGCTTTCTGCACAGTCCTTGACATCTCAAGTTTCTTTGTTAACCTCCAGGTTTATGTCCCATATTGCTTAACCGGTAGAATGCAATGATTCTAGACTTTTTTCAAGATATCGGTAACGTGACGATCACGATTCGGTAATGCCTTCTATGTGCTGTTCAACCCACGAAATTTTTGTATAAGTTTCCTGCTTTATATCAGTACCTGCTATTGATATTTCACCTGGACAAAGATACTCTTCCATAAATTTTGCGGGCTTAATGTCACTCATGAATTTCTGTTATCTCACCAAGTTAGTGAAGGTTACCTTCATCTTTACTATATTTTCGCGGGCCCACTTGCATGTAAAAGCACGAACACTCATTCGTCCTCACTGCCTTCTTTAAACTGCTGGGCATTCAGTTCGTTACTACGAAAGTGACTTAATCCGTGCACTCTTATTATGCTAAATATGAAACAGTAGAAACATACTTATCTGCAGCTTGTCGATGTCTCCTTCACTGTGTTGGTAGCGAGATCCATCGTCGGTACCACCTCCTTGTCGCATCGTAGCTATATAGGCTGTCTTCCTTTTGCACACACTATGTAATATTCGTGACGCTCGCAGTCACGCAGAGTGGAGGAACTCGGCGCACTCGCAGAAGCAGTACCGGACAAGTTGTTTCTTCAGCACTGCACCGTGAACAGTAGGTGCGCGTTGCGATCCGTAAAATCGCCGAAGCTATTGACAGTCTTTTGGGGTGCATGGAAAGATTGCTCACGGAGGAACAGAACTATCCAAGAAATAGTGGTCATCGTCGAGCCTGATCACTACGTCGCGCACTGCAAGCTCGTTGTACGAGTTTGTTTACACTTGGCGCCACCGATGCTTAGCCGCCATGCTCGCCCGGTGAATGGATGTGATGATGCCACCACAGCGTTCCCTCGTGGTATAATGCGAAGCGTGCTAAATTACAAATTAGTCTAACGCACATTCAGTGTACATGTTGTAAGCATTAAAATGCTTCTAAACCACGTTAAACTAACTAATAATATTGTACTAAATGCGTTTGTTTTATAACTCGCTTGTGCATGTACTGCACTCGGTGGAACGACAAACAAGTAAAAGAAAGCACGACCATGCACCAACGGTATGATCACGTGAGCCCCAGTTTGTCGACCGCCCAGTAGGCAACGCCCAAGGAATGATAGCCACCCAGAGTGAATCTAGATAAACCAATGAAACTGGAGGCTTGTCGAAAGATAAACTGTGTCTCGGTACCATTCGTGCTTTCATCTTGGGGTGTCGCCAGAGCTCGTGAAGATCCCGAGTTTCGCCAAACTCGGCGCATCCTGCATAGCACCCCTGGTGTCATCAAGTGTCACAAGTACGTACCAGAGATGTCTAAAGCCCCCAATGATATTAGGTCCTAGGTGTAAGGTGTCAAACTTTTGGATGTCTAAAGAACTGGCTTCCACTCTGCCAGTCGCTGAAACGTCAGACCAAAAACTGAATTTTGTTTCAGTCTGAAGCCTGTAGTTTGTTTTGAAGAGACTGAACCCTGAAAGTATTCTTATTTTTCCAATAACGTCATGCACAGAACCCAATTTCGGAGCGCAGCTCCTAGGCGCCCATTCCTGCGGCGAGGTTTGGCGTCGTACCTCGAAACCGAGCGAACGAGCACACCGGAAGATGAGAGCGAACGCGGAGTGCAGCGGGTGGTGAACCACGGCGATAGCGAAGAGAGCGCGAGGAGAAAAGCAGAGGAGGAAGGTGCAATGTAACCATCAGGCGGAAAGCTGAGGAAGAAGAGGAAGCAGTGCACCTCTTTATGGTGCGGAGGCGCGCGTTCGCGCGGACGCGCGCATCGGGGCTCTCTATGCGTCATTTGTTTCCCAAAGCGTTGTATTAGCGGATGCCTGTCTGTGCCCGCTGCTGTGAATAGCACCGACGCGTCACCCATGCGTCGCCCACGCACTGCCTCTCGTGATTTCCCAATTATGGAGGCAGTCGCGCCGCACTTCACGGCATTTAACACGCGGCGCACGATACAAATTGTCGGTGCCAACGGATATATCGCGAAATCGAAACACGTATAAAGATGCGCTCAAATGTCGAATTACGAAGTATAGAGGTTATCGGGAAATATTTTTTAAACGAAAAGGTGCTTTTTCTTGGCTTTCACGCTCATTTTCTCTGAGTTCGGCTACCTCGCTTTCCCCGCTGTCGATGCAAAGGGCTGCAGCGTGTCATACACTAGTCATTCAATTCTCGTCGTGCTGTCAGCACACGCGATTGTCGTCAAACAGTCGTCATCATGCGAAAAAAATAGAAGGCAGAACTAAGGCAATGCTTCCGGCAATGGAGGTGGCGGAGAGAGTACTACTAGATAAGTGCTGACGAATGTTTTAAAACCGCTTCGCAACTGATTAGCACTGTGCGGATTTGCACAATCTGATTGTTAGAATAGCGCATGTTTAAAGATAATCTTGTACAACACCAATTACAACGTACCGTACTGTCTTACTTAGCTTTGTGTCGGATTGCGCTAGGGACATTTCTTATAAGAAAACGACATTATCAGCCGCAACTTCGACAGGACTTTTTCGGCAGGCTTGAGGTTCACCGAGGAATAGCATGAAACTGGTGATAGTACCATGAATTACAGGACGACTTGAGCGAAGGCAGGCTTTATTTCCAAACAAGCTCCCAAAGTTATAATTACTTTTATTCAGTAAATTATAATCCATGAAATAATAATTAGTGTCACATTTAGTCATGTCCACCACTGACTGTAAGGTGTTGCTCTAATAGAAGACGTTTTTTTTCCTCCTACTCGACGTTTTATATAAACATTTGGCTTGACCAACTTCAGCGGGCGGTATCCACTGCTGATCACCATGAACAGGCTAATATCATGCTAATGTCATGACTGATCGTTTCGTCGTTCATGACATCGCCTTGCAGAAGATATAACTCACTGGCCATTTGCGATTTCAGTTGCCTTCCGTCACAGGTAATTGTTTCGCTCGGCGGTTTACGAAAGGTGTGCTTCCAATTTACGTCCTTTCCAGAGCCTCCGATCCCGCCGTACTCGCTGGTATGCACACTTGGTCCCAAAATGAACGAGACCACGGCCTTTCCTGAGGATGGCTTGTGCGACTACGCCGTGCTTGAATCACTGCCAGTCAAGCTAGGCGGCCCTTACCCGAAAAGCGTGGAGCACTTCCTCGAGGTCGCCTCCAAGCACCGTCGCACCGAATACGGCATCGGATTTGACAGCAAGTGAGCACTTGAAATCAAGAATTCTATGGAAACCCGCCCTGTCGGGAACATAGAGGACAGTAATTAAAACCGGACAGCGACCACGAAAGTTTATAAAATACCCCAGAACTTCACTTCTACATACTTTCGCGGTCGGTGGCCGTTTTTCATTGTTCTTAAGGGAGCACTTGCTTTAAAGCATTCACTTAAAAGCTAATATGACTGACAGACCGTCCATGGTTATATCACTATTGTCGCAGCTAGGGGTAACACGTTCACGTCAGAAATCCTCCAGGTACAGGGATGAGTACATCTGGGAATAGCAGCGAAAAAAGAAACTGAGTTTTGTGTGCCAAAACCACCATCTGATTACGAGGCACGTCGTAGTGGTGGACTTCGGAAATTTAGGCCACCTGGGGTTCTTTAACGTGCACCTAAATCTAAGCACACGGGTGTTTTCGCATTTCGCCCCCATCGAAACGTGGCAGAGATTCGATCCCGCGACCCCGTGTAAAGCAGCCCGACACCGTAGCCGCTAAGCAACAACGGCGGATTAGGAGCGAAAGAAAGGCGTTTATTCTACATATTTACACTGGCTCCACATATGGAAGCCCACTCCACGGAGAAGCACTTAAAATATCTGGGCTCACTACATGTCTGAGCACACATGAGGACACGTCAGGCCCCTCACTCCACCAAGACTGTCCGCTTTTAAAACAGTCGTATTCCCTAGGCGACTAGACTAGGGAATCTCATGAGTTTGCCTCCGCCAGTCACAACTATCGAACCGTTCGCAAGATCCCTCCAATGATGTCGCATCGTTCCGCAGGACTTCGGGTCCAATGTAGCACGATCGCCCCCGCATGCGAGGCAACCACGTGCAAATTTGGGAACCTGAAGTCCACACGCTTCCAAAGGAAGCCTTCGACATTGCTCCGTCGCATCAATTAGTGGGCTCTCCGTGACGGTCAGTTTACAGCCACCCGGGAATCCTGGCATCCACAGTTCTTACTGCAGCTACAGACTCCGGCAGTAGTTGTCACCTTGAGAGGAGCTTCTTTGTTGATTCGTCGACAGTCGGCGCGAGCGCGAATGAAGGGGGCTGGCTCGTGGAAAACACCTAAGGAATGCCATTTGCCGTTTTGAGATGTACCAGACTCCTCCGCCGCTGGGAGATTCGACCGGAAGGTGACCAACTGTCAGGTTGTCCGAAGCGTCGGGGTTTCCTTCCGAAGTGATGGCTGGGGACTCGGTGCCGCTGGAGTTCCAGCACTCGCGTCATTGCGGCCTTCTTTCTAAGAAGACACAAGCACAGACACACACTGGTCGGCGTGCCCGAGCGACACGCCCACCGGACGCTATGATCCCTGCATAGCTTTAGAAAGGTCTACCCCTCTCTTTGTATCTCTTCTTTTTTGTTGTGGTCTGCCCTCGGCAAGACAGGTATTAGTTTCCCAATCTCAATGACATCGATAAAGATACGTACCGAACGAGCTTTTGAAAATGTCAGTTATTTTCTTAAAATCCTCGGCTCAGACCCTCTGTGTTCTTATTCCGGCTCCCTTTCTATACTTGACCTCAATGCTGTATTCCTGCAAAATGAGACTCCATCTCAGCATTTTCCAGTTTTGCCCGGCATTTGGTTCAGCCAAGCAAGAGGACAATGGTCGCTCTCGACCGTGATTTTCGCGCCTTCAGTATAGCATCTTGGCTGTTGAATTACCCATACTATGTGCGAACAATCAGAGGGATGGTATCAGTTATCGACTGAGGTACGGAGTGTTCTTCACCGCTTTCGTTAAGTTGGGCAAGGATGACACCTAGACTGCGGTCATTGGCGTCTCACTGGAGAATGAATTCTAAGCAATAGTCTAGTGAGGCAAGCACAGGCCTTGAAGACAGGAGCTATCTTCAGATTCTGAAAAGCCGCTTCCCTATCGGCGCTCCAAGTAACTTATACGCAGACTGTCAGTATGCGGACTGGAGGCTCAGAATAATTTGGAATATAGTGCTGGTAATACCCGGCTTTACCAGAAATGACCGCACGTCCTTTCTTGTTAGTGGCCTTGGAAAGTTAACTATTGCAGCCACTTTGGCATTCATGCGTTCACGTTTTCCGTGTCCTTTCTCATGTTCGAAATACGCGGCATGAGCCTGGCCGAATTGAGGCTTCTTTGCTTTAATAGTCCAGCCCGCCCCTCTGATTCTTACGGTGTACGGTGATTAGTACGGTGTCGTTCAATTTTAGGACTGGATCGCTGTGTAGCCCTCGTTTCTGAGGTTGGTTATGTTTAATTAAGTAATACTTATTAATTACCCAGCTTGGCGCATTTAAAAAGATTTCACAACGAGCTCCTTATGGCTGAGCGCAATACTGCGGCAATTAGACAGGCGTAGCGCCTATGTTTCTTCTTTTAATACTTGGCCCAAGTTAGCTAAAACACCCTATATAGCTGCACTTCTATAGCTGTTGAGGCTCGTTCTATAACGAGCAATGAAGTTAGAGGGGCCTTGCAAGACATGACGCGCTGGAAAGCGACAGGAAAACTTGGAATAACAGTTGATTTTATCAAGGATGGACGAGTTATTATGTTTGAAAAGCTTGCGGCCCTTATACACAATGACTCACAACTTCAAGTGTACCAGAGAGTTGGAAGTATGGCAACATTACAATGATCCATAAAAAGAGAGATGTTAAAAAATGATTACCTATACGCCCGTTAGCTTACTTTCAGTGTTATGTAAAATATTCGCCAAGATAATTTCCAATAGAATCAGGGCAACCCTTGACTTCCAACAAAACAAGAGAATAAGCTGGCTTCAGGAAGAGATATTCTACAGTAGGTCACATCCATGTCATCAATCAGGTAATTGAGAATATTGGGGAGTAAAATCAACCTGTCTATATGGCGTTCATAGAATATGAAGAGGCATTTGATTAAGTAGAGATAACAGCAGCCACGGAGGCATTGCACAATAAAGCAGTGCAGGAGGCGTACGTGAATATCTTGGGAAAGATCTACAAAGATTCCACACTTACCTTGGTCCGCCACAAGAAAAGCAGAAAGTTACTTATCAAGAAACTATTATACTGGGAAGGCTTAGGAGTGAGGATCAACGGCGAATATCTTGACAACCTTGGGTTTGCAAATGACATTGTTTTTTTCAGATACGCTGGCGATGAATTGCAACAAATTGTAGTAACTGCTTCCTCGTTCACTGCTACCATCGTCGTCATCGTCGCTACTGTTCCAATAAAACGCCATGTTTTGTCATCAACCGCTTATTCGGAATGGTCCTTCCCGGTTTCTACATGATCGTGCTTTAAAACCCGCGAGATGTATTAATCAACGCCGGAACAGTCCCCAGTACCGACTGACAACGAATCCACGCATGGATTCGTTGGGAAAGGTGGAGTAAACGGAAGCGACTGCACTCATGCTTCCGCTGACAGCCGCCTGCTAGGAGGAGGCCAAGTTGATCGTGCACAGGGCACTAATCACACCTACGGTAAGCCTCCTCTTTGACGATATCGACGCGGCTCTCTGTGAAGAAACAGCGCTTCAACTGCACCTCATGAGCAGCCGGCTCGAGATGCGTCAGGAGAGGCTGTGTTTCCTAGATGAAAAGATCGAAGTGTCCACTGTTGACGATGAAACACTCGTACATGAAGAATATGCCCTTCAGGTAGACCGCATAGATAAACTAGTGATACTGAAGTCTAAGATCAGACTCGCTATTGTGATGAGACAATGTAAGCACTGAAGACGTGCTACAGGTCACAGGAAGCGGAATGACCATCCTATTATTCTCGTGCCTTGAAGCATTGCAAAAAATACAACCGCTGAAGAATTGTAAGACCATGACCACATGACAAGCCATGACCACATTGAAGAATGTAAAAGAAAGAACGGCATGAAGAGAGCAATATACAATGACATGGAAGATGCTCAAGATGCTCAAGACCTGCTCAAGACAAAATTGTGTCTGAAACCGGTAGTGACATGGTTAGTTACGTGGATGAGAGAACTGAAGGCAGCTATGAACTTATGTGATCATCCTTCGATTAAGAGACGCGTCAAAAGCACAAGGATGAGCAAGAAGTAGCTATTGTAGCCACAGGGATACCGAAAGTGCCTTCGTACAGTGTGCACGACATGCAAACGGTTCCAATAGCAATGCGTGGTTCGACAACGGCTTTGACAAACAGCTCAGGGGACCATGAAGACCTCATTTTCACTGAAGAGTGACTGTGCCGTCCAGGCAAGGGAAATGTACTAATTGTATTGATGATCACGAAGGCCCACGCATGAACTAAAGCGACAGGGTTTCCAGCCAGGTACAGGAGGCGAGCGCGAGAGACCCATCACCACTGCGGAATCAACGTAGAAGGACGTCTGGCCACTGCCCTGTTTCCCGCTGTCAGAACTAACTACTTAACACTCAATGAATTTTACGTGCCCCAAAAAACTATGTCCGGTCATTCGGACTACTATTTGCACATACCACTAAAGCACGCACAACAAAGCATCAGAGACCGGATACCACCTGCGGGATATCAAAGCAGTGCAAAGACAGAGCAAGGTGCCGTTTCGCGGAGCGATTTGCCACAGCTGCACATCTTTTGATGACGTTCACACTGTTTCAAGGAAGATCAAGCAAATGCCACAGAATACTAAGTGCCAGCTTTTGATGTTCAACGTTGAGCAATATCGTCTAACACCATTACGTGTGCACACCAGAATTGACGCTACTAAACAAACTAAAAGTGCGCATTCGGTAGGACTCTAAGAACAGGGCAGAGATCCTGATGATTACCGATCACAAAGTGAATTTACAGCAACCAGTGAACAAAACCGCCCGTGCGATGTTTCTGGCACATTCTCTAGCCTATAGTGCAATTACATGATCGTTCTTATTTGGTGTAACCAGACTGTCTTTGCCAAGAATACGAAAATAAACCTTCGTGTCGAGGCGGGGAGTGTGTAAAGAGTTCTTCATTGATCACCTGCTATCATGATCGTCATCGTCACTGCTGTTCTATTAAAAACCATGTTTGCTCATCAACTACTCTTTCTGTGTGGTCCTTCGCGGGTTTCTGAAAAAGAAATGATTGAGGACCTTCACTGAGAAACTGCAAGAGTGGGGTTGAAGACTAATACGCAGAAGACAAAGGTAGAGCCTGGAAGGAGAACAACAAACTATGATCGTCACTGAGCCTCTAGAGTGTGTACAGGAGTATGTTTATCTAGGTCAATTACTAACAAGTGACCCTCAGCATGACAAGGAAATTTACAGAACAATAAAAATGTGTTGGAGGGCATACGGCCGAAACTTGGAAGTTCACAAAGGAGCTAGAGAACAAGGAACGGCGCAATAAGCGGTGAAACAAAAAATGGCAGGCGCTACTCTAAGAGGCAGCAAGAGAGTGGTGTGGATCAGATGACAAACGGGGATAGCCGATATTCTAGTTGACATTAAGAAAAAGGAAATCGAGCTGGGCAGGCTATCTAAAGCCTAGGGTAGATACTTGGTAGGCCTTTGGAGTTATAGAATGGGTCTCAAGGCAAGAAAGCGCAGTCGAGGACGGCAGAAAATTAGTTGGAATGATGAAATTAGGAAATTTGCAGGTGCGGGTTGGAATCAGGTAACGAAAGAGCGAGGTAATTGGAGACTGGACTCTTTGTTCTGCAAGTGGACATAATGATGATGACAAAATGTATTTAATAAGGATTTGGCGCGAATGCCTATAATGGGGAATAGGAAGAGGAGGCAGGAGGCGTATTCAGAGCCGTCCTAGAAGCTGCGCGTCCTTGTCGAAAGCCAAGAGCGAGTCTAGAATGACCCTGTAGGAATCCATCGAGCCAGTTGCCGGTATAATCCACTCCTCGTAGGACGACACTCGCACCACCCTCAGGTGGTGGTCCCGCTGCTGAGCGTGTCGCTGCCACTCCCAAAACAGATGGACTCCAGGCGCCGCACAGGTGCCCTGAAGTGGACATATTAAAATAGGATGAGTATGATGATGACGATGATGACGAAATAGCTGTACTACGGTGCTAAATAAAACAAACAAGGTACTTGCACTGCTTCGATGGTGTCCATCAGTATGGAGTGATTGGATTGCAAACTGATGAGGCACACCCTTGCTGAGGGCGAACGTAAGTTGTGTACAGAAGTTATGTTAACGACGATGGTGCGACGAAAAATTTACTGTATGTATCCTAGAGGGCGGTTAGCTTGAGACATTATGTATTCGACAGGAGGCTTGCAGGACAGGCTGTTAGGCATGTGAACGCCAAGGCGACAGTACGAGGATATAAATATTGAACACATACGTTGACCAAATAGCGCTAGAACAAGAAATTCAAATATATTTACATTTATTTAGCATTTAGTTTTATGTACTACGTGCGCGCGTCCAGTTGTGAACGTGGTTCGTGCGAGTCTGAAGGGTTGCGGCATCGAAAATATTGTTATTCATGTTGCTATGCATCATACAATCATCAGCAAACAAACAAATTTCATCACCCTTTGTGACAGCACTGTTATGATAGTAATTATAGTCACTCCAGGGAAACTTATATAAGAAGAAGCCAACAAACACTGATACCAAGGACCACATAGGGGAAATTCTTTGTGCTTGATAGATGAAAATAAAGAAACGATAAATTATAGCAAACGAAAGTAGACAAGAAAAACAACTTGCCGCAGGTGGGGAACGATCCCAATACCTTCGCATTTCGTTTCAGTCTGTGAGTGGCTGCGCTGGCGAACACTCCCAGGGTTCTACTAAGAAACATAAATACCTAAGAAAGTGGACGGGGAAATGGCGCCGCGGCAGCTCAGTTGGTAGAGCATCGCACGCGACATGCGAAGGTTGTGTGGGTTCGGTCCCTACCTGCGGCAAGTTGTTTTTTTCATCCACTTTCACTTCCATTGATTTAGCGTTTCTTTATTTTCATTTATTAGCACAAGTAGTTTCCCCTATGTTGTGCTTGGTTTTCGGCCCACATGGAGGCCGACGTGCACCCCGACTTTCCTAACGCCGAGCTGGCGCACGGCCGCGCACGAGGACTCGCGCACCGCGGCGATCATGGCGAGCGAAGTGGCGGGGAGGGAGGGGAGCACCGAGACCCGCTGCTCACTTTCAACGAAATAACAACGCACTATCAGCTGTCGAGGAGGACCTTCCCGCTCCCCCACGCTAAACTCAATAGACCACAGTCATCGATATTCAGAATGCTTCAGACAGGGCCGTTCCCCTCGAGAGGCAGACTGAACCTTTATTCACCAGAGGTGCAGAGCCGCAATGTCTCGATTGTGGCGAATCGTACTGCTCACTGGAGCACATGCTCTGGCAATGCTCCGCGTTAAGCGGCACCGTGTTCAGCAAAGAAAAAAGACTGGGTGGACGCCCTGCGAAGCGACGACCACCAGATCCAGCTCCGGCCCGTCCAGAGAGCTCACGAAAGGCTGAAGCTCACGGGCTTCGCGTCCCAACGTGGGTACGGTCCGCGACCCGTGCCGACCACTAAAGCAAGCGTGGGTGGGGAGGTGGTCCTCAGGACACAATAAAGTTACTTCCTCCTGTGCTTGGTGTCAGTGTCTGTTGTGTTCTTATGGTCGGGGCCCTCGGTTAACCACCTATCTTCGTTTATATATATATATATAGATATATATAATATATATAGGGGGTTTCTTCAAAGTTCAGCACGCAGGACCCGACGTACCATACATTGCTGTGTTGTTCATGCATTACTGTACTCTGACGAAGGTTGGTCTACCAGCCGAAAACGTTAGCAAATAAGTCTTCCTAAAAGTTTGTCGTCTCTTTCCTGCGTATATTGACACGTGTACCTAACTTTATCGGGCGACCACGTTTCGCCGCCTAACAAATGTTATCGCACAGCGCAGGTCACGCCTGCATGTAAAAGAAGTTTCTGGAATGTTATCGATGGTTCCGTCCACTGTCTTTCACCGCAACTTGTGTAATCTGATTGCATCTATGCGCGACGCGAATAGTGTAGAACTTTGTGGAAGACACGCGGGTCCCAGCAGTTAATCTGGAACATTCGACGACCGATCTATAAAACCCGACGTTCTTGACCCGCTGATCAGATTTTCGACGATCGCAGACCGTGTTCACCGCTATCGTTGTGCTATATGTGTAGCCTGCTTTTGTGGGCACAGGTTCGCCCAATAAAAGTTAGTTTTGTCGTTCACAGTATTGCTACTGTGTTCTTCAACGTCACCACCACGTGACATCTGGCGGAGGTGCTTTACGTTCATGTACCGGACGCCCCGACAAGCCGTAATCCAAACCCGGACCGCGAAGACAACACCAACGTCGTCCAAGAACACCGAGCAAGCCGCCGGCTACAGCAACTGCCCCCGGAACACGGTCTTCTACCAGATACGACCAAGAACAGAGTCCAAGAAGATCGTCTAGAAACGACCAAGAAGACATCCCCAATGGCAGCCGCAGCGGCCCCAATAATTCTTCAGCAGCCCAGGTAACCACCGACATTCCGCGGTTCCACATTTGAGGACCCGGAAAGCTGGCTGGAAACTTATGAGTGGGTGGCTACGTTTAACAGCTGGGAAAGCGACGACAAGCTGCGGCACGTCTTATTTCGCATTGGAGGACGCCACCAGGACGTGGTTCGAGAACCGAGAAGCCACCTTAACGACCTGGGACCTGTTCCGAAGCGCCTTCCTGCAGACATTCGCAAGCGTCGTACGCCGAGAACGAGCCCAAGCGCTATTGGAAACCCGGGTGCAGCTACCTAATGAGACAACCGTGATCTTTGGGGAGGAAATGAGCCGTGTATTCTGCCACGCCGACCCTGAAATGCCCAAGGAGAAGAAAGTCCGCCTACTCATGCGTGGTGTGAAGGAGGAACTTTTTGCCGGAATGGTACGAAGCCCACCGAAGACCGTCTACGAATTTCGTCGTGAGGCCACCAGCATCGAGAATACACTCGAAATGCGAAACCGCCAATTCGACCGCCGAACAAACTCTACAAACTATGCCGGCGTTCAATCACTGGCCTCCGACGACCTGCTCGAGGCTATCAGGGCAGTCGTACGAGAGGAGCTTCAGAAGATCTTCCCATCGTCGCAGCCTCACGTGGCCTCGATCGCTGACATCGTCAAAGGTGAGGTTCAGCGGTCGCTAGGAGTTCCGGAGGTGCAACCTCAATTACCGCAACCCCAGCCAGAAGCGCTGACCTACGCCGCCGTCGCACGCCGTCAAGGTCCTCCTCCGCGACCGCGCCAGGGCCCTGTAACGCGGCATTTCCGTCGACCACCGCCACCGCCGCCGCCAGCACGCCCACCCATCGCCCAGCGTAGCTACCCAAGGAAGACATACTTTAGTGCGCTCCTGACCACCGCCCGCTCTGCTACCACTGAGCAGAAGCCGGTCACGTCCACCGACGATGTCCATACCGCGAGATGGGACTGCGAGGTTTCGCTGTCAACGCTACGCGCCCGCGGCAAGGTGAACGCCCTCGCGATATCGCTGACTACCTCGCCGCTACTCAGTGGAGCTCTCGACGACCGTCGCGTTCGCCATCACCAGGCCGCTACCTTTCCCGCAGCGCCGACCATACACTGGCCCAGCCCGGGGCCGGTCAGCGAGCCCATATCCGGAAAACTAAAAGCAGCAACCGATGGAGGTGCGGTTGCTGTTCGTCGAAATGACGAAGATCCTCCGCCGCCGACGAAGACGCCGAAGAAACTACCTCGATGACATAACGACACACCGCCGTCCCGACGAAGTCGGGAAGCAAAGAATGCGACGACAAAAGACGACCTGGCGACGTCACATACCAGCCACAGGTCAACGCGACGCAGTCGTGATCCGACGCCAAGGCCGAACTGTAACGCAAGACAAAGAACCACCGACCTCGACGTGCTTCTCCACGGCCACGCAGTCACAACCTTGGTCGACACAGGGGCTGATTATTCCGTCATGAGTGGACACATCGCCGCCCAGTTGAAGATCAAGTTAAGACTACGTGGGCAGGCCCTCAAATTCGGACTGCTGGAGGACATCTCTTAACGCCGACTGGAATGTGCACGGCAAGAATTACCATTCACGACCGGGCTTACCCTGCCACCTTTGTTATCCTCCAACAGTGTTCACGAGACGTCATTCTCGGCATGGACTTCCTCAACCAACACGGTGCAGCCATCGACCTGAAGTTGAAGTCAATAACGCTGTCGGAAGATCATGCGATACCGCCGGAGAGCCTTCCTAGTCACTGCGCCTTGAGTGTGCTCGAAGGTCAAGTGAGCGTCCCGCCTCGCTCGAGCATTGTCATTTCGGTCGGTACCGAAACACCCGTTGACGTAGAAGGCGTCACGAAGGCGACCAACGTCTACTGCTCGACCGTGAAAATTGCTTCGCAAGTGGCATCGCTCGACTGCACGGAGGAAATACGAAAATGTTGCTGACAAACTTCACTTCAGCCAGGAGTTTGAGCACATCAACAAGGGCACGACGATCGCATACATAGAGGAAATTCTGGAAAACAGCAATGCGTTTGTCCTCTCGGATTCTGCCGCATCTACTCCGACGACCGTAGTTCCCGAGCCAGACTTCGACATAAATCCAAGTCTCCCCACGATAAGCAACAGCTCAGAAGTCTACTTCGACGATAAAAGAGTGCTTTTCGACGTCATCAAGGATTCGACAAACCCCAGTCGCAAAACATCGCATAATAACCGAAGAGTACACTCGACCTCTCCTCCAGAGCCCATACCGAGTTTCGACGCGAGAACGTGAAGCTCTGAGGCACCAAGTCGACGAAATTGTGCGCGACGACATCATCCAGCCGTCCAATAGCCGGTGGGCATCTCCTGTAGTCTTGGTGAAAAAAAAAGGACGGTACCCTTCATTTCTGCGTCGGTTATCGTCGTCTGAAAAAGATCACGAAGAAGGACGTATTCCCCCTCCCATGGATAGACGACGCATTAGATCGGCTCTGCAACGCTAAATACTTCTCGTTGATGGACCTGAAGTCTGGCTATTGGCAAATAGAAGTCGACGAAAGAGGTCGCGAAAAGACGGCCTTCATCACCCCAGACGACCTCTACGAGTTCAAGGTTATGCCATTCGGGCTGTGCTCGGCGCCTGAAACGTTCCAGCGCGTGATGGACACGGTTTTAGCAGGATTGAAGTGGCAGACCTGTCTCGTTTACTCGGATGACGTCGTCGTCTACGCCGGAAATTTCGACGATCACCTGAGGCGGCTTGCGCCAGTACTAGAGGCTATCAAGACATCAGGGCTCACTCTGAAGCCGGAAAAGTGCCGCTTCTCTTACGATGAGCTTCTGTTCCTAGGCCACGTAATCAGCAAATCTAGTGTCCGCCCGGACCCGCAAAAGACAGCTGCCACCACACAGTTCCCGCAACCCATCGACAAGAAGGCAGTGCGCAGATCCCTTGGCATGTGTGCCTACTATAGGCGCTTTGTCAAGGATTGTTCACGCACCGCGGAGCCGCTAACACATCTAACGAAATGTGATGTCGAGTTCAAGTGGGAAACGCCGCAGCCCGACGCACTTGAAGAACTCAAACGACGCATGTAGTCGCCGCCGGTACTTGCGCACTTCGACGAGTACGCCGATACAGAAATCCACACTGACGCCAGTAGCCTAGGTCTCGGTGCCGTTCTAGTCCAGAGGAGAAACGGAGTCGAACAGATGATAGCTTATGCTAGCCGGTCGCTGTCAAAAGCGGAAGGCAACTATTCTACGACCGAAAAGGAATACTTCGCCATCGTTTGGGCTACAGCTAAATTTCGCCCTTATCTTTATGGCAGGCCATTCAAAGTCGTCAGCGACCATCACGCGTTGTGTTGGCTAGCGAATATAAAGGATCCTTCAGGACGACCGGCGTGGTGGAGCCTCAGACTACAAGAATACGACATCACTGTAACCTACATGTCCGGACGAAAACACTCAGATGCCGACTGCCTATCACGCGCCCCCGTTGACCCGCCGCCGCAAGATGACGAGAATGACGACGCATTCTTTGGAATGATAAGTGCGGAAGACTTCGCTGAACAGCAACGGGCAGACTCGGAGCTAAAAGGCGTCGTCGAATATTTGGAAGGCCACACCGACGTTGTCCCTACGGCATTTAAGCGCGGATTATCTTCCTTCGCGCTTGAAAACAATCTACTCGTGAAGAAGAACTTCTCACCAGTCCGCGCCAACTACCTTCTTGTTGTTCCGTCGGCGCTGTGTCCAGAAGTACTGCGCGCCCTACATGACGATCCGACCACCGGGCACCTCGGCTTCTCCCGGACGCTATCGAAGATACAAGAAAGGTATTACTGGCCGCGCCTAAGAGCCGACGTCGCCCGTTATGTCAAGACATGCCGAGACTGTCAACGGGACTACTACAGCCGATCAAGCCTCCTTACCGACCTTTTCAGCAGATCGGGATGGACTTGTTGGGACCGTTTCTGACATCAACTTCCGGAAATAAGTGGATCGTCGTGGCGACGGACTATCTCACCCGCTTCGCTGAAACTAAAGCTCTACCGAAAGGCAGCGCAGCCGAAGTGGCGAAATTTTTCGTCGAGAACATCCTGCTGCGACACCGTGCTCCAGAAGTCCTCATCACCGACAGAGGAACGGCTTTTACAGCAGAGTTCATACAAGCCATTCTGCAATCCAGCCAGACAAGTCACAGGAGGACAACTGCCTACCATCCGCAGACGAATGGTCTCACGGAGCGCCTGAACAAGTCCCTCGCCGACATGCTAGCAACGTACGTCGACGTCGAGCACAAGACGTGGGACGGGGTCCTGCCGTACGTAACATTCGCTTACAACACGGCGGTGCAAGAAACAACACAGATCACGCCGTTTAAGCTATTTACGGCAGGAAACCGACGACGACCCTCCACTCCATGCTACAGTACGTCACTGACGAGGAAAATCTCGACGTCGCTACCTATCTGCACCGTGCCAAAGAAGCCCGACAGCTCGCCTGCCTGCGAATCAAGAACCAGCAGCGTAACGACAGCCGACACCACAACCTCCGACGACGCTTCGTCGAGTACCAGCCCGGCGACCGTGTTTGGTTATTGATCCCGATACGCCGACGAGGACTCAGCCAGAAACTACTCCGACGCTATTTCGGACCCTACAAGGTCATCCGACATATTGGCGCTCTGGACTATGAGGTCGTGCCAGACGGCATTTCGCATTCACAGCGGCGCCGCGCACGATCTGAAGTTGTCCACGTGTTCCGCCTTAAACCCTTTTACGGACGCTGACGAACTTCCTTATTTTTGTTTTCTTTGCTACGAGTGCTTTTGTTTATTACGTTCGTTTGTTTGGCGAATTAGGTTGATTCTTTTTAAGAGGGGGCTAATGACACGTGTACTTAACTTTATCGGGCGACCACGTTTCTCCGCCTAACAAATGTTATCGCACAGCGCAGGTCGCGCCTGTATCTAAAAGAAGTTTCTGGAATGTTATCGATGGTTCCATCCACTGTCTTTCACTGCAACTTGTGCAATCTGATTGCATGTATGCGCGACGCGAATAGTGTAGAACTTTGTGCAAGACACGCGGGTCCCAGCAGTTAATCTGGAACATTCGACGACTGATCTACAAAAGCCGACGCGCTTGACCCGCTGATCAGATTTTCGACCATTGCCGACCGTGTTCGCCGCTATCGTTGTGCTATATGTGCAGCTTGTTTTGTGGGCACAGGTTCGCCCAATAAAAGTTAGTTTTGTCGTTCACAGTATTGCTACTGTGTTCAACGTCACCACCACGTGACAATATATATACATTATATATATATATATATATATATATATATATATATATATATATATATATATATATATATATATATATATTGTCACGTGGTAGTTACGTTGAAGAACACAGTGGCAATACTGTGAAAGACAAAACTAATGCAAAAGGATAGACAGTTGCACGAGTTGGTACGGTAACATGGTCTTGGCTTATAGCGTGACGTGAACACGGACACAGAAAGGAGCAGACAGGACGAGCTCTCGTCCCTTCTGCTCCTTTCTATGTCCGTGTTCACTTCGCGCTACAAGCCAAGACAAAACTAACTTTTATTGGGCGAACCTGTGCCCACAAAAACAGGCTACACTTATAGCAACAACGATAGCGGCGAACACGGTCGGCGATCGTCGAAAATCTCACCAGCGGATCAAGCGCGTCGGCTTTTATACATCAGTCGTCGAATGTTCCAGAGTAATCGCTGGGACCTGCGTGCCTTCCACAAATTTCTACATTATTCGCGTCGCGCGCACATGCGATCAGATTACACAAGGTTCAGTCAGAGACAGCGGATAGAAGCATTGATAACATTCCAGAAACTTCTGATGCATGCAGGCGCGTCTTGCGCTGTGCGATAACATTTGTTAGGCGGTAAAACGTGTCTCCCGATAAAGACAAACAAGTGCACATGTCAATATATATATATATATATATATATATATATATATATATATATATATATATATATATATATATATATATATATATATACCGAAGAAAATGGATGGTTAAACGGTGCCGTGGTAGCTGAATTGCTAGAGCATCGGACGCGTAATGCGCAGGTTGTGGGTTCGGCCCCCATCTGCGGCAAGTGGTTTTTTCATCCACTTTAATTTCCGGTAATTTATCGTTTCTTTATTTCATTTATTGAGCACAAGTAATTCCCCCTATCTTGTCTTTGGTGTCAGTATTTGTTCGCTTCTTATGATATGACTAATAAAACTCGGACCCCTTGGTTAACCCCTTTCCTTCTCGTTTATTACATAATGAGGGTCTTGGATCCGGCAACATTGAGGCCTTCAGGTAGCATGTGTGGGTTTATTGACCGGTTGCCTTCACCCAAAGGATCACGTTCTCGTGATGCCTGCGGCAGAATGGATGTTCGACATCCGCCGCCAAGGTCTGCGACTGGGGGCGCTGGCTAACGCTCCCAGGGTTCTACTCAAGAATGTGGATGGGGGGAAATGGCGCCGCTGTAGCTTATTGATCGTTTCTTTATTTCATTTATTAAGCACAAGTAATTTCCCCTATGTTGTCCTTGGTGTCAGTGTCTGTTGGCTTGTTGTTCATATGACTATATATGTATATATATATTGTTCTTTTTCAGCTCGATAGAGGGCGTCAAGCAATCGCTGGCGGATGCCGGCGCCAAGAGGAATTTGAACATCTTGCAGCAGAAAAGAATTTCTCTTTTTGGATATTTTAATACCAATATTTACTCATTCAGCGACACAGTTATGGCTGATCTGCTGGGGACACTGAAGGTAATGTCTTCTCTTCAAGCTCAGATAAATAAGTATATTGTTAGTACCTTCCTTCGTTCTTCTGCTACGTGCAAATACAAAGTGGTGAAATATAAAGTTACTACGCTTCAACATAGAATATACTCCGTATCATTTCGACGTTTTCCCGTGTAACCTTACCGCGACCTGGCTCATGAGGTAGAGTTTAATCACGTTTTCACTTTTACGGTTATTGCCTGTACCTAAAACTTGATCGGTCAAGTAAAAATTTGAACCAATAAATCAATAGCAATTGTTAACTTGCGTCAATAGATGGTGCCGCGTACGCCAAGCGGTGTTGCGAATATTCGAAATATTCGAAGGCCCCAACGAGTGGAGCAAGGACCATCGAATGTAACACGAGCATAGTCGCTAAAATTGCAGGTACCTTTGCGATTGCGATCTGTTGGAACTTTACCTGTATCTCTAAATATTAGGAACAAATGTGTAATGTTGATTTAATGCTACGTATTATTTCTATACTAGAGTTGTGAAGGGGCGATTCCGCAGCTGGGATGACTGCGGAATCACTATACATATTCGAACACCCGGAATGGAATTGGAAATGAATGTTGGCACCAATCGGACTGGTGGAATGGGAATGGAATGAGAGCCTGAGATTCCGTAATGCAGTTGGAATAGAATTTGCACATAGGCCTGAGGCACTAAATGTTGATTTTAAGCGAGATTGTACAACCGTTACAATTTCCAATTAGAACAAAGTTAATTTAGATTGTTTGTTCTATATCTCAAATTTCACTAAATCGCGGTTGTTCCATGCAGTATCTACCTATTGTTGTATAGAAGTTACATAAACAGGGATTAAGCGCCTCAGAAAGGATAACTAGCGTTTCCATAGGTGGACCTATCTGTGTCACAGATAAGTCCCCCTATCGAAACGTTGGCCTACCATTCTGAGGCACTTCGTCCCGATTTATGTAACTTCTATACCACAGTGTGATACTCCATTTGTCGGTACCCTTCATGAGTATCTGCCGACAGGTGACTATACATCATGGTATTCTATATATTATATGCTTCTGAAGACCTGGAAATATTTCTATGCTACGAAGTTGAAGTGCGTTCAAGGACGGTAACTTTCAGTCAGGAAGAATGGTTCTCTTTACCAAGAGCATGCCTTACGACACAAGGATGCAGGCCAAAATGACTTTGCGAACGGTTAGACCCTGAGCGATACAACGGTGATTTAAGACGCGCCATGTTCTTTCGCACACTGTTGAGTACCCAGACGCATTTACAGGCGGTCAGCGAGGTGTTCAGGAAAAAAAAAACTACGCCCGTTAATATGCTATTGAAATGAAGCAAAAGAGCGTCTTGCAAAATATATCAATCCCTTTAGCTTCTATGATTGTTATCAAAGAGACAGAATAATCTCGTGCATGAAGGACACGCACAACGGTGTAATAATATATTGCACTTTGTTTTACTTGAATAAAAATAGTTTTGAATCGAAGAATTGCAGATTTTGAAAACCGTGCACTTCATTCAGAAGGAAAGCCTTCCTTGTATAGATGTATGCGTTGTGGTTGTCAACCAACATGCACGTGTGTAGTTAAAGCGACGCCAGCTTTAGCGGTTACAAGCCTGGAGCTGTGGTCCAGTATTTGCCGAAGTGGTGCACCTGCTGTCTGAAATTATCATGTTTGTTTGTGAAAACAAACATGATACAAAACAAACATGACGTCACGGCCGGCACCGCAGCGGTGCCGGCCGTGACGTCTTAAGGCCGATCCACACGATGGACTAAATCTGCGGGCCCATCGGTCACGTGATGCCACGTCACGGCCCCCCGCGGTCCGGTCCGGCGCAG
This sequence comes from Dermacentor variabilis, assembly GCF_050947875.1. NCBI lineage: Eukaryota > Metazoa > Arthropoda > Arachnida > Ixodida > Ixodidae > Dermacentor > Dermacentor variabilis. The sequence goes on from NC_134573.1 coordinate 63,899,615, forward strand.
AGCACATCCACACGGCGGACCGCCATAGCAGACGGCAGAGCAGACCAACCATATGGTGGCTAGAGGGCCACCATATGGTATGGTGGCTCTAGCCACCATACCAACCAGCTACACTCTCGGCCAGAGTGTTATCATTCTTATCATCCCGGCTCGAGTCCCTCAAAGCCGGGAACTGCTCAACGAGGTATACAAAATGAAAAAAACCTCCTCGTCACTCCAAGAGGACACGGTGTTTAAAAAATACATCTGCTGCACGCACGTGTAGGCGGAACGGCGGACATGAAACGACTGGCTTGACTGGCTTTTGCTGAACCGAAAACTAGATTGGATTTGGCTGAAGACACTCCGTTGCCGGACAAGATTCGTTGGCTACGCCAAAATTGCTGCGGTTTGCATGCGGTCCGCCGCCAAAAAGGAAGCGGGAAAAGCCTCGGCGATTTGTTGGACCGCGAGGGCCGCGGTCTTGCGCGGGCCAACGGCGGTACGCACGAACTAGTGACGTCCTATCACGTGATGCGCGGACCGCGTTCCAAAAGAGCAATTTAGTCCGTCGTGTGGATCGGCCTTTAAGAGGAAGGTTTAGCTCAGGCCAAACTCCGACGCGGCCTATTCGAATACATGTAAAACGCACAAACGTATTTCTCAGATAACCCTTGGGCCGATTTTAACGAAATTTGTTGCATTTATGAGGAAAAAGTTACATTCTAGTGACTGTTGGAAGCGGAATTTCGATTTATGGCCTGATTTTTCTTTAAAAATTTTCAAATATTCGACCGTTTGAAAAAAAAATAGAAGCATGAAGTTTACAAATTCATAGCGCGGCATCAAGAACAGATATCGCGGTTCTGTAAACGGCATCCATTAGATCATTCAAAGCGGACAAATTAGATATGTCATTTTACATCTTGCATGAATTTGTTACGTTGGTTACAAGGGTGCTGCAAAATCTGCGTTTCCATATTACTAATTTTTTTTTATTTTCATATGTAACATATCAATTTTGTTCGCTTTAACTGTACTGTTAGATGCAATTCACAGAATTGTATGATCATTTTTCGTTGTTCAGTTAGAGTTGTGAACTTGTTAGTTTCGTTTTCTGAAAAGTTTTGATTTTTGACAATTTTTAATAAAAAATTGACAACCTAGCTAAAGAATTCGAAACCAAGAGTCACTAGATTTTAGGTTTTCATTTAAACGCAACAAACCTCGTGAAATTTGGTGCAGTGGTTGCTGAGAAAAACGACTTCTCATTTTACATGTATTGAGATGGCAGCACCCGAGCTAAAGCTTCCTCTTAAGGTGAACACCATCTGGTGGCGTTGCAAGATACTCAGCGGGACGCGCGGCAAGATCATCACAACGCACAGAAGGTGGGGGAAGAGACAAAGAAAGCCTCGCTTTAGAACAGGCTTAACCTTAAATTGAAGAAAAATCCCCTATACACGACGAAACGAAATTTCGCCTATGAATACTCCTATCATTACGGAGCCCCTTCCCGCCCCCCTCCCACCCCGCCGGCTTTTATGTAAACAGAGAATGACTGAGCCGTTGCTCTGACTCTTAGCTTTTTTCCAGATAAGGGCTAGGGAGGGAATAACGAAGATGGGGCTGCATCAAAGGCAATCAGCCCAAATTGGCATGTTAACGAGATATTTGGATGGCAAAAATAAGGAATATGCTTTCCAATAATATTATATTCGTGACTCGTGAACGTCGACAGCTAAGTCATTTGTTGATCCTATTTGCTGATCAAGACAATCAAGCTTCATGGCCAAACAACATATATTGTGTAGTAAACAGCTCATGAAAGTAAAGCACACATCTTGTATACTTGTTAGTGAAGTGAAGTTGCTTAAGTATTGGCATGGCATTCACCAGGCATTTGCTATACGAGAAGCATGCATGCGCTTAACCAACCAGCAGTGTTTCCTTTTAAAGTTTCTGCTAAAGTTTTCACCGCGTATAAGGAGATAAATGTATGCCGAAGCCAAGGTTAAGCAAAAACATTTTGTAAAACATATTGAAGAGATTACAGGCAAAACGCCATGCAGAGATAATGGGCCACGATGCGTATCTCAATTTTCTCGTGCGGCAAATAAGTACCTAACAATATTTTTAACGTTGTTAGAGCTTCAAAAATATGTTTCACTCAATGGGCACGCAAGCCCAGAAGTAAAAAATTGGAAGAGAGCATTTTATCAACTAGAATTGTAGCAGTTGAATTGTTTAGGCGCGTGGGATCAGCTCATCTACTCCAAGAGCGGGAATGAATCGCATTTTGCCATTCCAAGGAGGTACAGGAGTGGAATTACCGGGATCGTCACACTACGGAATGGAGTGGGGATGGAATGGAAGGCCACACTCCGCAACTATGGTCTATACAGGTTTCTTTATTTCTCTGCAATTTTTCTTTCTTTTCTCTTTTCTTGGCCTCTTCCAATTGCACCATGTCATTGGTTATGCTTACCTTATGCGACGAGGAGGTTAATTATAGGTACATATACGTTCCGTGATCCTGTTAGTCCTGCTGTTAACTACACCAGCATCGAAACCTTCAGACGTCCCAGAGCTACGCTATCAAAAAAGTTGACACCCTATGAGGCTTATCTTGCTCAAGAACAGTTACCTTCATCTGCCTTGCTTGCGTTTCCTGTCTTGAAAGTTCTGCTCTCACTACTTTCCCGTGAAGAATGCTAAGTCACGCTAATAACGCGTATGCCGTTCGTGACCTGGAAGTACCGGGCGTGCAGCGTTTAAAAAAAAGAAATCGAGAAAAGAAATTTATGACAATAATCGTTGCGGGAGAAGATGAGCCCCAAGGAGTGCAAGTTTTTTAAGGCTGTTATCGCGTGACAGCAAGTTCGTCTCAAAGAAGTGGCGCTGGGCGACGACCGCGCTCAGCAACTGTGTTGCGCCAAAGCACCTGCCTTTTAAAGCGATAGCTTCAAGGGCCCCATTACGCATTGAGCACAATGTCGGCGGCGTGTGAGTTGAACGTGAGCGGACCGTCAGCAAAACGTGTCTACCAATCACGGCGCGGCGTGCGCCGCCTTTCTACCAATAACAGAGTGGCGCGGTGCTTTCTACCAATCGCAGAGCGCTGCGTTTCTACCATCCCCGGCAGCGGCTGCGCCGGCCTTGCGGGTGAAAGAAAAAAATGGACGAAGCAGTAAGCTCACCTTCCTGCATAAGCGTTTGCCCCAAGCGTCTTCCGGTAAAAGTTACGGTTGCATAAGCTGCATTTGCCGGGAAGAAGCAGTCAGGGATATTTAAATGCTACCGTGTTCCACTCCAAAAGGCCCAGCTTAAGTGTCCTCGAAATTTTTTGTTTGACCACCTCGCAGATTAAATCGTTGCAATGAGCAACGATAGGGCGTGCTTGCAGAATCTTCTGCATTTAGAAAAGTATGCATTGCTTTGAAATTTAAGTCAATTAGGGTAATAAAGCATATAAAGCAAACCCACAATAACGTGTGAATACACAAGCACGACAATCAACCAAATCCATGTAATAATCGTTCCCTTGGTGGCTGAACGACTCTCATTCTATCTCGACGTACATCGCGTGTGAGAGAGGTTAGTGCCCATTCTACAACCACATTTCCTAACAGAGAATGTTGCGAACTTTGTGGTGCGCGCAACGCAGCCAAATGAGCTTGAATAAGAACAAACAGCCTCGCCTCTGCCGTTCAAAGGCTTCACCTACCAGGAGCAGTCGATCGGTGTCTGGAAGAGTTAGATATCTTTTGGAAGAGGCCGCGAACGCCGAAGAACTCGGGACCCTCTTAGTGGAAGATCCCGTTACGGCCAATTTGACTCTCACTATAAATCAAAAGACTAGTCTGGGACGAGGCTAAATGCATCTAAGTCTACCTCGGAGAGAATTAGATGAATCTAAGCGTACTCTTTGTCGAGCGCCATCCGAGGAATTGTCATTTCCTGAAATCTACTTTGGGCATCCGAGGTGCATTCACTGTGAAGGGCGTCCCACTGTATTTCACCTAGCCGCCATCAAGATTTGCCGCCCCGACCGACGCGGATCGGGGCTCTCACATGTTCTATGCATGGCGGTGAAATACCGGAAATGTAGGCCTTCGCGGGACTTGCGCTTACCTTTTTAAACACCGAAGCCCTTGCTGAGACTACCGAGGAGTTCACGGACATGTGCATATAATTTCCATCCTGTATATAATTCACTGTAAATAAAATCGCTTGTTCCTGTAACATGCTGCTCTTTAAATAATATTCATACTCTGGAAACCACACATGATAGTGATGGTGGCGATAGAGTTCCTCGATTCTGGCCTTCCGGATAAGAGACTCGTTACACACACATGTTCAGAAAGATGGCGCAGAAAGCCTTGAGATAATGGTCCGAGAGCAATTTTTGCATTAATTTTTTTTGTATTCCGGCGCCATTGAAATGCAAGTCCCGTCCCGGCCTCGATTCAAGTCGGTGACCTCGTGCTCGGCAGCAGAACGCCATAGCTGCTGAGCCACCGCCGCCAGCGGTAGTTCAACTGGCAAACCACCGCACCCGTGATGCGGAAGATGCCGGTTCGACCCCAACGTGCGGCAAGCTTGTTTTTCTCGTGCCAATTTCAATTCCCGCTTCCTTGTTAATCGTATACACTTGAATTAAACCTAATAGTTAATTTCCCCTACCCTTTCCCTGGCTTATTTGTCTGTATTCTTGATACGATTGTCACCACGGCTACCGAAATATTTCCGGCGGGCCATGTGCCGGTGCGGCCTCGAAGGCGAAGGCTATAAATACTAATAAAAAAGAAACATCGAGCCTTTGGTTTCTAGCTTTTACGGAAACTGATATCTTGCCTATAATTAACACTTAGGATGGCCTGAACACGCCTCCGCCTGTGCATGAGCAGCAGGGTATCGTGCGGCCACCTACTCTTTAGAGTTCAGTTGAGTTTATTCCTTTAAAGATCCTTGCGTTGGGGGTATTGCATAAGGGGCTTCATTGTTTGTAAGCGCATCGCTGTTTTATTGTATAAATTCTGTTAGCCTCTGGAAAAACATCGATGCAAAGCTAATAGATGCAACTTGATGGGGAAGGCCGTTCCCCTCTGAGGCGGTCAGGAAGGAAAGTGATGTGCATATCGTCTTCGCAGTCCTTGGCTTTCGCGCTGTACGTTATTTTTGATGATGAATTACCAACTAGCTCAAGCAACCACCCTAGTTCACTTGAAGAATAGCAGTTCGGGAATGGGGGCGTGAAACTTAAACTGTGGGTTTTACGTGCCAAAACCACGATCTGATTAGGAGCTTCGCCACAGTGGCGGACTCCGGATTAATTTTGACCACCTGTTCTTTAACGTCCTAAATATAAGTACACTGGACGCTTTTTGCATTTCGCCCCCATCGAAAGACCTTCGCCAGGATTCGATTCCGCGACCTCGTGCTTAGCAGCGCAACACCAAAGCCACTATGCAACCGCGGCGGGTTATCGGCGTGAGACTTGCAGAGGATGGCCGGTGTGCTTTGTTGTATGCGTACGGCGGACAATGTAGAGTGCCTGACGCCGTGCGCTGCAGACAAAGTTATGGGAAAGGCAGACGCAGACAACGCGACGAGGATAATAAAGAAGCGGTAAGTTACTTTGAGCTTCATGACACACTGGTGTTCGCAACACTGTGCCACAGAACAACTAATGTACAAAAGCTGCGTTAAGTCTTTTTTTTTTTTTCTTTGCTACGCTTCGGCAAAAGTGAATGATTGCCGAAAGGTCGTGGTGCACGGCCGATGTGTATACCAGCTGAAGTGATTATTCTTCATCGCTGCGTAAACGTAATTATTTTGCAGACCCTTCTTGATTTAACGGGAGATAAGAAGACCCTTGACCTGCCAGTCTACACGTTTCTGGCTGCTGCGTGGAGGGAGTTGACATTAGGGCAACGAGTGTCTGCTCCTGTTGCGGCGAGCGTCTTCAAGTAAGCCTTCTTTCTTTTCTCGCCACTATCAGACTTCACTACTTTGGGGCGTAGTGGAGATGTTCACAATGACTTCTTTCTTCTGTTAAAAAAAAGCACTCTTAGTTGTCATGCATTGATAGGTACTTAAGATGCGTTGTCTAAGCTCAGCCCGAATCCACTGCATTGCTTTACTGTCGCATGAAAGCTTACACTGCGAGGGCCAGCACATGTACGCAACACCGTAATTTACCGCTACTCTATAGAAACACTCAATGAATTTATAAACGAATAAATTATTTTAGCTGCATTTCGGTTTATTTTGCGGTTATAGATCGACTACTAAAAGAGAAACTGAGCGCCAAAATTCATTTTTTTAAATTTTGCACAAATATGAATTTTTGTCCAGTAATGTGACGTCGTAAATTTCGAAGTATTTTCTGGTATCTTAGCTCTTGTGTCGCTGTAAACGTTTTTGAGACTCTCCAAGTTGAGCGTTTTTGCTTATTCTGAATACGACGCTGTTCATAGACGCTGATAAAAACGTTGTAAGGGTGTTCAACGTCTAGTTGACGTTCGTGAAAGACAGTGTCTTGCTCAGTGAGCTGGGGCTGAGAATGCGATGTACGAAGCACATCATTTATTCCGAGAGGCCCGCCGCGTCTCATACGATGGCGTCTGTGTGTTCGCCCACACTCAGCGACAGCGTCGCGCGACCTTGGCTGTCACGCGAAAACAATGCGAGGATGCGCCCCTTACCTGCCCTAGCGACAGTAGCTGGAGCATCGGTACCAGACATATATATAGCTTCGAGCTCGGCGCATAATTTTAGACTGCACTTTAACTGCCGAGGCGGCCCTCGTAATAGGCTGTAAACATGTCGGATACGGAGAAGTGGGAATAACTTGTCAAGAAAGATGTCTAAATATTAACTAGTTGCGCGCACATGCCGTAAAACTGATGCTGTCACTCTGCAAGCTGGTGCGGCAACTTGAAGGCAGCGTCGCCACTCGTAGTTCGTGTTTTTGCAACTTTCTCGGGCTCACCAAACCTTCCGTTACGCTCAGAGCGGCTTTTCTTTTTGGTATTGCCTAGGCGAAATTTATGAACACAGTTCAAATAACTTGTCACTTTCTACCCGTTCGCCTTGCACCAAAACTTATAGGGCCAGTTATAAAGAGCTCAACTGTAGGCATAGCTTGCGCAATGCCAGTACACCGAGCAGGTGCACTCCCCTCTCGCCAAAATTTGTCTTAATACGCGACCCTCCTCCCCAATTGCCTCCCTCCAATTACGAAAAAAAAAAGTGACTACGGCCGTGGCTGTAGTAAAACCTCTAAAAGAAATAAAAGTAGCGTCATCTCTTCAACTCCTCCTTCTGCGCCGGCGTTCAGTCTCGCTTCTGTCGACTGTGGTTCCCCCTATACGGTGCTGAACTAGCAGAGGCTAGCAGACGCCTTCCGAAGACGCTCTTCACTCGTCTCTCTTCAACGCTAAGTAAGCGGGGAGAACACGAAGCGCCAAGCTGCACCAGCAGTCGGCAGTCCTTGTCGGCATCGCAGATCACTTTCAAGGTACGTAGGTTTGGGCCCAGCAGGTTTGGTCTCGGTTCATAACGGTTCGACGCAGACGGATAAGGCGCTAAAGCGCGGTAACAGTTTATAATGATCAGAACGTGATCAGCGCACCTGTTTGTCTACTGTTGCAAATGGGTCGCAAGCCCCAAGGGTAGCGTTGGCCTGGCGGCCTGGGGCACAGCTGGAAGCATCCGAAGGTCCTGGCAAAGGATGAGTCGACTGCTAACAGAACAACATGTTCATTCTAGCATCGCAAAAGAGCGGCCGGTCAAGTCGACCGAAGTGGAGAAACGGGAGACCACGTTACTCGACTGAATAAATTGAAGCTTCTCTTCGGCGTCCGGGGGCAGCTGCTTTTATACTCTCGGAGTCGAGGGCAAGAAGGAACGGCTCGGAAGTGGCGAACGTGACGGCGGCGCACGGAACACGTCGCGACAAGTCTCCGCCGAGCCGGCGCCGGTCGCGTATTTAGAATTGCTCGTAGATACAGCGGGGCGTGACACTTTTGACGGAGCTCGACGTTTCTGCGCAGGCGCGAGTAAGAACGGGCGCGAGAGAGAATGTCTGAGGGCTTTTGCTCCTTGAATATATGACTCGGCCTAGGCACTACGGAGGAGGTTTCTTGGAACGCGTAGCATTCGTTTGTCCCCTAAACATGCCGGCATTGCGGAGTTCGGTCGAGTTGGTTTATACGCTCCGCCGCTGGCTGCCCGCGCGGTGAGGCAGTGGGCGCGGACGCCGCTTGGTGATCGCTGTGTCTGAAGGGACAATGTTCTGACTGGTGTTTTATAAGTCGCGGGTCGCTTTTTTCGTCGCGACGATAGATCGGATTCTTTACAAGCACTGCTCCCGGAGGGCACATGTAACCGGCAAACGGAGGCCTCAGGAGAGCACCTGAGGTTATATTAAAGCAGGCGGGGCAGGATCTCCGGGGCACCCAAGCGATAGCGGGGGGAATGAAAGCTGGAAGCCGGGCGGCCCGCGGGTTGGGGCCGCAGAGGCCGAAGCGTGCCTGGGGGTGTTCGCATAAAACATTGGCAGTCCACGATAGCGGACAGCCGATCTTATACTCCCCTGGCACGCGCAGGCCTCTGCGAGCCCCAACCCACGGACCAGTCCGGCTTCTAGCTTTGATATCCTAGTTGCCGCTTTGGTGTCCTGGAGGCGCCGCCAAAAATGCGAAATAATGACACGTTGTTTTTATTAGTAAAACATGATCGATTAAATATGATTGCGTCGAGCCCCCAACTTGCGATGCTAAGTTCAGCACAACCGCGCCCCGCTACTACTGCCGGCACGCCTAGGGACAAGCGCATACACCGCGCGCCAAGAAAGTCCTCCGTAGTACCTAGGCAGAGCCGTATTTTCAAGGAGCAAAACTCCCCACATTTCCTCTCTCGCACCCGCTCTCACTCGCGCATGCGCGCAAACGCCCGTCGCCTCCGCAAGTTCCAGGCCCCGCTGTACCTACGAGCAGTTGGAAATACGCCGCGCGCCGGTCAGACCTCCTCGCTTCACAGTTGGGGAGCTGCTCTCCCCAGCTACGCGCTTTGACAAGCGTGGGCACCAACACACACACGCACACTCACACACACACGCGCGCGCGCGCGCGAAGACACTTGGCATTGAAACATGCCTGGACGCGCTTAGCAGGAGGCGTTGGGACAGCGCTGACCTGGCCAAAATGACCGCCGCTGTGAACGAAACCACGGCGTCCGTTGTATCCGCGCCGGCTATACCGTACATCGGAGGCGAAACATAATAGACCGCCCCACCGGGAGAAGGAGATCCCGATGGTCAGGGGACTGCATCTGCTGTCCGGAGGGATGCCGCTCGATCATGCTCATAACCGAAGTCGGCCGTCCCTCGGCGTTTCTTGAGCGCTGTGCACCGAGAAGGCCTCATTCTCACGTTCAGGTTCGCACAGGACACTGCAAAGTGACTTCGGGAGAGTTGCCTTTTTTTTCTCGTTCCCAGCAGGCGTTAGAACTACGCCGAAACTCAACCGCTCAGTCAGCAAGCACGACACAACCCTCACTAAGCCATGCCAGGCTCTTTCCCCTTTTATACTACTGCCTAGTTCCTTACAGTAGTCTAGCAGCACTCAGAACGCGTCCAAAAATTAGAAAATTGCACTAGAAAGCACGTCATGACTATGAAACACTAAACAAAAGCAATATGTTAAAAATCCTGCCTCAGGGAGAAAAACATCAGTAACAAACAACTTTGACGCTGATTCCCGCGTTAGGGGCCTCGACTTAAGCCATCGGCGTTACCGTTGAGACTCCCCTTTTTGTAACGCACCTCAAAGGAATATTGTTGCAAAGCGAGGCTCCAGCGCAGGAGACGGCCATTTTTGGAAGAGATGGTCTGCAGCCATTGGAGAGGGCAGTGATCCGTCTCTGATAAACCTCCAGCCGGCTAGGTAGCATGACAATTTCTGAACGGCCCACACGAGACACGCACACTCTTTCTCGGTGGCGCTGTACGCCTGCTCACGACTGGCCAGCTTACGACTAGCATACAGGACGGGGTGTTCCACTTCTCCATTTTCCCGTTGGCACAGTACAACGCCCATGTCTCGCTCACTAGCATCGCACTGAACAACGAACCCTTTTGTGTAGTCTGGCGATCGTAGCACAGGCTGGCTTGTTAGGGCGCTCTTTAGGGCGCTAAAAGCTCTTTTCCTTGTCTCGTCCTACACGACTGTTTGGGGCTCTGTTTTTTTTAGAGCATCCGTCAGGGGAGCCGCGACATCAGAGTACCTGGGGATGTACCTCTGATAGTAGCCGGCGACACCTAAGAATGACCGAATATCAGTCTACGTACGCGGTTGCGGGAAGTCTCGCACAGCGACCACCTTTATTTCAGAGGGGCGGCGACGACCCCGTCCAATCACGTTACCGAGGTAGACAACCTCGGCCTTGACTGTCAAGCCCGCTTCGCGCAGGCGGGTTAGCACTGCCCGCAAGTGTGCCATATGCTCAGATCAGGATGCGGAGAATATCGCTACGTCGTCTAAATACGGTAACGCGAATTTTTCCTGTCCCCGCAACACTTTGTCCATAAGGCTTGAAAAGCAGTATGGCGCGTTCTTCAAACCAAAACTCAAAACTTTAGGACGGAATGTTCCCATTGGTGAAATGAACGCCGCATACCTACTAGCCTCTTCTGTAAGTGGAACCTGCCAATATCCCCTGACAAGATCTATGGTGGAAATAAACTGAGCGCTGCTAACTTTCTCAAGGCGCTCCTCGACGTTAGGGATCGGATAAATTTGATCCTTAGTGAAGGAATTAAGCCTGCGGTAGTCGACGCAAGGACGAGGTTCCTTGCCCGGTACCTCAACTAAAATCAAATGGGAGGTATAATCACTCTCACCCGCCTCAATAACACCGAGCTGTAGCATTTTCTTTACCTCAGCCTACATATTATCGCGCTGGCGGGGTGGCACCCGGTACTCCTTGGATCGTACTGGCTCTGGGGAGGTAAGTTCTATTTCATAAGTAAGGACAGAAGTCCTACCAGGCCTCTCAGAGAACTAACCTCGAAACTCTTGTAAGAGCTGGTGTAGTTTGGTTTTCTGCTCAGGCGACAGCGGTGCTTTACTGATTAAGTCACTAATGACTTGATCGGTGTCTTCCCTGTTCGTCACTGAGCCTAGTCCCGGAAGCTCGACCGGAAGCTCTTCGGGAACGTTTACCATCATACACACCACTGCTTCCCGTTGTCTATAGGGTTTGAGTAGATTACAGTGGTAAACTTGCTGTGCTTTCCGTTTTCCTGGCAGACTCACCACGTAGTTACCGTCCGACAGTTTTTGAACAACCCGTGCTGGGCCCTCCCACTGCACGTCGAGTGTGTTTTTTAGCGATGTGCGCAATATCATTACCTCATCGCCCACCTCAAAACGACGGGCTCTGGCTGTCCGATCATAATAAACCTTGGCCCTCTGCTGGGCCTTTGTCATTGCTTCACCTGACAACTCCTGTGCCCTTCTTAAGCGTTCGAGGAGCCTAAGCACGTATTCCACCACGACTGGGACGTCGCCTCTACCTTCCCACGAGTCTCGAAGCATGCGAAGCGGAGACCGCAGCGAGCGACCGTACACCAGCTCAGCTGGCGAAAACCCCGTAGCCGCATGTGGCGCGTCCCTTAATGCAAACATCACCCCAGGCAGACACAGCTCCCAGTAAGTTTGTTGTTCAAAACACAGTGCTCTCAACACGCACTTCATGACGGAGTGGAGCTTCTGAACGGAATTCGACTATGGGTGGTACACTGAGCTGTGTAACAGCTTTACCCCACACCTTTCGAGAAAGGCTGTCGTCAAAGCGCTAGCAAACACTGTGCCCTGATCTGACTGGATTTCCGCAGGAAAACCAACTCGCGCAAATATGGACAGTAGTGCATTGACTCTTTCAACTGAGCTGAGTTCTTTAAGCGGCACTGCTTCAGGGAACGTTGTCGCTGGGCAGATCACAGTCAAAATGTGTCTGTACCCCGTGGTTGTTACCGGCAGAGGTCCCACTGTATCAATAACGAGCCGTCTAAAAGGCTCCGTAAGGATAGGTACCAACTTCATCGGCGCCCTCGATTTGTACCCTGGTTTGCCCACCCGCTGACAGGTGTCACATGTCCTCACAAAGTGTTCTGCGTCACGAAAACACCCTGGCCAATAGTACTCTTGCAAGAGACGGTTCTTAGTCTTCTTAACTACTAGGTGTCCGGACCTCGAACCCCCATGCGACAAGCGCAACAGATACAGACGGTAGCACTGAGGCACGATCAGCTGATCGAACTCCACTCCCCTGCGGTCTAGATATTTCCGGTACAGGACCCTAGTTCTTTCCACAAAACGAGCATTTTTCTTGGCGATACCTTCCTTGACATTACAGCGCATGTTTTCTAGGCTGCCATCCTTTTTTTGCTCGGCTATCAAAGCCGACCTGCTGACTTTTAGCAACCTATTAAGTCCATCTGACGTAGGCGCGATGAGCGAATCTGCAGATAGCTCTTCTAACTTTCCCGTGTCAGGCATTTCCTCTCCAGTATCTGGTGCCTTCAACGCTACAGGCTCAATTTTATTGAGTTCGGAAGTGCTCTGAATATCAGCTTGCTGCGCTTCCGACCCTTTCTCATTGTTCGACAACGCCGGCCCCGCAACTACCGCCTTTGCAGCGAGCTCCCTAACTCTCGATCTGGTTAACGCCTGAACGCTAGCCTCACCAAACAAAAGCCCCTTCTCGCGCAGGAGGTGATCGGACCTGTTCGAAAATAGGTACGTGTACTGGGGGGGCAGCATAGATGACACTGCGGCCTCCATCTCAAGTGCTCCGAAAGGTCCTTCAATAAGCACTTTTGCTACGGGCAGACACACGCTATGGGCTTCCACGGCTTGCTTGATCCATGCGCACTCGCCCGGGAACATATCGTGTTCTACGTAAGAGGGGTGAACTACATCCATTGTAGCTGCGGAATCACGAAGCACTCGGCACTCTTTCCCATTCAAGAGGAGGTCTCGCATGTAAGGCTCGAGAAGCTTCATGTTCTCGTGAGTGGTGCATAATGACAAAAACACGACTTTTGTTTTTGTTTCTGGACACTGCGCTGAAAAGTGACCCGGCTTCTGGCACGTATAACACGCGCGCTTGCCTCGTCTCGAACCGCTTTCTGCGTTCGGCTTCGGCTGCCGCCGTCTCCTTACGTTCGGTCGGACTGATTTCACTCGCATCCGCACTACGTATGTCCCCCCTTGCACTCATGGGCGTGAACTTCGGCCTCTCAAACTTGGAGCCAAATTCGCCCTTTTGACCGTCCTTAGCTCCGCGAGCCCGACGCGTCACAAACTCCTCGGCTAGCTCGGCGGCTTTAGCCACCGTACTAACGTCGGGCCTATCCAAGACCCAGTACCGCACGTTCTCAGGTAACCGACTATAAAACTGTTCCAGCCCGAAACACTGCAGAACTTTCTCGTGGTCACCAAACGCTTTCTCTTCTTTGAGCCACTCCTGCATGTTTGACATGAGCCTGTAGGCAAACTCTGTATATGGCTCACTTCTGACTTTCTCATTTTCCCGAAACTTCCGACGGAACGCCTCCGCTGACAGCCTGTACTTTTTTAGCAGACTCAATTTCTCTTGGTCGAAATCCTCTGCCTCCTCTCTCTTCAAGTGAGGGACTACGTCGGCCGCCTCGCCGTGTAACAAAGTGAGCAAGCGCTGTGGCCACGTTTCCCGAGAGAACCCCTGCTTCTCGCACGTTTGCTCAAAGTTAAACAGGAACAAACCAATGTCCTCTCCAAGCTTAAACGGCCGCATCAGGTCAGTCATTTGGAACGATACTCGCTCTCCTGCACCGTGTGCCTGACTTCCATTACGAGCGCGTTCAATCTCTACTTTGAGACGCTTCAATTCCAAAGCGTGTTGACGGTCGCGCTCCTCTTTCTCTTTTTGCTCTTTACGTTCGCGCTCCTGTCTTTTCGCCGTCTCCCTCTCCTCAATGGTCTCAAGGCATTCCGACAGCTCGTCATCCTCAGCTTCTAACTCAAGAATAGCCCTTAGCAGTTCTGGTTTTCTGAGTGTGTCTGAGACATCCAGACAAGACTCTTTTGCAAGCTCCAGCAATTTCGGTTTGCGCAACGACTTCAAATCCATGGCTGCTCTTAATGCTGCTTTCTCTACTGCCTACTATTGTCTTGCCGCAAACTAACCCGGCAGCAACGACAACCAGAATTACCAGCTAGGTTTCTGACACTAACAAAAGCCTGGCAAAACTCAGAAGAAGAAAGTCCCGCACTCATCAAACCTCGCAGCTAAGAATTCAGCGCAGTCGTTCCGCTGCAGGCAACCAGTCATCACGCAGGGCTCGTTGCACTGCTCCCGGATGGCCGTTGTGCTGCTCAGCATAAAGTCGACCGCATACGTTCGCTGCTGGCCTCCGTTGTCGCGATCTCACCGCTGGCAACCAGTTGTTGCAAATGGGTCGCAAGCCCCAAGTGTAGCGTTGGCCTGGCAGCCTGGGGCACAGCTGGAAGCATCCGAAGGTCCTGACAAAGGATGAGTCGACTGCTAACAGAACAACGTGTTTATTCTAGCATCGCAAAAGAGTGGCCAGTCAAGTCAACCGAAGCGGAGAAACGGGAGATCACGTTACTCGACTGAATAAATCCAAGCTTCTCTTCGGCGTCCGGGGGCAGCTGCTTTTATACTCTCGGAGTCGAGGGCAAGAAGGAACGGCTCGGAAGTGGCGAACGTGACGGCGGCGCACGAAACACGTCGCGACAAGTCTCCGCCGGGCCGGCGCCGATCAGACCTCCTCACTTCATAGCTCACTCACTCCTCTCCCCGGCTGCGCGCTTTGACACACACACACACACACACACACACACACACACACACACACACACACACACACACACACACACACACACACACACACACACACACACACACACACACACACACACACACACACACAGGAAGACACGTGGCATTGAAACACGCCTGGACGCGCCTAGCAGGAGGCGTTGGGACAGCGCTGAACTGGCCAAAATGTCCTCCGCTGTGAACGAAGCCCCGGCGTCCGTTGCATCCGCGCCGGCTATACCGCACACCGGAGGCGAAACGTAACACTACGTACCGACACCGCTTCATAATTTAAGGCGATACACTCGAAAGGTGCTGTTCGCATACATTCAAGCCAAACACAGACAACGCCATAGAATGTATGACTGAGTCGACAAGACGCACGAGCGTTTGAAGACTATACTTGGTTGAAGTCGGGCCCGAAACTTGTATATATACGCAGAACGAACGTGCGGCACTTAGGAGAGCGAAAAACGAACCAAGCCGCATACAACAAGTGGCAGATAGGAGATTAGTGATGAGCGAAGAATCGCTTGCATACCTCACAAAGCCGGGAGCATTGCATTGGGTGTAAGTCAGCCCGGCTCATTCTTTTAATGCCAGATCATCCTCCGTGCCACGTCTCGCTTGGCAGACGGCATACCCGAAGGCACAGCAGCGCGGCATCGTGAACACGGAACTATGCTACAAAAGCACGAAGGAGGCGCTAAAGGCGGTGTCTGCGTACGCAGCGCGCAATGTTTGCCACCGCGATGGCGGCGGAAGCAAACGACAAGCAAGAAGAAAACACGCGAGAACACGCGCCGGCGTTCGGCTAATGGGAGGGTGAGCGTCGAGGGAATGCGCAGGAGAGGAGGACGGCATGCTGTGCCTTGCGATACCTCGGAACTAAGAATGCTTCACCAGCACACTTGCGGCTATTACGAGTGCTGATGACGCCTCGTCATTCACGAAAGGCAGCTCGCTTCAAGACAGCAACGTTGCCCCTCCTGACCGTCATGACGAGACCACTGATTCGAGGTGCTTTTGTGCCTGACGATTCCTCGGAGCAAAGGATGCTTAACCGGCAGACATGCAGCTGTCACGGGTGCTGTTCACGCCTCATCATTCACGTCAAGACAACAACGTCGCCCTCCCACTACCGCGAAGGCCGGTCTCCTGATCCTGACAGAAGAGGCCACTAATTGATGACAGCGTCATTGTTAAGGACTCCCGGGGAAAGGAAGTCAACAGCGGGTTCACAGTTTGCCACGTGGTTCCTCGCATTGGGCAACGGTGAGACTTGACATGGGGAACGGGGGCAGGGGGTTCATTGAGAGCGGGCGACGGTGGGATGTTGAGATTGGGCAAGAGTGGGACGATTGGGAACGGGAAGTGGCTAACGATTCGGCATTTGTGATTGGCAAGTAAATTCCGTCAAGGGACGGAGGGAAATAAACAGAATAAAAGTGCATACGGGCGACTGCGAAGAGGACACGCTAGGACATGCAAAGAGTCTGCACGTCTGTCCCAATATGTTAAAGGCACAAACGATGATAGAACGAGGTATCGAAACATGCATTCGTACCATCATGGAGAGCCTAATGCTCAATTGGACGCTCTCCACTGTAGCATCAGTTAACACGGCCCCCTTGCTGTCGGTGCAGACAGCTCCGACGCAGATGGCACGCACACAACATGGCTCAGCTCATCACTCAACTAAATATTCGCAGTCGCGGCCGGGATGTGGGGGGAGCGATCCCGACCGTGATTCAGTGGAACTGCCGCTCTCTCAAGAAGAAAAAAGCGCACATGATTTTACGCTGGGACCTGTTGCATAAGTCTCAGAACCACAGTCCTGGCATTTCAGAAGGTGAACTGCTTCATGCCACGCTTACTATACTACGAGGGCTATGGCTTCCCCGAAGACACCGATCCACCTGCGTGCACAGCTTTGTATGTGGATTGAAGACTCACCCACACAAAGCCCGACACTGAGCCCTGGTGTTCGAATATTGCAAATGTTACTGGATGATGGATTCAACTCACGCCCGAAAGAATAACAATTGCTTTTTCCATGTACATACACCCAGAAAACGCACGAAGGACGACTAAGCATGCCTCGGTAGACTTCAGTTGCAGCCATCATTTACGGAAAATGTATCCCAAGGATAAAATATTGGAGGACGCTTAAAGGGAAGCTGATACACTTTTCGAAAAAAAATGAGTTCTCTGCGGCATTCTACAGGTTTGAGTCCCCTGAACACGAATATCTGGTTCAATAAGGGCGGAAACAAACACAAGCGGCTGTTTTTTCAAGAAAACGCGCACCAGCGCCTCAGGGCATCGCGCGAATGCCGCTGTTGCCCCTGATTGGTCGGCACCGGTGTGACGTCATTCGCGGCAGTCACTCCCCAACTCTGGGCCGTCCAGCAGGTCCACGACGCCGCCAGGAAACTCAACCTCCCGGTTCCGTCGTGGGAGACGCCCACTCCATGAGAGCCCGAAGCTCTCGTGGCCTGCAGGACCTGAATAAAGTTGATTTCCTTCCTTCCTTCCGGTCGGCGCCGCCGTTTCAGAGCGTAGCACGCGGTTCTGTTCTGGCTTCATAGCTGAGTTGTAAGCAATATGGAACGTTCTCACTGTCTCGGACAGCTTGTATTTTTGCCGTACATGTTGGAACCGACAGCCGATACGGAAAACGATGGCGGCAATGGCGGAAACGACGATGTTGAGTGTGCCAACAGCGAGAGCGATATGTGCACCTTCTGGCACGTTGGAAATCTTAGCTGGTACGTATGTTTCTTTTTTCATGTAGCTGCACGTTCCAATGATGGGAGAAAAAATGCGCTAAAGTGTCACTGGGAACCTGCTGCTGGAAGAATGCCGAAGCACTAACTTCTCATTAGATTGCAAACACGGGTGCAATTCCGCGATGTCAAGCACCTTGCCGCTGCTTGTCTAACGTCCCGTGGTTTTTTGAGTGTTGATACACGATCGCGAACATAAGTGCCACGTTTCAAAGCGCGCACATGCAGTGCTGCGAGGTACAGTCATGGGAGTTGCTTATCATACACATCCAGGGATGGCCAGAGGTATTATATGTGCAATATTCATACTATGGTTCGACGACTTTGCAATTGTAGCTCGATCAAGAATCGGTATGCGTGCTCCATGCTAATGATGACATAAAGATATTGGGCAGCTTTAGCACCGCCGTGTGGTAAACACGGTAACTGCAACCGTACGTCGAATGTCACTAGGCAAGCCTATACTCCATTTCATACCTCAGGTGCAACGCTGTGGAAGCAACGCACGAAGTCCGGTCACCAAAATTTATTACTGCGCGAGTTTCCGTCTATGCTTCGCAGCGTGCCAGCGGCGTTTGCTCGCGCGAGCATGCACGTGAGCTGCCGCGACGGGCAGCATCACGAAAGAACAGTTTACGAAAATCGCAAAAGAAAACAAACGTGAGCGGCGGCGGTGGCAGATCTCTCGTAGCGTCGTTCAGTAAAGCGCAGGACGGAAAGAGGCATGCCAGCACATGCCAGCACTCCGATCCGGCAGCTCGGTCCCCGCGAATGACGTCACTATCGCCGGTTCTCTCCTCTGGCAACCACCTCACCTGGCGCTCCGGGAAGCGATGGGGGCGTGTCCGCGGGGGTGATTAGAAAGCAATTTCCGCCCCTTATATTAACAAAACGAAGAAAGAATTTCGGAACCGTAAATTATTAGGTCTGTTCTTCCCAATCCCAGCAATTCATGGAAATTGAAAACCGTTTCAGCTCCCCTTTAAGCTTCGCCTTCAAGAGTGGAACGCGATAGCGTTATCGCACCTCGTTCGCACCGCCCACTCATTCGCTCGGCATGCTCTTGAGTCACACAAAGACGAAACGTGCGCCTGAGCAAGCGGAACGAACCAAAGAACTCGGTGTCTTTGAGGGAGGAACGATCTACGTGAGCCAAACGTCGTGATCGGCACGGACAGCCGAGCCGCGACGCGCCATGAAGGCGGACGCGGTCATGGGGCAGACGCCTCGATGGGATCGTCCTCTAGAAGCGGGCGAGTGGTGCGCCAGCTGTCGGGGCAGCGCCGTACATTGCGAGGAGGGCTCTTGTGTGTATGGCGCAAGATGGCTCTGCGTGCGCTCCAAGCGCAGAAGAAATGTTGCGGAAACGTACTTCGCTAGGCGTTTAATTGCGACTTCTGTAATTTACATGCTCATAATTACCAATATACACCGCAGTATAACTTTCTACGGCACATTTGTAAGGCAACACCGCATTCACTACAGGCTCTTTTGTCCGGCTTTGAAGCATCGAACTCAAAGCTGAGTGCTAGCTGCCCGTCTCGCACTCCGGAGACCCTGGTTCGATTCCCACCTAGCCCATCTTGCAAGTTGTTTTTATTTATGAATTGCCTAACGCTATTTTCGCTCATGGCCAACGCCGCCGACGCCGACGACACCGGCTTTTCACCGACACGAGCACCTTAACACTGTCGCGTTAAAATACTAACCTGTGGAGACGTCAATGCTCAGTACGTAGCCTAGAAATATAAGTGCAGCCCATGCGGTCGTCGTATAATGGTAATGTTTTACCACTATGGACTAGCACTCCTTAATCTGCCGTAATCCCCACCGAGGCTCAGACAGGACAGAAGACACGCAGACACGACGTCAGACCTAACATAGTCCTCGAGAACCACAACCTTCCGATGGAAACTTCGAGAGGACCCTCTTGGCAGTGACCATCTTCCGTTCGTCATCACAGTGAGAACAAATGGTTCCTCCTGCCGCCCATCGCCTTACAAGCGAGGACGTACGATTACGTAATTACGTACTGTGGTAAATATCGGATGCTGGTAGAAGAAAACGGCTCAATTAATAATCCTGACTCCTTAACGAAGGCTATGACGCGTGCCAAGCGCACAGCAACGAATACACTGCGGGTTTCTTCGAACCAACCAGATCCGGATAGGCACCGCCTACATCTATGGAACCGCAGGATCAGATTTTCGTCCTGTTATTGAGTGAAGGGGTGCCCCCGGACACTATGAACTAAAGTACGCTCTCTACAAGCGGAAACTCAGAAGTATACGGTAGAGCTAATTCCCGAGCCTCGGATGCAGGTGTGCAAGCAAATCAATGGACCGACTAATTCAAGCAGGACGTGGGTATATGGAGATCTCTTTTTTGGCACCGTAAAACCTCGGACGGAGCAGCCCGTGTTGCCTTGAAAGAAGGCATCACCAATGCCAAACTCCCAGAAGAAGCGGCAAACATATTTTCGTTAGCCAAATAGTAATATAAACATAACATATGCGAGGGACGATGCCCAAGACGGACACGACGATCTAAACCAGCCCTTCATGGCCAGCGAGCTCGAAGACTCCATACGCAGAATGAATACCCGTGGTGCTCTAGGGATTGATGGAAGCACGGCAGCGCACATCAAAATCCTTACGGAAGATTCGAAATTGATTTTCTGGCGGAGTTTAACCGTATGTGGAAAGGGGAAACTCTCCCACAAGAATGACGCCATTCGATTGTGAAGTTTATTCCGAAACCAAAGAAGCCACCAAACTGCCTGGGAAACTTAAGACCAGTTTCTCTCACATCATTTCTATGCAAACTTTTGGAGAGCATGGTGAACCCGAGGTTAATATGGTGATTGGAGGAAAATTGCCTTCTGCCTCACAATCAGTACGGATTACGGCGTGGTCTTTCTCATCGGCATATTATGCTCCACCAAAAACAGGACGTGCTCAATACCTGGTCCCCGTGCCCTCGCATGCGTGGTTGTTGGTGTGGACGTCACAAAAGCTTTCCATAGCCTTCCCCACGCCTCTATCACGCAGGCGATACGAGAAAAGGGCATCAAAGGAAACATGCAAAACTTTATTGCCGCGTTCCTGGAGGACAGAATGTTTCAAGTTCAAGTGGGCAGCGAGCTGAGCTCCTATCATCGTAACGGGGTTGGAGTCCCCCAGGGAGCCGTAATCTCCACAACATTATTTAACATCGCCTTAGCAGCTCTTCCTGCAATACTAGAGAAAATCACAGGCATTCAGCACACTATTTACGCAGATGATGTGACGCTGTGGACTATACGAGGCTCCATGGGAGAACAAGAGGAGGCCCTGCAAACGGCGTTAAATAACATCGACAGCTTCATGAGTGAGATTGGGCTTACGCTAACGCCGGAGAAGGCCGAGTTTCTCGTTATTCATAGTGGGAAAAGGTCAAAGTCGAAGGACATGGAAAAATCCTACGTCCATCTCTCGATCGGACAGACATCCATTCTCAGGAAGCGGGTCGTCCACACACTCGAAATGTTTTTGGATGAGCAGTGTCTGTTTTGGTAGAGTGGTTTTTGAACCACTGAGAACACCGTGGTTTTGCCAAGCATGCTGAACACACTGCTAAAAAATTTTCTAGAAATGCTAAGCACTACTACAGAGTGTTTACAGATTCTCAAAGTGCTTTTAGAGCTTGTAAGGGCACTGGCACAACCTCTGTTGTGGTCCAACAACTCCGTCTCCACGTGCTTCGTCCGCGTGACAAAGGTCATGATTTTTAATTACACTGGATCCCGGGGCACACGGGTGTACCAGGAAATGAACGGGCCCATCGACTAGTGCGCTCCACGCTGCTATCTGCGCAGTCAAACCACCCGAACAACGTGGTTAAACCAAACAGTAAAGGTCACTACGTAGGTAGTGACCTTTACTGTTTCCTCCGCAGGATCGTCAAGTGTACAAGGGACGTTAAAAAAAGAGACATTTTGTGCAGGCTTTCCTACACTCTCGCATCCTGTTCACCCGATCATTTTCACCCCATCACTCGGACATAGCTACGTACCCTAGAGCGCCTCAACAACGAGGCAAGGAGAGTAATGACAGGACTGCCGAAGTACACGCCATTTCCTGCACTCAAAAGCTGCTGCGCTTTAGGTGACATCGCTGATTCTATTTCAACGTACGAGCATACTCATGTGAGACGCCTCAAGTCCACAAACGCAGGAAGGGCCACGTTGGTTAAAATTGGGCAGGTCATCTCTAAACTCCCTGCTCTTCCACGCATAGCTCCCCTTTGGGTGCACGTACCGATTGCGGATCCCAAGCCACTGCCGAAGAACGTGGAACAAGATCAATTGGCAAGGAGACAAGCCCACGCAAAACACCGTGAGAAATATACGCACCAATTACGCGAGGGCAACGACCACTCTGGCAGGTGCCATATAGTCTATGTGGATGCTTCTATTCGATAACTACAGGAGTAGCCATTGTTCACTACGGCGTGGACAAATATGGAAGTAACCCAACTGGGCAGCAAACTCCACCTCACGAAATATGTCATTCACAGCTCTACGGCAGACTGCATGCAATCCTAGGTTTTGCCAAGCATGCTGAACACACTGCTAAAAAATTTTCTAGAAATGCTAAGCACTACTACAGAGTGTTTACAGATTCTCGAAGTGCTTTTAGAGCTTGTAAGGGCACTGGCACAACCTCTGTTGTGGTCCAACTCCGTCTCCACGTGCTTCGTCCGCGTGACAAAGGTCATGATTTTTAATTACACTGGATCCCGGGGCACACGGGTGTACCAGGAAATGAACGGGCCCATCGACTAGTGCGCTCCACGCTGCTATCTGCGCAGTCAAACCACCCGAACAATTACTGAACAACGTACCTGAAGACACGGAAACACACAGTCAGTGGTACGTTCCTATGGAACCAATAGCCGAAGCCAAGCGTCAGCGGCGCAGCTATCTCCTCACAACATCCGACCCCATGGACATTCTTGCCCTTCCATCCCAGGCTGCTACTCGTCAGCAGCAGGTTCTGCTCCGGCAGGCATGCAAACTGGCACCCTCCTTGCTCCCTTCCTCGTGCAGCGTTTTCGCAGAAAGGAAGACCCTCGTGGCCTGCAACTTTTGCGTGTGAGTACCTGCAGCTTCTGTAACACCCGGGCTGACCTCGAACACTTAAGCTGGGACTGCCCGCTGTGTTTTGGCCCTAGGCAAAGGGGCTTTGCTTCGCGCCCAACGGAATGGAAACTAACCTCCCTGCAGACCTGGACACTACCGAGACACTGCTGTGTCTCGGTAGTTGTCTGGCCTAACGAGCTCTGGCGGTCACTGTACGAATTCCTGGGCGATCCTGAGGCTCCAACCACTGGGACCAGGCTTCCTCATCTTCAGGGTACAAGAGAAAGCATGAGACTTCATGATGTATATAATTAAGTCTCCGCTATCAATGTTTCCCTTACCCTTTCACCCCGCCACTTCCGAAACCAATTCACCGCCGCCATTTAAAGGCAAAACTTTGAATAAAGACGTGTAAACAACAACAACACGAAGCAGCAGGTTGTTCCTGTGTCTGGACCACGTGGTGGCTTTGGCGCGGGTGCGTGACCCCATTTCTTTCGGTACGATTAGCGTTTCATGGGAGCTTCTCGGCTGGCGTTCCGACACTTAACACGTGGAGGCATGTTGGAGCAGGCTGCAGGTACTCCGCGCAGGCAGGTGCTACCACGCACAACTACGTGTGGGGAAAATGATGGCACAAGCTTGCAGAGTCTGCATAGCTGTGTTACAATTCGTTTCAGCGTGCAAAGCTCTCTAACCTGAGGTCTTGCTATACAACTGCTTCTGCGCACCAATCTATGGCGATTGGAACACGAACACGCATAAGCATATGCCACCTGGCGTTCGAATTCTGAAGCAAAGGAAACGCGTTCAGTTATTGTGAGAAATGTTTTTCAGGAAGCTTATTAAAACTAAAAAAATCAGTATTTATATCAGTATTTATTATTATAATTTGTGTTGCAACAAAACACGCCAAGAGCCTCAGCGCGCTGGTTAGTCATCGGTGTGAGCCGAAGCCACAACCTCGCATTAAGCGTACGTTGCACTACGTATGGTGCTATGGCGATGGCTTTCAGTTCCTCCACTAATGTGGGTATTTATGTTTTATGAAATGTAGCCCTGGTAATATTATCTTCTACATTTCAATTCCAGCAACAGCTAATTTCCCCTATTCTTTCTTTTGCTTTATTGTCTGTTCGTTTTATGTGCCCTGAATAACAAAATTACCGTGCCTTCATAGTTGGTGTCTTGAAACTGGCAGCCATGATGCCATTAGGTAGCATACGAGGGCTTTTCAGCCTGCTCTCGTAAGTTCAAGTGTTACGTCACGTCGACGGCCAAAGTGATTTGCCACATTCGCCCACCATGGCTTTGAGTGGTGCTGGCTAACACTCTCAGGACTAGATCTTGTAAGACATAAATACGCAAGTTGCTGGACAGATTGCGAGCCGTTGCCATAGCACAACTGACAGTGCAACGCGTGAGCAATGCGGATGCTGTGGCTTTGTCTCCCACCGGTGAGAAGTTATGTATTCGACTACTTTCCTTTCCCTTTCTTTTTATTTTTAATTCCGACATTTCAATTTCAAGCACAGCTAATTTCCCAGGTGCCTTCCTTGACGTCATTGCCGGTTGGGTTGATGTGGTCGTGACAATATATATATATATATATATATATATATATATATATATATATATACATGAAACATGCTTCTGGGTGCGGCCGCTTGCACGGCGGGCGGGAGAAACAACGAGGAACTCACAGTAAAGCAGGGGATCTCCGGGAAGGCCTCTTGTTTGCTTCTCTTCTTTAGAATGGCGCAGCCTACAACGCGTCGGCCTTAAAGGCCCCCTCACCAGGTCTAGCCATTTTGTGCTGACAAGCGCAGAGCATACATTGCGCGCCAACGATCGTCATTGCAAAGAATTACATCGCTACGCACCGCGGAAAGGCCTGAAATTTCAATCCGAACGCCGTTTCCCCATTCACTCGCGGCGAACCCGCCCGGAGAGGGATGGTTACATAGTCGGGCCCCTGCGCCTACGTACTGGTGTCCGCAGTGTGACGTCGCTCGTGGTGACATGTGACTTCGAGGATAATTCAAGAAAACCTCTGTTATGTGTGCGATATGTTGCGTGAACTGACGAAATAAAGTTTAGAGAAATAATAAAACTCAGAAATGGCATGTCTGCGTGCTTTTTGTTTGACTTCGGATGAAGCAGTGTAGATGTACTTACGCTTCGTATGCTTGTTCTCATGGTCATGCAGTCATGTGCGCAGGTACAGAAACTATGCCATCTTCTACCGTGTTCCAGCGCGTGATCAGGATCTGCGATCAGCTTGTTGTATTCGTGTAGCACTGAAGTATACCGGTAGTCATGTTTCCTTGTGCACAGCGCGCAAAATCGTGTGCTGCGCGAACGAGACAACAGCTCGCACGCGGCGCGGTCAGCGGAAATGCACAGCGCAGGAAAAAAAAGCGAGGAGAAAAAAAATGAGGGCGTATGTGGCACGCGATCCTCGAGGTCTGGTATGCGAGAACGCAGGGAAGGAATTTCGCTTGCAAAGGCTAGGCGGGGCGAGCGGATAGAGCGTCTTGCTTGGCAGTGGAACCAGCCTACTTAAATCGCGGGTTCATGGCACTGAAATATTTCTATCTCGGCTATTAATAAGCCGATTGGAAAAATTTTTGCGGCAGAATGCTCCCTAGAGGACACGTAACAACTTCCTGCGTATAACCGAAATTTTCTATGGCGCCTGGTGAGGGGCCCTTTATGGCGTTGCAGTTGGGTCCCTCCTGCAAATGAACGCCGCACACGCTTCCTCGGTTATGGAGCCCGCCACCCTATCACCGTCGAAAGTACCTACCGCACTGTCCGGGGACGGCGTCCAAGCCTCCTCAGCGGCTCTAGGGTAGCACTATACCGGTAACCTCGTCTAAACCATCGCCAAGCTGGCACAACAGCTCCAAATTATGACGAGCGCCTTTGCATCCGTTGACTGGTTGCGCTGTACTTAGACCTCATACTGAGACAGCGCTGCAGCAGCTCCGTCTTCAACCCGTCCGTCTCTGACCCGTCCTTCCTGGGAGCGCTGCGCACGCTTCCCTTGGCGAGGACGTTTTCCCAGGCGCTACTTGGGCCTCCAAGCCACCACGGTATGTCGTCGACGCTTCCTAGGTAGTAGAACCGGCTGCTGTCACTACCACAACGACCACGCTGTCCGTGGACACCACCCTGGTTCCTCGGGCAGCAGGACAGGTAGCCTGGCGGAGATGCGTTGCGACTTCCAACCGCCAGCTTTCGTGGAAGTACCGGCGTTTTGCGGCCTTCAAAATGACGCCATTTTTGGGGTTCACTTTATCAATGGCTTGGGTGATCGTCATGCTTTACGGGAGCAAAAAAGATGGCTGGTAGCAAGAAAAAAGACTGCCGTGTCGCCAAGGCGTGGCACCACGACGAATACATCAAGCAGTGGTCCTGGACTGAAATGAGGGCAGCTTTAATAGCTGCTTTCTGCCCGCTTCCTTATGCCTGCGATGAAGCTGACCAGCACAGTTCTGCTCACGGCGCTCCGGAAAGCTACTGCTTCGATCCTGTGGCAGGTGCGCCCAGCAACGCCTCGATAGAGAGGTCTGCAAGCTACCCCGCCGCAGACGCTGGCACGCCGGGTGTTGCCGTCGTTTTCACCCGTGTCGGTGGCAAGCGCATGGCGACCACCTCTTCCGCGTCGACTCACCCGCGTGCGGCGCATCACAAACCGACCCCATCGGCTCCACCAGATGCTCGAAACACGCAGCAGGCCAGCGCTGCTACTTAAGCAGGCTATGCCGGCTGAGCCGCTGCGACGAAAACACTGCGACGCTCGGAAGCCGCACCATCTCGCCGCTCCAGCGGCACCCCGGAAAGTGTTGGTAGATAGCGTCGCCACCTGCCCCGCTGTAGCACCCGACACTATACCATAAATTCTAGAGGCCATGACCACCTTACATCCTCAGCAGTCGTTGACGTGGCCTTCGCGCTTTTCAATGACTAGGCATAGTGAGGCACCGGCTCCTCTCGTACTAGACTTCTTACCACTGCAGACTCCCGACGGTGCCTCAGACCACGGAAACGAGATACTTCGTGACCCTCCGGTGCGACATTTCCGGGCCTCAGGGCAGCCCGAAGGCACAGCTTTCGCGTCATGCTCAGCGACATCTTGCTCAAAGAAGCCGACGCAACCAACACAGCTGAAACCATTCTCGAATTTGTTCCCGTGCGGCCCAAATCTACCTATGATACGCGCAAGAGACCACAGGTTTCGGCGCAGACACAGCTCCTCCCACCGCGCTATCGTTGCCCAACCACCTCCCGTTGGGCAACGACAGCGCTTTTACGGTCGCCCGCGACACGGTGACCGGGAATTGCGCTTCGTTCCATCATCGCACATGTATGACTCGGCGGCACGCGGCATTTCACCGAGTTCGGGCAATTCGAGTGCATTAGCAGCACTGTGAATTTGCTCCCGACGACTGAGCACATGATTTCAGTGCTTGCACGGCACGTCAGCGCGGCCGGCGGCTATTCAATTTCCAGTGTCCCAGGGCGTGTGTTCTCATCGGCGGCGGTCCCGAAGCAGCCACGGCCGCCCATTAGGACCAACTTTGGCAATTTCTCATTGCCAGAGCCATTTGCGACAGCGTTGCCGAGCGTGATGATGCAAAGGCACTTGTGTGCGGGCTCCGGCACGGCACAAAAGAGGAAGTCACAGTAAAGCAGGTTATCGCAGGGACAGCCTCTTGCCTGCTTCTCTACACCTTTACAACACACACACACACGCACACGCACACACACACACGCACACACACACACACACACACACACACGCACACACACACACACACACACGCACACACACACACACACACACACACACACACGCACGCACGCACGTACACACGCACACACACACACACACACACTCGCACGCACACACACACACAAGCACACACGCACACTCACACACACACACAATCTAAAAATCACTGCGGCCAGTGTTCCCAGGAGCACATAGCGGCCCACATTTTTAGGCTGCACAATCTCCGGGACAGGCCCCATGATAAGTGCCTAGAAACAGACACGTTATATGGAAAATTGGTGGTAACTCAGTAAGAATGGTCTTTAAGATGGCTTTCTGCTGGCGTTACTAAAGATGTTGCGTAGTTGTTGCATGTAATTTCTTTTGCCTAAGTTAATTGGAAATTCGTACTGATATAAACTGTTTTCTGTGCCCCCAGGAGCGTTATCACGCCGGATCTATACATCTCGAAAGGGCACTACGCCTATCACGACATCGATTTTAAAGAGCGCTGTAGACTCTTGCCGGCGACCTATCTGCAACCACCTCAACTTGGCAGCAAGGAGCAAGAGCTCTACTCCTTTGGCTTGGTAAGACCACATCACTAGTCGCTCGGCACGATGTTAGCTAGACATAGCAGTGCATGCAAAGGCGAATTTATGGGTGATATAGGCTGTTGTGTTGCTCGCGACTCGTGTTTGTGTACAAACATACCTAATTACCTGTACAGGCTGTACAGGTCCTTTCTGGGAAGAGGGCCTCTGTGCAGACACGTGAACAGTTGAGGTAGGTGACCTACCAGCGATACCTTTAGGGAATTAAGACTGTGAATTTGGCTTGTTCGATTAGGTTTATGGTAACAAACAAACCTTAGCGCCATGATAAGGGACGAAGAAGGAAGTGCTCGAAGCAAGCGCTGTCTCAAAATTATTTTTTATTCTGATCTACCAATAATGTTGCGACGGATGCCTCATGCATCGGCGAAGACATCGACAGTGATTTTGCCGGTCTAACGGTGCGCGTGCTAATCGTGGACTTGACAGCAGGGCTATGTAATCTTGCCAGTACTTTCGTATGTGTTGAAGTAAATATAATTTCCTCGTAATATTTTTGGTGGAGGTTGTTGGTTTAGCTGGCAAGTACGGGGCGCTGGATCTTCGCAGTGGATGCAATTCCCACATCATTTACGATGGTGAGGATCACTCCTCTCCTTGTCCATCAGCGATGACTGTTCCGGGTCCAACAGTCCTTCAACTCACACATCCGAGTGACCCGTGGAAATTCACCGGCACCAATGGCGTGGACGTCTAAGACTGGCTGGCCATGCACAAACGTGTCAGTGGACGTTATTGGTGGGAAGCGAACTGTCATCTATTATTTGGGAGGCGGGGTGGGCGTGTAGGTTGAAACGCAGAAGGACGTGGGCAGCTGTAAGAAGCAGCTTCGCGATATCTTGGTAGTATCGGCACCGTTCAACGCTTTCATCGACTTACCACCACAAATTCATGACAGCGTATCGTCCTCAACTCATGAAACTTACGGAACTTCAGAACCGTGCCCTGTTAGACAAACTTTCCATACATGTGTCTAACGGTCACTGAAACTTGGATAGTGCATTACCTTTAGCTACAGTCATCACATAGCACTATTCCCCTTTTGCAGTTTGTTCGGCCGCGACACCCTCCTTCCCTTGACATGCGGCTCCCTTCTGATTAGTCTCGAGTACTGTGCACACACCATGTGACCATGTCTGCCAGTGCTGGCATCACATGGTCACTTGCGCGCAGTTGTCCCAGGTTGCTCAAAACACCTGCTAGGCAGAGGAGTTGCACTTCAGGCCTGAATCCTTCGTCTTGCTTTCGACACCTTTGCGTCGTGTTGAACTTACCGAGAAGCGTCTCTCCCACTATCACGGCTCATACGACATCTTCCTGTAAGTCACCGAAGTTGCATTGGAGTTGTCCTCCTTGGCCCTCACACGTCTTCTGTTGGACCGGCGGCTGAAATTGTTCATGTTTCCCGACTCAAGTCGTACTACGATTCAGCTCGCTCTTCGCCTTGAAAGCACCTACACGGTGCTTTTGCCGCCAGGGCTTGTGTGAAGGGTAGTCTGTGAGTCGATGAAGACGACAACAATTTTGGCTGGCGGGATGCGTTCATGCCGACCGTGGCATTGGCTGCAGGGCTGTGTCATCTTACGAGCCTTTTTGAATACGTTTTAGTAAGTATTGCCACGGGTATGAGAGTAGCCAAAAGTGATAGGAAATTATTTGCAAAATATATACGCTGAGTTGCTGTTTTGCAAAAACTTATTCCAGGAAATGACAATACGAACACAGAGAGATGGCTGCAGGCTAGATGGCAGAACAACAACACGAGCGCTACCCTGATTGTCGTCTTCATCGTTTTCTGGCGCATTCTTCCATGCTCAGCAGGATGCTTGCTTCAGTGCACGGGAATAGCACGTAACATAGAGCCCCCGCCGGCGAGAGCGCCGTCTTGGCGCTTGAGGGGCAGTAGGATCGTATCCGGCAACATAAAGCTTAAGTCCGGAGACGTGCACGATATCAGTGGCGGACGCGACAGATCATCGACTGTCCAATGGAGTGATCTCGTACGTGACATCAGTGATGTGGTGTAGGACCTTGTAAGGCCCGGGATAGCGGGGAAGAAGCTTTGATGACAAGCCAACGTGGCGGCAAGGCGTCGAGAGGAGGACCAAGGAGCCCAGACAGTAATTAACGACTCGGCGATGGCGATCGCAGCGGGCCTTCTGAGACAGCTGGGAGGCATAAAGACGATCCCTTGCAACCTAGCGAGCCTTTGCAGCCTGAGAAGCTGCATCGCGGGCGTAGTCTGTAACAGGGTGCGCAGGTGATGGTAAAAGAGTCTCGAAGGGCAATGTGGGATGGCGGCAAAACAAGCGATGGAAGGGGGGAAAGCCAGTGGTGTCATGGCGTGACGAGTTCTAGGCGAATGTCACAGGAGGCAAGGTGCTGTCCCAATCACGCTGGTCTGAGGAAACGTACATTGAGAGCATTGTGGTCACCGGCGGTTGAGGCGCTCGGTAAGGTCATTGGTTGGTGGATGGTAGGCAGTGGTTAGCTCGTGACTTATGGAACACGAACGAAGAATGTCGTCACCGACTTGGGACAGAAATGAGCGACTACGGTTGGTGAGCAGCTAGCGAGCAGCGCCATGGTGAAGAATAATGTTGTAAAGCAGAAATTCCTCGACGTCAGTGGCACAGCTTGTCGGCAGTGCCCGCGTGATAGCGCATCGTGTCGCGTAGTCCATAGCTACGGCAATCTACTTGTTCCCAGTCAGAGACGTTGGGAATGGCCCGAGGAGATCAAGGCCGACGTGGTGGAACGGGACACCGGGAATCTCTATGGGCTTAAGAGGACCGGCTGGCGATAACGACGGAAGCTTGTGGCGCTGGCAGGACTCACAAGCAGCAACGTATCGGCGCACAGAGCGGTGGAGGCCTGGCCAGAAGAACCGACGCCGAACGCGATCGTGCGTGCTAGTTGCTCCTAGATGCCCAGCGGTGGGGGCGTCATGAAGCTGTTCGAGAACAGTGGAACGGAGTGTTTCAGTCACAACCCGGCGAAGCTCGGGGCCATCGGAGTTTGTGTTGCGTCTGTATAAGATTCCGTCAGGAAACACGAATAAATGTAGAGACGGGGCAGAGAGATGAGAGCGTAGACGGTGGATATTAGACCACAAATTGGCATCGCGGAGCTGTTCACTGCGTATGTCAGCCAAATCGAATATCGTGAAGACAGAGGCGTTAGAATCGTGCGCTGACAAGTCGGGAGGATCCACCGGACGAGGGGATAGGCAGTCTGCATCCTGGCGCAGTCGGCCAGACTTGTAAGTGACGTCAAAGCTGTATTGTTGCAGTTTCAGTGCACAGCGACCAAGTCGTCTAGTCAGATCTTTCAGTGAAGACAACCAGCAAAGCGCATGGTGGTCTGTGATGACCGAAATAGTGCGGCCGAACAAGTATGGTCAAAACTTGCCTAAAGCCGAAACTAGTGCGAGGCACTAGTTTCGGCTTTAGGCAATATGGGTGGTGACGTAAGTAAAGTCGTGAGCGTGTGAAACAGGGTAAGCTGTTCAGGACCCCAAGAAAATGACGTTTTCTTCTTCAAGAATTGTGTGAGTGGACGGGAAACGTCGGCGAAGTTCTTGACAAAACGTCGAAAATAGAAGCACAAGCCGACAAAGATTCGCACGTCATAAGTGGAACGTGGCATAGGGAAGTCTTTGACAACACGAATTTTTTTCTTGGTAAGGTTGCACGCCTTGATCACTCACAAGGTGGCCAAGCACAGTAATTTATGGCAGCCAAAACGGCATTTGGCAGAGTTGAGCTGAAGGCCTGCTGGCCGGAAAACTGCAAGAACTGTCGACAAGCGGCTAAAGTGGCTTTCAAATGTCGGTGAGAAGACGATGACATCGTCAAGGTAACAGAGGTATGTTGACGATTTGTATCCATAAAGGAGGGAGTCCATCATCCTTTAATATGTGGCTGGGGCATTACACAGTCCAAAGGGCTGTGTAATGTAGTTACAGAGACCTTAAACTGGTAATGTCCATCGCGTGCAACCAATGCGATCTTTTTACAGTCGTGATCATCGACGGATATCTGCCAGTATCCTGATGTCAGGTCAACAGAAGAGAAATAGGCAGAGCCCTGTAGACAGCCGAGAGTGTCATCGTTCCGCGGCAGAGGGTAGACGTCTTTGCGTGTTACTTTAAGTGGCGGTAGTCTACGCAGAAGCGCCAGCTGCCATCATCTTGAATAGGATGACCGGTCATGCTCATGGACTGCATGAAGGTTCAGTGACGTCTTTGGTGAGCATCTTGTCAACTTCACGCTGTATCACCTCTCGCTCTACATAGGATACGCAATAAGGGCGTCGTATGATTTGGCTAGCGTCCCCAGTATTGATCTTATGAGTGATCACAGATGGCTGTCCCCAAGGATGGTCATTAAAGTCAACGATGTCGCGGTGGGACTTGAAAATGCGCCGCACATGGGCTGTCTGAGCAGGAAGGAGGTCAGACGCTATCATCTTGTCAATATGACGGTCGACCAAATTGTGTGAGGATGGGAGGACAAGCAAACGTCGGTGACGAATACAGAAACGGCACACTCATCGATAGAAGAGATGTGGGCTACAGTCATGCCGCCTATGAAAAGTTGCGTGCACCAGCTAAAGTTCAATATGGGTAGAGACTTTCGATTGCCCGTAACTCTAATAATGTTGTGAGGAAGATCGACGTTTTTGGCGAATAAGACGTCAACGATCGGGGTCAAGATGTAATCGCCATTGGCAATGGGAGAAAAATGCCACAAGTTCACATATATAACGACTTGAGGAGGTGGATGAATGTAATCCACTGAACACAAGCGCGGTTGGCGTGCAGTAGGAGCGTCATGGTAGCACGGTAGCTGAAGCAAGCTGGTTCCACAGTGAATAATGGCAGAATGGGCGGACAGAAAATCCATGCCGAGGATGAGTCCATGGGAGCATTTCTCCAGCACGGCAAGTAGTACGCCTGTGGATCGGTCAGCAACATTTATTCAAACGGAGCACATCCCTAGCACGGGAAACGTTCCGCCATCGGCTAAACGAATGAACGGTACTGTGGGTGGTGTTAGGACTTTCTTAAGGCAATGACGAAGCTCCGAATTCATCACTGATACCTGAGCCTCAGTATCCACTAGAGCAACAACATGTGTGTCATCCAGTTTAACGTCTATGAGGTTCCTTCTGGTCTCCAGTGTGGTCAGAGGATTTGGCAGGCGAGTTGTCGATCTAGCATCACCTCTGGGAGCTGCATTGTCTAGTTTTCCCGAGGGGGTCGTTTAATCGGCGATAGGGTGGCGGAATTGGGGCGATCGAGATGATTGGAGGCGAGACAACGGTGAACGGGACTGGTGACCACGTAGGCATGGTGAAGGACGATACGGCATAGAGGCAGCGTCGTCGCCGGTGGTTTGGCGAGGCTCGCGGTAGGGCTGAAATCGGCCATGATCCATGTCGGGGCGACGGTTGTATCCATAGGGCGCCTGATACCAATACCACCGGCTGTTACAATGGCGGGCCACGTTTGCAATGCGAAGGAAGTTAAAGCAAATTGGACAGTCATCAGCAATGCTCCACTCGGCTGGATTGCGAGTATGGAACGGTGGCCTTGGACCTTGGGGGAGCGAAAGTGAGGAAGGGCGGTCGATCGACTGGGAAGGCGCTGCAGCACACACAGAGCCTAGGCCAGCATTGGAGAGCTCCTGATGAACGACAGCTTGAACTAGTGGCACCATTTGGGAGCTATGGTCACAGGTACGATCGCACGTAGAAGCAGGATACACAGCGTTAAGTTCCCACCGGATGATCTTCTTCACCTGTTCCGGGGTGAGCGGCGCCGACGGCTCAGATACGTCTTCGCACGACCCCGTTGCTGCCGTGTTCGGAAGTCAAGCGAAATGATGGGCGATGCGTCGTCTTTTGCCGGCCTCAAAGCGCTTGCACTCTTGGATGATGGCATCGACGGTGTCCCAGTCTTTGGAGATTAGCAGATTGAAGGCATCATCTGCTATTCCCTTTAACACGTGACCTACTTTCTCAGACTCCGTCATGCCGTCGTCGGCTTTGCGGCAAAGGGCGAGCACGTCCTGTATATAAGTCAGGTATCACTCTATCGCTGTCTGCGCATGAGATTCCAGCTCCTTCATTGCTGCTGCCTTTCTACCTGCTGGCTTGCCAAACAGGGAAAGCAACTTTTCCTTGCATGCATCCCAGCTCCTGATTTCGTCTTCTTTATTCTGAAACCACACCTTCGCTGTGCCTTGGAGGTAAAATATGTTTGCGAAAACAATCGTCTCATCTCAGTGGTTGTTCTTACTTGCACACTCGTACAGGGTTAGCCAGTCCTCGATGTTGACATTGTCAGCCCCGCAGAATGTGCCTGGGTCTTCTAGATGAGCCAGGAGGACCGTCGTCGTTGCAGTCACCTCGGTGGGAGCCGACCCCTCTTTCGCCATTGTGGAGAAGCGTCGGCCGCTGCGCAGCTCCGTTGTACCGTATGGGTACCCCGCACCTCCCACCAAAATCCCACGGGGAGGAGAGTAGCCAAAAGAGATAGAAAATTGTTTTACAAAATATAGACAGAGAGAGACCGGCTGCAGGCTAGATGACCCTGATCATCGTCTTCACCGTCTTTCTGGCGCATTCTTCCATGCTCGGAAGGATGCGTGCTTCAGTGCGTGGGAATAGCGCGTAACAATATGATTTTCCTTTAACAATATATACGCATACAGAAGACAAATATGAAAGAAGCACAAAATAACAAAAAGATATCTAGTACGCATTGAAGTGGTAAACACCACACTTTCTTGTTGATGTTTTTGTTTCTACTACAGCACCGTCCGGCTGTTTTTCTTTGCTTCTGTAACACACACACACACACACACAC
Organism: Dermacentor variabilis; assembly: GCF_050947875.1. Classification (NCBI taxonomy): domain Eukaryota; kingdom Metazoa; phylum Arthropoda; class Arachnida; order Ixodida; family Ixodidae; genus Dermacentor; species Dermacentor variabilis. The sequence goes on from NC_134573.1 coordinate 63,934,668, forward strand.
ACACATATATATATATATATATATAAATCTGGACAAATACAGAAAGAACTGTTGAGTTGTGAACCAGCGCTCGTGTCACGAATTTCGTTCTTCGTACCGCCTCTTAGCGCTCAGTTTTCTTTGTAACCATGAATTTAAGGGACGCAACAAGTACCACGCACGAAACTGCACTTGTGCGCGCACAGCTCTTGAGAACTGACGTATCTGTCTTTGAAGGTCTGTATTCACTCAAGGAACCCTCAGTCTTAACTTCCGAAAAATCTGAGAGCACAAACATTCTAATGAATCGTCTGCGTTCTTTTATAAGCAAGCATAGCGTGATTGTGCGCTCTTCCTAACACTTCCTCGTTTCAACAACGCAATAAGTAGTAGTGAGGTCGCTGTAGTGATCTGCAGCAGCCATGCGGATGAAAGTGCCTAATTCATGTAGATAAGCAATATGAGAACCAGGTGTTCCTTATCGTCTTGAATTTCCATCTCCCGCCATTCGCAGCGTTTCCCCTCATTCACGTAGGTAGTTTTCCCAGCTGTTGTGAAGGCCCAAGCCTTAGACTGCTCTTGGAACGCAACATCCGATGTCCCGCATTACGCCGTCCGTGGTTATGGCATCAAAACTCATGTCACCTAAAGTAATAGGGAAGCAAACCCTCGAAATTAGGTGGGAGCTGAACCCACTAATTGTGGTGTTAATTAGGGCGAGTTTAATTAGGACCCACGACTCTTGGTGGGAGTGTAACCCTCAATCTATGGTGGAAGTCGTACGCACGACCTTTGGCGTTAATTATGTCGAATTAGGTCATCAATTTCTTTATAAGGAGCGTGATGCCCAGGCGAAGAAGAAGCGTCAGCACGACCTGTGGTGTTAATTGATGCAAAGTTTATTGAAACACTATTAGAAAGAGTCAACGCACTCGAACCATCGGCCTGTGGTGGGAGCCGAACTCACTAACTGTGGCGTTAATTAGGGCGAGTTTAAGACCCACGACTAGTGATGAGTGTGTAACCCTCAATCTGTAGTGGTAGTCAAATCCACGACCTCTGGCGTTAATTAGGTCGCATTAGGCCATAAATTTATAAGGAATAGTGATGTCATAGCGAAGAAGCGTCAGCACTACTTACGGTGCTAATTGAGAGAAAGTTGATTAAGACGCTGTTAATTAGAATATTGTCACGGGGTGGTGAAGTTGAACACACTAGCAATACTGTGAACGACAAAACTACCTTTTATTGGGCGAACTTGTGCCCACGAAACAGGCTACATTTATAGCACAACGATAGCGGCGAACACAGTCGGCGATCGTCGAAAATCTGATCAGTGGGTCCAGCGCGTCGGCTTTTATACAGCAGTCATCGAATGTTCCAGACTAACTGTTGGGACCCGCGTGCCTTCCACAAAGTTCTACACCATTCGCATCACGCGATCAAATCAGCTAACACAAGGTTCGGCGACAACAGACAGCGGATAGAAGCATCGATAACTTTCCAGAAATTCCGGATACATGCAGGCGCGTCCCGCGCTGTGCGATAAGGTTTGTTAGGCGGCGAAACGATGTCACCCGATAAATATAAGTACACGTGTCAATACCCTCCTCTTAAAAAGCATTGACGCGATGCTGCAAACAAACGAAAATAATAAAGAAAAGCACTAGTAGCAAAGAAAACAACAAAATAAGGAAGTTCGTCAGCGTCTGTAAAAGGGTTTAAGGCGCACCACGTGCACCACTTCAGATGGTGCGCGGCGCCGCTGTGAATGCGAAATCCCGTCTGGCATGACCTCATAGTCCAGTGCGCCAATATGTCGGATGACCTTGTAGGGTCCGAAATAGCGTCGCAATAGTTTCTCAATTAGTCCTCGTAGGCGTATCGGGGTCCGTACACAAACACTGTCGCCGGGCTGGTACTCGACGAAGTATCGTCGCAGGTTGTAGTGTCGGCTGTCGGTACGCTGCTGGGTCTTGATACGTAGGCGGGCGAGCTGTCGGGGTTCTTTTCGCGCTGGAGATAGGTAGCGACGTCAAGATTCTCCTCGTCAGTGACGTGCGGCAGCATGGCGTCGAACGTCGTCGTCGGGTTCCTGCCAAAACCAGCTTAGACGGCGTGATCTGTGTTGTTTCTTGCACCGTCGTGTTGTAAGCGAATGTTACGTATAGCAGGACGGCATCACAGGTCTTGTGTTCGACGTCGACGTACATTGCTAGCATGTCGGCGAGAGTCTTGTTCAGGCGCTCCGTGAGACCATTCGTCTGCGGGTGGTAGGCAGTTGTCCTCCTGTGGCTTGTCTGGCTGCATTGCAGAATGACTTGGGTGAGCTCTGCTGTAAAAGCGGTTCCTTTGTCGGTGATGACTTCTGGGGCACCATGTCGCATCAGGATGTGCTCGACGAAAAATTTCGCCACTTCGGCTGTGCTGCCTTTTGGTAGAAGCTTTAGTTCCAGCGAAGCGGGTGAGGTAGTCCGTCGCCACGACGATCCACTTATTCCCGGATGTTGACGGCGGAAACGGCCCCAACAAATCCATGCCAATCTGCTGGAATGGTCGACGAGGAGGTTCGATCGGCTGTAGTAATCCTGCTGGCCTTGTCGGTGGTGTCTAGCGTCGTTGACAGTCTCGGCATGTCTTGACGTAACGGGCGACGTCGGCGGTCAGACGCGGCCAGTACTATCTTTCCTGCATCCTTGACAGTGTGCGGGAGAATCCGAGGTGCCCAGCGGTTGGATCTTCGTGCAGGGCGTGCAGTACTTCTGGACGCAGCGCTGACGGTACAACAAGAAGGTAGCTGGCGCGGACTGGTGAGAAGTTCTTCTTCACGAGCAGGTTGTCTTGTAGCGTGAACGAAGAGAAGCCGCGCTTAAATCGCCTATGGACAACGTCGGTACTTCCAAGTACTCGACGAGGAATTTTAGCTCCGGGTCTGCTCGCTGCTGTTTAGTGAAGTCTTCCGCGCTTATTATTCCAAGGAATGCGTCGTCGTCCTCGTCGTCTTGCGGCTGGGGATCGATGGGGGTGCGTGATAAGCAGTCGGCGTCAGAGTGTTTTCTTCCGGACTTGTATATTACGGTGACGTCATATTCTTGTAGTCCGAGGCTCCACCGCGCCAGCCGTCCTGAAGGGTCCTTTAAGTTAGCTAGCCAACACAACGCGTGATGGTCGCTGACGACTTTGAATGGCCTGCCATAGAGGTAAAGGCGGAATTTTGCTGTAGACCAAATGATGGCGAGGCATTCCTTTTAAGTCGCAGAATAATTGCCTTCCGCTTTTGGCAGCGACCGGCTAGTATAAGATATCACCCATTGAAGTCAGTCTTTCCTCTGGACTAGGACGGCACCGAGGCCTAGGCTACTGGCGTCAGTGTGGATTTCAGTAACGGCATCCCCGTCGAAGTGTGCAAGTACCGGCGGCGACTGCATGCGTCGTTTCAGTTCTTGAAATGCGTCGGCCTGCGGCGTTTCCCACTTGAACTCGACATCACATTTCGTTAGATGTGTTAGCGGCTCGGCGATGCGTGAAAAATCCTTGAAAAAGCGCCTATAGTAGGCACACATGCCAAGGGATCTGCGCATTGCCTTCTTGTCGATTGGCTGCGGGAACTTTGCGATGGCAGCTGTCTTCTGCGGGTCGGGGCGTACTCTAGCTTTGCTGATGATGAGGCCCAGGAATAGAAGCTCATCGTAAGCGAAGCGACACTTTTCCGGCTTCAGAGTGAGCTCTAATGACTTGATGGCCTCTAGTACTGTCGCAAGCCGCTTACGGTGATCGTCGAAGTTTCCGGCGAAGACGACGACGTCATCCAAGTAAACAAGGCAGGTCTGCCACTTCAATCCTGCTAAAACCGCGGCCACCACGCGCTGGAACGTTGCAGGTACCGAGCACAGTCCAAATGGCATAACCTTGAACTCATAGAGGCCGTATGGCGTGATGAAGGCGGTCTTTTCGCGATCCCTTTCGTCGACTTTTATTTGCCAGTAGCCAGACTTGAGGTCCATCGATGAGAAGTATTTCGAATTGCAGAGCCGATCCAATGCGTCGTCTATCCGTGGGAGGGGATATACGTCTTTCTTCGTGATTTTGTTCAGTCGACGATAATCGACGCAGTAACGTCGAAAATCTGACCAGCGGGTCCAGCGCGTCGGCTTTTATACAGCAGTCATCGAATGTTCCAGACTAATTGTTAGGACCCGCGCGCCTTCCACAAAGTTCTACACCATTCGCGTCACGCGATGAAATCAGGTAACAAGGTTCGGCGACAACAGACAGCAGATAGAAGCATCGATAACTTTCTAGAAATTCCGGATACATGCAGGCGCGTCCCGCGCTGTGTCATAAGTTTTGTTAGGCGGCGAAACGTGGTCACCCGATAAATATAAGTACACGTGTCAGTATACCTAATTAGAGTACTCTAACTCTCAACACTATGGTGGCAGTCGAACCCACTACCTGTGGCGTTAAATAGGGCGAATTTAATTAACACCCCCTACTCTTGGTGGGGGTGGAACCCTCAACCTATGGTATGAGTCGAACCCACGCCCTTTGGTGTTAATTAAGGCGAATTCGGCCATCGATTTCTCTATAAGGAGCGTGATGCCCAGGCGAAGAAAAAGGCTCGGCACGACTTGTGGTGTTAATTGATGCAAAGTTTATTAAGGCACTATTAGGACAGAGTCAATTAAAGCACTCGAACCCTCGGCCTTTGCTGGGAGTCGAACTCATAGCCTGTGGTGTTAACTAAGGTGAACTTATTTAAGACCGATGACATTTGGTGGGAGCGGAACCTCCAACCTATGGCGGGAGTCGAACCTACTACCTTTTGTTGTAATTAGGGTGAATTAGGCCATCAGATTCATAATATGGCAGCATGAAGCGAGGTGAAGATGCGTCAGCATGACCTGTGCTGTTAATTGAGACGAAGTTAATTGAGGCGCAGGTAATTCTGATATAGGTAATTATGGCTCTAGAGCCCACACCATTTTGTGGGCGTCGAAGCAACATGGAGATATGGACGTAATGGTGATATCTTTAACTTGCATTCCAATTGAGAGTGTGAAAGTAGAGAATCAAACCCACTAACTCTGGTGGGACCCAAATTCAATAGCACAAACATTGATGGTGCCACCATCTATGGTCGGCGCGTTGCGACACAACGTACCCGAGCACATGAGGGTTGGACCCTCTCGCGTCTAGCCGTGCGCGACTTAGCTGGGTCTGGGGAAAGGTGGATCCTGGTGGTTGAGTCGATGCCGGTTGTTCGTACCTTTAAGGCCCCTCGGCGGAGGCAACTCACCTCTTTGGCCTCTAGTCCACATGGACGGCACCTCCAGACTGACCCACCTGGACGAAATCGGCAGTTGCCTTTTCCTGTCCCCCTCTTGGATGTGTGCATATATATATATATATATATATATATATATATATATATATATATATATTAAGTTATAGTGGGAAAGTACCGCTGGCGTAAGCAGATTATAATATTGCTGCTAATCCTTTGACGTGCTCCAGTTGGGCTCCCAGGTGGACGGCGGGCATTCCTACCGAATACAGTAATGCTATATATGGCTTCTGACTTCTCCCACTCCGTGATCACTTTCTGTACATGGGGCGCGCCGGTGAAAGCTTCCACTGTCTCATAAAACCACAAGAAATATTTCCCAACTACACTGTAATACATATTCAACATCAAACCAAAATGTCTGATAGAAGCAGTCGGCTCTGGTTACAAAGTAACTAACATGGGGAGCGGCGACCTTCTTCTGGAAGTACGTGACGAGCTTCAATACGGCAAGCTGACAGAACTTGTTGCGTTTGATGACATTCCTGTCTCTGTGGGCACCCACCGGTCAATGAACACTATGCATGGTGTCATTTCTGATGACAACTTCCTTGAACTCAGTAAAAGCGAGCAGTTGGATGGGCGGCAAGACCAAAGCGTGGTAACGGAGCAACGAATTAGGTTAACGCTTGGCGACAAAGAAATTCCAACAAAACATGTAATAATTACGTTTTGGTACAAGTGAACTTCCTGATTCAATGGAGACAGGATATTGTTAACTTCACGTATGACCGTTCATTCCCAATCCGCGCCGATGCTTCAAGTGTCAGCGTTTTGGGCACGGGTCTCAGAGCTGCCAAGGGCATCAAGAAAAATGTGCAAAATGCTCATCTGGAGATTCTGTCTCAGACACCTGCTGTTCCGCAACCCACTGTGTTGACTGTGATGGAGACCACACCGCCTATTGGCCATCGTTCCCGTCATGGAGTAAGATAAAAGAAATAATCGGAACTCAAGCTGAAGCTAAACATTTTTCCAGAAGCACGCAAGCGTTTTCCTGCTCACAATCAGTCAAGTCCATACTACTGTGATGTGACTCGCCGGGGGTAGCGCCACATCCTCCGGTAGGCGCCCTAGTCACTCGGAGTGTGACGGAGGTTGCGCCACCAGCCCCCCTGGAAGTAGCAGCCGCACCTGCCCCGCCCCGTTCCAGGAAGGGCCAGCAGATCTCCGGGCCTGCCGTTCCCAGGGCCACTGCTCGTGCAGACAGGCCCGAAAAAACTTCGAGCGTGCTCGCGGAGTGGGCGTCATCCACCGCCTCTGAAGAGGCGATGAATGCAGCCAACGCCACTCCGGTGTCTGAGATGCCGAAGGAAAGGCGTCGCTCTGTGGAGCTCGTGGGACAAAAAGAAAAATCCCATATCACGGGGCCTGGAAAGTTTTGTGGTGTGTGTCAAGAGAAATACTATTGACATACACCGCAAAACACTTTCATTATGGCTACACAGACAATGCAGTGGAATGTGAGATGTCCAATACACAATCTTGATGACATTAAATAACTCCTAAACAAGTTTGATCCAAGAGTGCTGTGTGTGCTTGAGAAACACCTAAATCCTTCACAGACTAACTTTCTCCGACAATCTGCCTTTTACCGGAAATACCGCAAGGACGCTTTCGCCCGTTTCCAGCGATGTTGCCATAACAGTTGAAAAGGGTGTCGCCTGCCAGCATCCACAGCTGCAAACGCCTCTTGAGGCAGTTGCAGTCAGAGCGCGACGTTTTGGTAAGCTTTTGACCATTACGTCTTTAGACATCCCGCCCAGCTATCAACTTTCCAAAACATAATTTGAAAGCTTTATTGCACAACTTTCGGAACCCTACATTGTCAACGGAAACCTAAATGCACACAGTACCTTCTGGGGCAACTTGATGCCAGAGGGCGCCTGATACAAAATGTCCTGTTATGTGCAGGTGCATATTTGTTGATAAGGAGGAACCGACTTTTGGCAGCGTCACAAACAACACATTTTCATACATCTACTTAAGCATTGCATCAAGTATAGTCGTACCATACTTGTAATGGAAGGTGGTTAAGAATCTATTTGGAAGTGAACATTTTCCAATTATTTTAAGATTAACAAAACAAGACGAATGCTCCCCACATGCCCCCCCAGTAGAAAGTCAACTCAGCAGGCTACAACGACAGAGAGAGGTGACATGTTTTACTTGGGATGACATTCGTATGGTTACTATGAACGGTGTAGTTGCATCTGTACCAGCATTTATTGTGGATGCAGCGTCGAGATGTATCCCGCAAACAAATGGATCACCTTCTTAACGACGTGTTCCCTGGTGGAACGATGAAAGTAGAGAAGCGCGAAAGAAACAAAATAAGGCTTGGAATCACCTCCGTGACTCTCCTACCACAGAAAACCTCATCGGCTTTAAGAAAATGAAGTCGGAAGGTAGAAGAACGCGCCGGCTTGCCAAAAGCGAAAGCTAGCAAAAATACATCTCCGGCATTAATTCTTATACAGAGAAAAGCCTGGAAGAGGGTAACCAAAATAAAAGGCTGAGAAACGCATCCTCTACCACTAGTAAATAAAAAAGGAGACACGCTTGAGCACCAAGCTGATTGTCTAGGAGCACATTTCGAGCACATTTCCAGTACATCCGATTACATAGATACATTTCTAAGATACCAGCGGGAAGCAGAGCGACAGCTCCTGGGTCGCAAAGGCACAGGAAATGAAGCACACAATCTCCACTGACTCGTTGTAACAAGTCCGCTCCAGGAAGTGACAGAATACTATATGGAATAATCAATCACTTACACCATGAAACCAACAGAACACTGCTGTCGCTCTTTAGCTCCACATTCCTTGCCGGCTACATTCCGTCCGCCTGGAAAGAAGCAACCGTAATTCCTCTTCTCAAGGAGAGCAAGGACCATTCCTCCGCCAGTAGTTATAGGCCTATAGCTCTGACAAGTTGTATATGCAAACTCTTTTAGAAAATGATTAACGAGCACTTCATCGATTTGCTTGAAAATGACGAAATCCTCGATCCCTTACAGTGCGGTTTCAGGGAAGGTAGATCCACAACAGATCACCTTGTCCGCGTCGAGACAAATATCCGTGATACCTTTGTGCACAAAGTTTTTCTTGACACTATTTTTAGACATGGAGAAGGCATACGACACAACATGGCGTTTTGTAATTCTCCGTCACTTGGCTGGGAGTTCGAGGCAACTTGCTGAACGTGATTCCGCGTTAGAGTTGGTAACGTTCTGTCTTGTCCATTTACGCAGGAGGCTAATGCTCCACAAGGTGGTGTGCAGAGCTGCTCTCTCTTGATTGTGAAAATGAAGTCGATCCAGACTGTTATACCACGTACTATGTTTTATTCCGTGTATGTGGATGGCATCCGGAAAGGTTACAAATCATGTAATGTAAGTTTCTGCGAGCGACAAGTACAGGTTGGTTTAAAAGAGTTGTCTAAGGGGGCGAATGAGAACGGTTTCGGACTAAACCCCCAAGAAGTACGTGCGTCCGTTTCACTAACAAGAGAGGTGTATTAGCAGGCCCCGTCATGGACCTTCATGGAAAACGACTACATGTGAGCTCCGAACATTAATTATTAGGTATTAGACAACAAACTAATTTTTATCTCACTTCTGAAGTATGTTAAAGTGAATTGCCTCAATACTATGAACCTGTTGAAGCTCTCGTCTCACACATTCTGGGGAAGTGACAGGAGACGCCTCATAAGCTTGTATAAAAGTCCAGTACGATCTCCCCTTGACTACAGATGAGGATAGCTATAGGGGCTTGTTGGTACGGCATATGTTACATTTGTTGTAGGGCAAGCTGAACAAGGACAGCGCAAAGGCATATCTGACACACACAGCGCTAACTTTCAGTAAATTTATTTCCAGTTCTTGTCACTATATATACACCCGCGAAACGTCTACAACATGCGTAAAATTTCGGTAAAAATGAACAAAAATAAGCAGGAAACCACACGCAAGCACTTTATTGACTCACATATTCACAGACATGTACACATTCAGCACGAACAAAGATAATTGAGCGTTTTTGAGGATAATGAAATGGAAAGTTTACTGACGCATGCGTCGCCGAATGTTATGTGTCTAGCTTCTATTATCAAGCGCGTCATCTCACACCTGCTTCTACTCATGATGACTGTTTCCTTAAATGTAGGCTTGCATTTGCATCTCTAGCAATGGATGTCAAAGAAGCTGTGAGCGGCCACGTTGTTTAGTTCGTTATTGTGTTCTCGTAGCCGGCTACGATATAATAATAGGTTGAGCAAGACGGGGGAATAGCCTGTTGGAAAACCACAACAAATACGGCTTCGTCTCTGCATTTCCCCAGCCCCTCTACACTATGTCCGTTAAGGCACTATCCTCATCGTCGTCTACATGTCTACATAGAGCACGCGTCAATGTATATATATTACTTCGACTTTTCGGGTTCGTGTAAACGTAGCCACATAAAATATCTGCATGGACAGTTCAAGAGCGTCGGTCAAGAAGATCCATTTTTTTTATTTCACCGAGGACATCTGCAAAACTACCACAAACGTCGTATCACGCGCGTCAAACAAGAAAGGAAAAACTATCGTTTAAGTAATATTTGGAAGCCTTTCAGTTAGACCAGGGAGCTTAAATTTGCGCCACATATTACACTTTAGACCAATTACATAGATTACACCCACAACATGGTTCCTACTTCAATGGAAAGAACGACCGTCGCGCGACTGGAAGAATCATGGAAGCGCTTTCTATATTGCATGAAAATAGGCATACAAATAGGGTTCAATAATTATATTCACAGTAAGTGTTTGACCTGCATACTTCAAACTTTCGGTACACGTCACCCGTGGCACGGCAATCGTTTTCTATTAATATGAACTTGATGCCTTGTTTTCTCCTCACTAGACAGTGGAAAAATGCGAGTGTTTCATGTATTGCGTCTAAACAGGTCGAAAAGGGTGGTTTAGCAATTTTCATTGAGCGCCTGATTAACCAAATATGTTATAATTATACCTGCATAACACTGTTAACGTTTCCTACATTGCCCCAAAATATAAACTTCGTGAGTGACTTAGTTTTAAAAAATTGCGAAAGAAGGCACCTAATCTTTCTGGACGCTCCAATTATAGTATCACTAGAAGAATCGAATCTTTGCAACTAAACTTAACATTTACGATTGAACTGGTATATCAAAACGGCCCATGAAGAGCGATGTTTGCAAACTTCAGCTATGTGGTTAAAGACGTCTAGGTTCCTGATAGAGCTTAGCTATATGTATTGTCGCTTCATTAGGTTACCCATAAAGCAAACTACCTACCAACGGGTTGTATTACCAGACAGCTGGAATTTCAGGAACATTTTCTTATATAATTCTTCCTGCATATGGATGGAATCCTGAAGATTATGCATGTCTCTTTTGTGGAAATTCAATTATATATATATATATATATATATATATATATATATATATATATACTGTTACGTGTAGAAAGACACAGACGAAAGAGGCTATTTACGCTGGACTGGAGCCAGAGCACCAGGCCGACATTCACTCAGGGCACAGACCCACTTCGTCGTCGTTCTCGCGGCGGCTCGTCCCTTCAGAATCGCTCGATGATATCGTAATGCTACCCCCCGGCGGCAAAAGCGTCGTCACCGTGCTGTTAAATATCCAAGGGGCGTGGAGAGTTGTAGGGTTTGAGTCGGGCGACGTGGACAATGTCACTGGTTGTCACAGCAGAGGACGTAGTGGGCGTTGCTGGAACGATTTCGTAGGTGACATCGGTCACTTGGCGAAGCACGCGACATGGGTCCGTGTAGCAGGAAAGCATTTTTTCACAAAGGCCAACTTTACGCGATGGTGACCAAAGCAACACGAGGGTGCCGGGCACAAAATTGACATCACGGTGACGGAGGTCGTAGCGTTGCTTTTGTTTGCCTTGAGAGACTTGTAGACGAGCGCGCGCAAGTTGGCGAGCATGGTCAGCATGGGCGATAGCATCACGGGCATAAGCGCTAGTTGATGTTGTGGTGCTCGGAAGCACAGTGTCCAGTGGTAGCGTCGGTTCACGGCCGTGCAAGAGGTAAAAAGGAGAAAAGCCAGCAGTATCGAGACGGGAAGAGTTGTACGGAAAGGTGATGTAAGGTAGAGCCTGGTCCCAGTCACGGTGGTCGTCTGAAACGTATTTGGATAGCATATCTGTAAGGGTGCGGTTCAAACGCTCAGTGAGGCCGTTCGTTTGAGGGTGGTAGGAGGTGGTAAATTTATGCTGTATTGAGCAGCCACGCATGATGTCGTCAATGACTTTGGCTAAGAACGTACGGCCACGGTCTGTTAGCAATTGACGCGGAGCACCATGAATCAAAATGATATCATGCAGGAGGAAGTCCGCAACATCAGTTGCACAACTGGTCGGAAGAGCGCGGGTTACGGCGTAGCGGGTCGCGTAGTCCACCGTGACTGCAACCCACTTGTTTCCTGATGTAGATTCCGGACATGGGCCGAGAAGGTCTAAGCCGACACGATAGAAGGGCTCCGAAGGGATGCCGAGCGGCTGCAGCTAACCAACGGGGAGCTGGAAAGGCTCCTTGCGTCGTTGGTAAAGTTCACAAGCGGCGACGTAACATCGTACGGAACGGACAAGGCCTGGCCAGAAAAAACGGCGACGTAGACGGTCATAGGTTCGAGATACGCCGAGGTGTCCTGTCGTTGGTGCGTCGTGAAGCTCTTCGAGAACGGTTGAGCGGAGATGTTTAGGTATGACAAGTAGGAACTCAGAGCCGTCCGGTTGAAGGTTACGACGGTACAAAGTACCGTCGCTGAGGACGAAGAGGAGTAGTGTGACGTCGGCCGGAGAGTGTTCAAAACGGTCGATGAGTGCTCTGATGTAGGCGTCACGACGTTGCTCGTCGGCGAAATGAAGCAGCTGCGACACGGAGAATATGCAAGCAGCAAGGTAATGTAGGAGAAGTCAGGGTCGTCAACGGGGTAAAGCGACAAGCTGTCAGCGTCTTGATGCAGGCGGCCATACTTGTAGACCACAGAAAATGAAAATTCTTGTAGCCTCAAACCCCATCGAACAAGCCGGCCTGTAGGATCTCTTAGCGATGAGAGCCAGCAGAGAGCATGATGGTCAGTGACTACGGAAAAAGGGCGACCCGAATGGTAAGGACGGAACTTCGCAACCGGCCAGCATACAGGAAGGAATTCTCGTTCCGTAATGGAATAGTTGCGCTTCGATGGTGTGAGGAGGCGGCTCGCGTAAGCAATAACGCGATCCTGGCCGCGCTGACGCTGGGCTAAGACGGCACCTACGCCATGACTGATGACATCTGTACGCAATTCTGTAGGGGCATCAGGGTCGAAATGGGCGAGAATGAGTGGTGAGGAGAGAAGAGTAACGAGACGTTGCCGAAAACAAGCAAATTTAAAGCGTCGTCGGCGATGCCTTTGAGAACATGTGACACTTTATCCCGATTCAGACATAGCATCTTCAGCTTTGAGGCGTACAGCCAAGACGTCGAAGATGTATGAAACGTACGGCTCTGTAGACGTCTGAACACGAGACGCAAGAGCCTTTCTCGCGGCAATCTTGTGGCCAATGGGGTCGCCGAACAGTTCCCGTAGCTTTTCTTTGAAAGTGTCCCAACTGCTTATCTAGTCGTCATGCGTCTGGTACCACACGAATGGGGTGCCGTCAAGATAAAAGATGAAATTGGCGAGCATAATGGTTGGGTTCCACCTGTTATTAGCGCTGGCATGTTCATATAGCTTGATCCTTTCGTCAACGACCTGTCCCTCCAGGCCACAGAACACACCATGGTCGCGATGTTGAGCAACCGTGACGATTGGAGCAGTCGGACCAGCCGAAGCCGTTGCAGGGGCGGGCTCGTCACGGGGAGGCATGGTGACAAGCTCGATGTACCGACCACTCCAGAGTTCCGTGGCGAGGACGGGGATCGCTGACCTCCACCAGAATGTTACGTGTAGAAAGACACAGACGAAAGAGACTATTTACAGGCTATTTACACTGGACTGGAGCCAGGGCACCAGGCGGACATTCACTCGCGCCAAGGGCACAGACCCACTTCATCGTCGTTCTCGCGGCGGCTCGTCCCTTGAGCATCGCTCGATGATATCGTAACATAATATATATATATATATATATATATATATATATATATATGTCTCACTAACTCTTTGAAGGGCAGAAAATCCAATGGGCTGCACCTGCCAACCGACATAAAGTACCAGGAGGGCTTCTTCATGATCCGTGTCTGATCGCCGACCGCGTGAGGCTGACTGAACGGAAGGTTTACAGTGTAATAAGATGATTTATTACGAGGCACTAGGCACAGTCTAGTAGCACTGGCAGTAGATGAACGCTGATCATGCGCACAGCCGACACAAGAGCGCCTTCTTCGTCTTCCTCTTCACCACAATGGCCCCCGGGAGAGAAGAGGAGCCATCCTGGCGACTTACGGCGTAGGTAGGATGAGGGGGTCATAGTACGGCTTAAGTCGGTTGACATGAACCGTGTCACGCCCGCGATGCCTATGGTCGGGTGAAGGTGTCACAGGTTCTACAACATAGGTGACAGCGGAGGTACGGTCTATGACGCGGTAGGGGCCATCATAGCGTGCAAGGAGTTTGGTCGAAAGGCCAGGGCTGTGAGGCGGGACCCACAACCAAACAAGGGAACCAGTCGGGAAAACTGGTGTAAGCGCGTCACTGTCACGCCGCAGCTTTTGACGACCTTGAGCAGCGGACGTAAGGGTTCGCGCGAGCTGCCTACAGTCCTCGGCGTATTTGGCGGCTTCAGACACAGGCGTGCATTCGGAAGCATCGGGTCGGTATGGGAGCATTGTGTCCATAGTATACGAGGGCTCTCGTCCATACAGCAGAAAAAATGGCGAAAAGCCAGTGGTAGCTTGTGTGGCCGTATTATAGGCATACGTGACGAACGGCAAAACAGTGTCCCAGTTACTGTGATCCGAGGCGACGTACATAGTCAACATGTCACCGAGTGTGCGGTTGAACCTCTCTGTCAAGCCATTCGTTTGCGGGTGGTAGGCTGTAGACTTGCGGTGAACGATGCTGCATGCAGCGAGAAGGGCTTGGATGACTTCGGACAAGAAGACACGTCCCCTGTCGCTGAGCAGTTCGCGTGGTGCGCCATGTCGAAGAACGAAGTTCCGCAAGATGAAGAACGCAACTTCGCGCGCAGAGGCTGCCGGGAGTGCGGCAGTCTCGGCGTAGCGCGTCAAGTGGTCGACACCTACAATTATCCATCGGTTACCCGAGGAACTGCAGGGCAGTGGCCCGTATAGGCCTATGCCGACGCGATCGAAGGGCCGAGCCGGGCAGGGCAGCGGCTGTAGCTCACCAGGAGGGCGCTGTGGAATTTTACGCCGTTGGCACGCCGTGCAAGCGCGTACGTACTGGCGCACGAAGTGATACATGCCGTGCCAGTAGAAACGCTGCCTTAGCCGAGTATACGTTTTCAGAACACCGGCGTGACCATTATGAGGAGCAGCATGAAAATAAACGCATATGTCAGAACGCATGTGTCGTGGTATCACCAGGAGCCATTTGCGACCATCAGGCAAATAATTTCTGCGGTAAAGAACGTTGTCGCGGACAGTAAAGTGAGCGGCTTGGCGACGAAGTGTTCGAGAAGAGGGTGTGGCGGACGGGTCGTGGAGGAAATTCAGCATAGTTGAAAGCAGGGGATCCTTACGCTGCTCGTCCGGCATATCAGCGACGTTGAAGGCTGACATGGATGCGAAGAGCGGAGACACTGAAGCCACATCAAAAGGTAGCGGCGATCGGGAAAGCGCATCGGCGTCAGAGTGCTTTCTGCCCGATCCGTAGACAACGCGGATATCATATTCTTGTAAGCGGAGTGCCCATCGCCCTAGGTGACCTGACGGATCCTTCAACGAGGACAGCCAGCAAAGTGAATGGTGGTCGGTGACAATGTCAAAAGGGCGACCATATAGGTATGGACGAAATTTGACGAGCGCCCAAATAATGGCCAAGCACTCCTTTTCGGTTACTGAGTAGTTGGCTTCTGCCTTCTTTAAAGTTCGGCTCGCATACGCGATGACGTACTCGTCATAGCCGTCTTTCCGTTGTGCGAGGACTGCACCAAGTCCGATACCGCTGGCGTCCGTATGTACCTCTGTAGGCGCTGTGGGATCGTAGTGTCGAAGAATCGGTGGCGAAGTAAGTAGGCGACTTGTTGCTGGAAGGCTTCGTCACAGGAAGTTGACCACGCGGAGATGCCGTTGGTAGCGGTAAGCAAATTGGTCAGTGGTGCGATGATAGTCGTGAAATTGCGCACAAAACGCCGAAAATAAGAGCAGAGCCCTATAAAGCTGCGGAGCGCCTTAAGAGTAGTGGGCGTCAGAAACTCTGCGCCCGCGCGAAGCTTGGCTGGGTCAGGAAGGACGCCATCCTTCGACACAACGTGACCCAATATTGTTAACTTGCGAGCAGCAAAACGGCAATTTTTGATGTTAAGTTGGAGGCCAGCAGAGGTGAGGCAGGTCAGTATCTCACGCAAGCGAACGAGGTGCATCGGGAAATCTGGCGAAAACACCACGATATCATCAAGGTAGCACAGACATGTTTTCCACTTGTAGTTGCGAAGGATGGTGTCCATCATACGCTCGCAAGTAGCGGGCGCGTTGCATAGCCCGAATGGCATTACGGTAAATTCGTACAAGCCATCGGGCGTGATGAAAGCTGTCTTCTCACAATCATCATCTGCCATCGGCACTTGCCAATAGCCGGAGCGAAGATCCAAAGATGAGAAGTACTCTGCGCCTTGCAAGGAGTCGAGGGCGTCATCTATCCGAGGCAGCGGATAGACATCTTTACGAGTGATCTTATTGAGTCGACGGTAATCCACACAGAAGCGTATTGACCCGTCCTTCTTGCGTACTAATACTACAGGAGACGCCCAAGGACTGTGGGAAGGGCGAATGACGCCACGGTGCAGCATGTCGTCGACCTGCTCGTTAATGATCTTCCGCTCGGCTGCCGACACGCGGTAAGGTCGCTGGCGTAACGGAGGATGGGAACCAGTGTGTACGCTGTGAGTGACGGTTGCCGTACGCCCCAGAGATGGTTGGTCACAGTCAAACGACGAGCGAAAATTCTGAAGAAGCGCGAAGACTTGCTGGCGATATGGAGGCGGCAGATCGGCGTCTACGACAGATTCAAGAACGTTTGACGACGACGACGGCAATGATGATGATGATGTGCACGGCACAGGAGAAGTGAGGGCGTCGAGTTCATAACAGGCCGTGTCGTCGGAAACATCGAGAATGTGAAGCGGGTCAAGGGGCTGAACACGACCGAGTGATTCGCCGCGCAGTAACGACACATGGTAGTGAGACGGGTTACACACAAGCATTGAGGATAATCCAGACACAGTGGTGAGGACGGCAAATGGGAGAGGTAGGGCCTTGCGACGTAGAAAAATCGGCGACGGTGTAAAAAGTACTGTAGCGTCTGGCGCGGTAGAGCAAGAGACGGGCACAAGCACACACATGTCGGGTGGTATGTCCGTATCGGACACAATAGTGAGCTTGGAGGCTTTTTGTTCAGAAGGGTCAGGCAGCGGGGCATCGGCAAGCGGGAAAAGCGCTACTTCGGCCCGGGCGCAGTCGATGATGGCACGATGGTGAGACAAGAAGTCCCAGCCGAGTATAATGTCATGTGAACATGATGACAACACGAGAAATTCAACAACGTAGACAATGCCTTCGATGACCACCCTTGCAGCACATTGAGCGACCGGGGCTATATGCTGCGCAGTCGCGGTGCTTAGAAGCATACCAGGCAACGGCGTTGTGACCTTATGGAGGCTGCGACAAAGCTTTTCGTCGATAACAGAAACTGCAGCCCCAGTATCAATAAGCGCAATTGCGGCGGTTCCTTCGACCAAAACGTCCAATAAATTGCGTGGCGACTGTGCAGGCCTTGTAGAAGTCGCGAAGCTTGCAGTTCGTGCCTGCGGAACTGCAGCAACTAGTGTCCCTCGCTAGGTGTCTGGCGGCGACGTAAGGGGGAAAGTGAGCGACGACGTGGTGATGGCGAACGATGGGTGCCCACAGAGCGTCGAGGAGGCGGCGAAAACTCGTGGTCGGGAAGCATCGCATGCCCGGCGGTATCGTGGGAATAGACAGAGCCAGGTGGTGCGACAGTAGCGTTAGCAGCTGGCATACGACGATGGCAGAAGCGCGCAACGTGGCCGGCGACACCGCAAGCGAAGCATATGGGTCGGTTGTCGCGTGTGCGCCAAGAGGTCTGAACTGAGCGTCGAGATGGAACGGGAGGCGATGCGGGAGGAAGGGCAGCTGGAAGTCGCATTGGCGCCGGAAACGAGAACGTCGGCGGCGCAGGTCGCGCGGCGACTTCGGCATAAGTCAGAGGTGCAGCCACGGGAGGGCAGGGTTGGGCGAAAGGTAAAGACCCAGCAAGTTCCTCGCGAATGGCCCGCCGAATGGGAGCAGCCAGAGATGTGTCAGGCAGGGGAGGTCCATCATTGAGAGGCAGCATAGACAATTGGCGCGCCACCTCCTCACGAATGAAATCCTTTATCTCAACAGAGAGCGATGCTGCTGGCGTGGTGTTTGAGCGAAGCGTGAGGCCCGAGAGAGAGTCGCCAGGTGCGAGAGCGCTGCGCGCAAGGACCCTTTGTCGACGCAGCTCATCGAAGCTCTGGCAAAGAGTGACGACAGCTGCGACAGAAGTAGGGTTCCGCGCCAGGAGCATTTGAAATGCGTCGTCCTCGATGCCCTTGAGGATGTGCTTCACCTTGTCTTCTTCAGTCATGGTGGAATCGACGCGGGCGCAAATATCAACGACATCCTCTATGTAACTAGTATAAGTCTCGCCGGGCTGTTGAGCGCGCTGGTGGAGGCGTTGTTCAGCACGGAGTTTTCGCAAGGCTGGGCGACCGAAGACTTCCGCGAATGCAGTTTTGAAAGCGGACCAGGTTTGCAGCTCCCGTTCGTGATTGTGGAACCAGAGGTTCGCAACGTCAGCAAGATAGAAGATTACGCTACGGAGCTTCGTCAGGTCATCCCACTTGTTGTGTTCACTGACGCGCTCGTAGGTAGAGAGCCAATCTTCTACGTCAGTCTCACCTGAGCCGCTAAAAACAGGAGGGTCCCGCTGCCGTTGCACGGCGCCGCACATGACAGGAGCGGCAGATGCGCCAAGCGGATTGTTGGGAGCGTCGTTCATAGTAGCGGCTGGAGCAGATGTTAAAGTTCGGCTGCGAAGTTCCAGGGTGAGGTCGGGGAGTGCAGCACCTCCACCAAATGTAATAAGATGATTTATTACGAGGCACTGGGCACAGTCTAGTAGCACTGGCAGTAGATGAACGCTGATCATGCGCACAGCCGACACAAGAGCGCCTTCTTCGTCTTCCTCTTCACCACAACAGGATTAGCAGCAGACAATAGGCGAACCGCCCGGCTTTATTTGGAACACTCGGTTGGCGCTCCATATTGAATGGCTGTAACGACGCTTAGCTCTCACATCAACGGATGCAGTTGGTGAGACGGTGCCAAAGTGTAGTCACATTTCTGCGATTATTTTAGACAGAGGAAGAAGTGAAGATTATGTGCAAAATTTATATGTGCAAGAGTAAGATGTTGCCAAAGAGAGCTTAGCATCTACGCAAGCTTCTAATGCGACGGTCTCGACCAAGTACCAGAACTGGGGTGCTATGCAGGATGCGCCGACTTTCTCGTTCGCACGAGTTTTACCCAAGTTTGCTCGACGGCTGTCAGTGAACGGGGACAACATAGAGCGCGCACAAAGAGCAGGCGAAAGAAAACGTGCAGAAAAAGCCGCATGTAACAACATGAGCGCACCCCTGCGAGGCACACGGCTTCCGAATTTCAAGCACGGAAGGCTGCGCAACGAATCATGCTAGCACCACGTATTGTTATCAGCGTATTATCGCAACTTAGCGATAGCGTGACTGTCCGGCTGTCTATCTTCGCAACTGCCGGGTGCCGTCTGTCACGCCTTTCTCGTGCTCGTCAAGGGCGTGCCTCCTCTTTCGGGCATTACTCATCCGGCCTCCGTCGAATGCAAACAGCGCTCATGCGGCGCATTCTTGCACCTGCACTTTCCCTCAATCAAATGCGTTAAAATACAACAAATAAAATAACAAACATTTTCTTTCTTAATGTATCTGTCTTTTATTTTGAATGGCATAAATTTCTGCTGACGAAGAGAGATTCCGAGAATTATTAGATTTTGCGCTTTTTTTCCGCTAGTGGCGACAGTGAAGCGAAAGCTTACAAGCGGATACATGTAAGAGGGTCGCACGCTCGAGGTAGTTCATACGCTGAGCAGCCGCCGGGGGCGCTGCAGTGCTATTCTCGATAAAGTTAGTGCTGACAATAATGTGACCGTTGTTCGTTTATTAGGGAAATGGCAACGCAGCGCCGAAGCATGACTGTTTACCGCAGGCGCTTCACTGAGGCTATTAAGGCTGCCGTTTTATCGACTAAAAACGACACCCTATCCATAGAAATGGAATCAATGGTTGTCGCTGCAATATGGTGGTACGGTACGTGATCTGGGGTCCGTAGTGACGCAGCACAGTTAAAATGTATCAGTTCATGTGTGTACGCGAAGCCTCAGCGGTGTATTGCGAATAAGAGCATGCTGCCCATGTACGCAATTCATCGTTTGGCATCGCTTGCCCGGTGAAGGTGCCTCTGTGCACATGTAAGCAGTACTTGTGTGTGTTGTGTATTCCGACATGCTTGCGCATTGTCTCTGCCGGAGCTAACAACTATCGTACATGGATATCGTAAGGACACCACAACAGTCGCATTTTTGCAGGTGCGGGCTCTTGTGTGCAGTTATGAAGCGAGGCTCCGGACGGAGGGAGGTGTTGCGACTGTTCAGTGCGCAGTGCTTGTGATGAAGAAATGTCATTGCACTGGGTCTAGAAAAGCGAGCGATTATCGTCGCTGACAATGTTTGCGACTCTGCTGCTCCGTTAAGTCACCAATGACAGAGCAGCCATCTCAAACGACAGCTGATATATGTCTTTCGAGAATGCTACGCACTCCTCAGCATCGTCGTCCCCCTCGGCGCATCGACGCCTTGCAAGCAGCTACAGTGACGTGCTGATAATCATTTCGTGTACGCTACGTCGCCACAATGCAGGCAATGAAATCGTGTTGCGGGGCCATCACAGCCCGAGAAGGTAAATGCATAGGCCAGCGACAGTCGACGCTTTTTTTTTATAGGAGATCTCACTACATCGCCGATGACAGTGCGCTATACGTGTCTTATTTCAGTGGTAAAAATATGCCTCAGCTCAGCGCCGCGTCGCTGTTGCCGAAAAATAGGTTGGGCGTGGCCCAACTGAGGCGGGCGCCTGCACAGAAGTTACATGCCTCGTGCGGGGCGTGGCTTATGGCTTTAACAGGCGAATTCGTGCCAAACTCGTACAATCGCGAAATCCCCACGAGTTGAATTCGAGAAAATGGCGGCGGCAACAGCAGCTTGTGTCATCGCGTCCAGCGGCACCAAGCATCAATGTGGCCCGCTCACTTGCATGACGGACATAGAGTTTCAGCGTCTTTTTCGCCTTTCCAAAACGTCAGTGCGCTGGCTGTGCGAGGAGTTAGGTCAATACCCTAGTCTGCAGAGACACCGTGGTGGTCAAATTAGGCTTTCCGAGCGCAGATTAGTGTGCGTGCGATCGCTCCGGCTCGTTCCAGCTTCAAACGCTGTGGGTCCACCGCGCCCCAGCGACAGGCCGGTTCCAGCGGCGCCGTCAGAGTACTGGGGCATCTGCAAGGACCTGGGGCTCAACGCGGACCAACCAAACTGAAAAGCCGAAGTGTTCGCATTATGCAGGAAGATTTAGAATGGACGCCCGGCTGCCTTCCGGTGGAACAGGTGTTGAAAGCAGTTGTCGCAGTTGCATGACACTAGTGCACTGCACGGGCAGAGAGGCGAAGGAAGTTACTTCGCCAGCGTGGACCGCATTGGCCGTGCGAGCGCCCACATCTCCAGACGGCAAGTGATTTGGCTCACGTACTGCGGGAGCAGAAGCGTTGACGCGTGGCTGTTGAAGGGGATGACCGGCGACTTGTTTCCCCTGTAGAAGCCAGTCTACTGCGACCGGAGGAACTGCAGCCGTGTGCTCGTGGGGAACGCGCTGCTGGCGCGACCTCCACTCGGTGGCCCGGGAATATAGTGCAAACTGAAGAGTGCCTTCTTCGCGGCAAGCAAAAGTACAACCGATGCCGCCTGATGATGGGAGACAACGTTCGGCCGAGCCACCAAAATTACGGTGGCGTTGCAGATCGCGGACCACGGCTCTTCGGCATGGTCTGCGCGACCCCAGCGTAGCTGCGATTTGTCAAGGTCGACCGACGAGATGCGGCGACACCAGGCCCCATTATTGCATTGCACTGTTCAACCGGGTATACTTATTCACAGTGGCCAGTTGGCCGCGTACAACTGTATCCCAGATTTAGTGGAAGCTAACGGGAAACACGAAACGTAATAAATTACAACTTAGTCTAATACACATGGGGTTGCCACTTGCCCGGTTTCTGACCGGCCCGGCCGGTTTTTTAGACAGCGGACCGGTTGCCGGTCCGCAACTAAGACCGGCCGTCTTTAGACTGTTTTAGCAGAACGTTTTTGACGGTCCGCTCCGCTCAGCGGGCTAGCGGAAGCGCAAGTGCGCATGCGCGACGCGTTCAGCCGTGAGCGTGCGAGCGGACGGGAGCCCCCTTTACGCTAGAAAGCTTTCTCAGCGGAGCGCGGCGAGCGCGTCAAGCGGGTCTAGCGCTAGCAAAATGGCTGCCCCTAGTGCTGCTGGCCCGTCAACGAGCTCGTTTGAATCGCTATGTGCAAATGTGCAAAGCGCAAACCTAGAGTAAACTTTAGGAGACATGAAGGTCTTCTTCTACTTCGGGACGTTGTGGACATAAACCCATTTCAGAACCCTGCCTTGTGGGAAGCTCTTCTCACCAACGTGATTGCAGCTCTGCGCAGGGACGTCACGCTTCGTGCCGTCAAAGATCGCGTGGAGCTGCTGGTCGGCCACTTCGGACAGGACGACCGAGAGAACCTGCGGAAGTAAGTGACTTTTCTTATTTGTGCGTCGATTGCTGTTGATTCTGCTATTGATTCTAGCAGAAAAAAAAAACCGTACAATCATTCCCGCGCTTGGCCTACTATTTGTTTTTTAGGTGCGGCACCGAGGAGCAGTACGATGAGCTGCAGCGGCTGCTGCAAGAAGTGTCTGACTTGGCGCGGGAATTCAATTATGTTATGAAAAGAAAACCGAGGAAACGAAAAGGGGCCGCGGAGGTGCGACGGCAGCAGGCATCGTCAGCTGCTGCCAAGGCACCTCCGCAACACATACTACGAGTGCGCAGCGCATGAGAGACGCCGCTGCCGAGACCCTCACATCACAGTCCAGCCATGTCGTGGACAGAGTGTTGAACGTTAATTGTCGCGCGTAAACAGGTTCATTTGCCGATTAGTGCATACACGGTCTTCCAACGTATATTATTCGCGAAGGCAGGACAGCGTAGCTTGCACTGCTGATATGGATCGTGAGGCATTTGTTGAAAAGTGCAGTACGAGAGGCCATTGCTTCGTGTCGCATTTGCTTGACGCATGCTTAAAGCCGCAAGTTTCACACCTTCATGTATGTATATGTAGTGGGTAGCATATTAAAGTACATGGTAAAGCAGGCACAATCTTGGACAAGTTTATGTATGACATGAAGACATGTTACAGGCTCGTAAGTGTAATCGCCAAGCAGGTTTTATTTGCGCGTGTAGCCCTACAGTTATCGATACGTTAATTTCACTGAGTATCTTGGTAACCACACAGTACAGCACAATGAAAGAACAGAAAGCCTGGGTAAAATCTTGCTGATGTGCCGTCTGCTTCTGGAACTTCTGTATTGGAGCAGCTCACGTTGAACAGCCAATACAACTTTTTTTCAGATACTGCCGTTTTGTGCGCATGTTGGTGTTCGTGTGAAAGAACAGGCGATCGCTCTAGTCTCAAGCATATTACATCAACTGCTTCCGTAACATCAAAAGGAGGACAAAGTACACAGTACAGCAAACTAGTAATAATAATTTCTACACCGCATTTTACTACTGCGAAAAAAGTGTGGTATTGCACAGATTTTTTTTTGAGCAGATTAGAATGCATTATCTGCCATTACATTGCCAGTGATTTTTTTTTACTGTTTTGTTTCTGTAGAAATCAAGTCGCCAGCTGCAGAGTTGCTCTGCGGCATTTATACTGTCGAGTCACAGTCTCCAGTAGATGAATGCCATATGCCGAATTCCCCTGCATCTCCGGACGCCAGGACAGTGGAAGATTCCTCAGATTACGGCAATATCGCAACACCTGAGCAGGAACCTCAACACAAGCGACAGTGTGTTCTAGGAATTGCACGAGGTGAGGACAATAATTGACCATGTTATTACTCATCAGAGTCTATCAATAGTGCCACATGCATTTTTTGTCACATGTGGCATGGTTTCTTATGCATCATACTTTTTAAGGTATCTTCAGTCAGAGGATGCTCATACTGCATTTTTTTACTTTTAATGTAGTGCATTGCCTCCTCATATGAAACAGCGGTAGTTTCACCACAGAGAGGGCCAGCTATTCCACAATTGTAGCTAAGAAAAGAAAAAAAGGTAATCAAAGAGCAAAACACCGCCAAAGTCTACTAGGTTATAAAAGTATGAGAACACAGTCATAAACAGGCCATGGGATTATAGGAGAATTTATAATATAAAGTACTGTTTAAGAGAAGCTTGTCAAGCCACTGTCTACGAGAAAATCCTTTAGAGCCTTGAGAGATGTCCAGGTACCTGTGAAAGAGTTCCGACTACTGCGCTGCATTGTCGGTTTTCTCACATCTTTGAAGAAACTTGTTTCTCAGTGCATGATTGTTCTGCCCACAGTGGAATATGAGAGGTACATGAACAGACCTCCACACGAGATAGAAGACTGGCCAACATGAACTGCTTTCTGCGACATATGGCATAGGGGAGCGGTAGCCATCAGTGAGGTTCCCGTTGGCTTGCCGTTTTAAGAGAGCAGCCACAAGTGAAGTTGCAAAACGTGTTCCAAAGCTCATTTTTGCATATACGTTGTTTTGTTGATGTTCGCATGACGGAATCTTGTTATCTGGGCAAGTCAGCCGTGCTAAAAGAAGTTGCCAGTCGCTACATAGGTAAATGCGCCGCTAAAGAAATGAAAAGGTTGCTAAATATGCTCACTTTGAAAATGTGTTACTTGATTCATTTGTAATTATAATTAACAAAAAAAGAAACTGCCCTTAAGGGTAACTTTCCTTCAACGCCGATCGTAACTCGTTTTTGGCAGTGGGAGCAGCACAACATCGAGCTGAACGAGTTTCACTTGTCATTAGCGATATTAATACAACCTCCCATGACGAGTACAGCTTGGGGTTAAGGGTTAATGAGTTCATATGGGGCATCCATATAGTTTTGCCCATCTTCATGCTGCTTGGAACTTCAGCAAAAGTTTTCTTTTGTCGCCTCCACAGGAATACGAGGATTACAAGAACTTGTATTGGAGCTCCTGGCCAGACGGTAGGAACACGAGTTCTCTATCCGCAGAGAAGAACTGACCCTTTCACAGCGTAGGCTGGAGTATGACGAAAGGAAGATCGCTTTCGAAGAAGAAAAGCACAGGTACATGTGGTATATGTTGCACAGGTATCTTCATATGGGGGGGGGGAGTAGTAATGGATAACCTAGGTTGTCCATCTCCTCCCTATCTGCATTACTTTTGGTGCCCATTACACGATAACTAGAGATAAGGTCAGAAGAGTCTTGCGAGGCGAAACGGGGGAAAGCGGCAGGAGAAGATGAAATAACAGTCTACTTAATCAAATATGGAGGACACATAATGTTTGAAAAACTGGCAGCTCTCTATATGAAATGTCGATCTGCTGCAAGTCTCGCAGAAAACTGAAAGAATGCAAGCATTATACTAATCCACAAAAAGGGAGAGGTTAAAGAACTGAAAAATTATAGGCCTATTAGCTTACTTCCAGTAATATATAATTTATTTGCCAAAATAATCTTACATAGGATGTGGGCAACACTGGACTTAAGTCAACCAAGGGAACAGGCGAGCTTAAGGAAGGGATCCTCCACAATGGATCACATCCATGTCATTAATCATGTTATGGAGAAATCTGCAGAGTGCAATAAGCCCCTCTATATGGCTTTCATAAATTAAATTGCGAAAAAGCATTTGATTCAGTAGAAATACCAAGAGTCATAGAGGCATTGCATAATCAAGGAGTACAGACGGCTTACATAAATAGCATGGAAAATATCTACAGAGAATACACAGCCACCTTAATTCTACACAAGAAAAGTAAGGAGATACCAATAAAGGACACTGTGGTGTAAAGGTTATGAACAGGGATAAGTGCCTCAGAAAGGCTGGCCAACGTTTCGATCAGCGGACCTATCATCGTCAAAAGTGGCCTCGTCATCCTCGGCGTGTTAGTTTTAAAGGGTTAGTAGAGTCACATCACGTGCGGTTGTTGTGGGTGGTGGCTGGCTGGTTGTTGCCACAAAAACATGCCGCCATCGACACGCCTGAATCTCCCTAACCTCTTGCTTCCCCAATGCCCTCCCATGCGTTTTTTCTTTCTTTCTTGCTCCTTCTTTTCCCTCTTGGTATCGGTTTTGTTTTTCATTCTTTTTCTTTTCTCCCCGCCTTCTGCCTCTCCCGCTCTAGTTCCCTCGTCTTAGAAACCACGTTTATAGATGTCAAGTGACAACGCTCATTCTCTTTGAAGTCTCCCTTTACAACCAGGCACCACCGACAACAACCGCATGTGATGTCACTCTACTAACACTTTAAAACTAACACGCCGATGATGACGAGGCCGCCTGTGATGGAGATAGGTCCACCTATCGAAACGTTGGCCAGCCTTTCTGAGGCACTTATTCCTGTTCATAACCTTTATACTACAGTGTCCTTTATTGGTATCTTCTTAGTTTTCTTGTGTAGAATTAAGGTGGCTGTGGATTCTCTGTAGATATTTTCCTGTTCATAACATTTATACCGCACTGTGCTGTTCCATCAGTCAGTCCCGTCGATTATAAAGAAAAGAGTCAGACAAGGAGACAAAATCTGTCAAATGCTATTCACTGCGTGCTTGGAAGAAATATTCAAGCCATTAAACTGGGAAGGTTTAGGAGTAAGGATCGACGGCAAATACTTCAGCAAATTTCGGTTTGCTAATGACATTGTCCTATTTAGCAACACTGCAGTTCAGTTACAACAAATGATTGAGGACCTCAACAGAGAGAGTGTAAGAGTGGGGCCGAAGATTAATAAGCAGAAGACAAAGATAATGATGAGTAACCGGGCAAGGGAGCAAGATTTCAGAATTGCCAGTCAGCCTCTATAGTCTGTGAAGGCCTACGTTTACTTAGGTCAACTAATCACAGGGAAGCCTGACCATGAGAAAGAAGCTCACAGAACAAAAATGGGCTGGATCGCGTATGGCAGACACCATGAGCTCCTGACTGAAAGGTTACCGTTATCATTGCAAAGAAAGGTATACAATCAGTGAATTTTATCGGTGCTGACATATGGGGCAGAGACTTTGGGACTGACAAAGAAACTTGAGAACAATTTAAGGACTGTGCAGAGAGCGATGGAACGAATAATGCTAAGCATAACTTTAACCGACAGAAAGAGCGGCTTGGATCAGAGAGCAAATGGGTGTAGACGATATTCTGATTGACATTAAGAGAAAAAATGGCGCTTGGCAGGCCATTTAATTCGCAGATTTGATAACCGTTGGACCATTAGGGTGACAGAATGGGTGCCAAGAGAAGGGAAGTGCATTAGAAGCAGCAGAAAACTAGGTGGTGCGACAAAATTAGGAACTTTGCGGGTGCTATTTGGAATCTGCTGGCGCAAGACAGAGGTAATTGGTGATCGTAGGGACAGGTCTTCGTCCTGCAGTGCACACGAAATAGGCTGATGATGATGATGACACCATGATTTCTCTGTCTTCATTCATTGTATGTTTCTATGTACAGATGTGGCCAAAAAATGTCTATCCCTTTGGATACCCATATTCGTCTCATTGTGTACGGTATGTACAACTGCAGTACGTTATTTTCCTAAGCATGATAATGCAACCTTTTGGTGGTGCACTGTCATGTTCTAGAGTGGGCATACTCTTGCACAAGTCCATTTTGCATATCCTGACACACAGGAATGTATATATTCGGATACGTAGAATATGACAGCAGGGAGCATGTTTGCCAGACAACCTAATTTAATATGTGTCGCAATATGCACACACAATCTAGAGCATTGAAACTCGGCCATGAAGACTAGGCCACACATGTACAGACAATGCAGGACAGCTTGTGCACGTTGAAACGTTGATCTCTTCCATTCAAATATTGGCGCAAGGGCTGCCTCGCGTCGCTGCGCAGCTACGGTGTGGAGCAGTCAATTCTCAGTGAGGCTGATTTATGTCGAGCAAGAAACTGGGTTTATTTTGTGTGCTCATTAACAACTTGAATACTAAAAATTATGTTTACAGATATTAAAGCATTTCGAAGCACGGTCAATAGGTCCGTTTCATTCGCCTGCACCACCTGAAATAGTTCACTAGGTGCTGCGTCCCAACATTTACTTGAGCAGTAAAGCAATGGTGCCGGATTGGTTCAATATTTTCCTGCACCCTCTAATGTTGGTGCCAACTTGGTGCAGGTGTGCAAGTGGGTCACAGTAGTGCAGGACAGAGGTGCAATTGCTGTTAGAGCCCTGCTTATTTGCGTCTGATGCAACTATGAAAATGGGGTGTGTATTTACCCTGAAAAGCCGATCATAACTGCAGACAGTCAAACTTATGCACTCTATGCACATTAGTTAGCCAAAACATAAGGCCTGCACCATGTCTGTGCTTTCCAAGTGTTTTGTTGTTCGTAAACTGCCGTGAACTGGTTCGGAATGATGCAGGCGAATCGAATGGACCTAATAGCTCAATTAGCAACACTGTCTGGCAAGGCGTCTATGCGTGAGCGCCATCAGCCTGTTTGAAAAATGCAATCTAGTCATCATTCAAAAATTCACACCTTTACAGATATGAAGTGCAGCGTCCAGCTGAAGAAAGGGAGCAGCTTTTGGAACGACTGGAAAACCTCGAAAGACGTGTCGATAAAGAGAATCGTCCGAGCCTGTGATAAATTTTGTTTATCTTTCAGCACAATAAATTGTTTTACAATATAAAGTAATTCACTTTTATTTTTGCTTCCTTGGGAACAAAATGTGGTGACTTCTACACAGCAACCCGGTACACACTGATTACGTCTTACAGTGCACTACTCAAACTGCAATGTTTCTTAAAAGGCCCTTAGACCACTCTTAACATTTCAAATGCGCATCGTACACAGGATACTGCGACAGGAATTTTTTTATGAACACAGCAGCAATACACTTCGCTGTTGTTGATACACTGTTGTTGTACAACTAATTTTTGAGGTAACATGGGTTTAGGGGCTGTTTAAGGCATGACGCCAAGTTCGATACCGGATTTCTTACAAAAGTATCGCTTTTTACTATTTGCTTACACGTGCTGACTCTCAAGTTCGCTCTAGTGACACTCAGTCACTTCAACAATGGCAGCACAGGCGCACTAGATGTGATGAAACAAGTTGGATTGGAACGTGGCCTTCGCACAATTAAAAAATTATCTCGCAAAGCATTTGCCAAAGACCTTCTCTTACTGCACTAGTGCTGCACAAGGTAGAAAAAAAAAGGTTCACACAAGAAGAAGACAAGAACAAAAGTTTGGGAGCGACAAACTAAATATCTGTGAAAAATCAACCCTTGAAACACTTTCGGGCATAAAGCTCATGTTTACCCGCCGTGGTTGTTCAGTGGCTATGGTGTTAGGCTGCTGAGCACAAGGCCGCGGGATCGAATCCCGGTCACGGCGGCCGCATTTCGATGGGGGCGAAATACGAAAACACCCATGTATTTAGATTTAGGTGCACGTTAAAGAACCCCAGGTGGTCGAAACTTCCGGAGTCCTCCACTACGGCGTGCCTCATAATCAGAAAGTGGTTTTGGCGCGTAAAACCCCATAATTTAATTTTTAAGGTGATGTTTAAAATCCCTTTTTTGTTTCTTAAGTCATTTTTTTGCAATTCTATCATACACCAACAAGCACAAATTTTTCGAGGAAACACGTTCTAGTGACATTATACATTCATTTTTTACATGATTGAGCAATGAACAACGAAAGTAGTAAGCTTTTCTATAGCAAAGCATAGCCTGATATTGGGGTTTCGGTTCCGAAACCGAAACCCTGATAGAACACCATCTCTCTCTTTTTTGAAAGCAAGTCAGGGGCAAGAACATCATTATACATTCGTTAATGGTGTACATTATACAATTCCAAAGTAGCTCCCAACTCTCCCCCCTTGCAGAACAGAAAGAAAAGGAGAAATGTGACGCAACATAGAGCACTGATTTTTTTTCTATGCAAATACAAACACTCAAAACGGGAAAATAATTATGTTGCAACCGCACTGCGAAGCAGATAAAGACAAGAAATTGCAAACTGATGTCCATAGTCGCACAGTAATGGAATAAACATGAAAAAAACTAAACACAATGGACTGCACAGCAGCCAAAAAAATATCTGCACACCTGTCCAGGTATGTAACATAGAAATGCAAAAGGAATAACAGGAACTATGAACACATGAAACAAGAATAAAAGTGACGCGATTTCTGGTGCCGCCTTTTTGATTGCCATAGCAATTGCGGTACATGAACTTGAATTCCCTCTATAGGTGCCAGCAATGGCTCCGAAGTTACTTTTGAGCTCTGCTGTTCAGGTAAGCACCCACCAGGCAAAACTGGGGGCGGAGGTAAAGACTTGAAATTTGTGCTTCCTAGCTCACTGAAGCGCCTGTCAGACGACTCAGGGCGAAGAAGAAGATTCAAAAGAATCCGAAGAATCACCGACGCGCTCCTTAGACGCAGCTGGGAACGCAAATTTGTGGACAACTGCATGTGAGCACGAAGGCTCAAAGACATGAGCGTTAGGTGCTTCGGAGAAAGCATGGGGACTGCACACATCAGTCATTTGTTGGGAAGGTGCCTACATAAAACCAGTCGGTTCAGTTACACGCCTGTCAGGCAAATTAACTTCATGCTGACTGGGCACTACAGCTGGACATATAACTGGCGCCTGAATATAATCCTCAGATCCTCGGTAGTCGACGCTGCTAGCAGAGCATTTTGACTGGGCACGTCAGTCAGAATTTGAGCACGTACCCGATCATCTCGCCTTTCGGCTACGTGATTTCACTGCAAATTCAGGTACATCTCCAAGGCTGGTGGCTCAAGACAAAAGTAAGTGGACACCTGTGAGCCATAGAGGCAGGTGTGAGAGCTGGCCAGAAGAGCACTTACTTTATACATTTGCGGCAAATTCTGGCTGTAGAGTTTTTGATTTTTGCGAAAATCAACAAATGCAAATAAGCCTGCAATGTTGCCAAAACCCCATTCAACAGCTTGACGCACTTTGCTCATTTCCTTGTTGAACAGCGACTGGTGCCTACTAGAAGACGTTCCGCTGTAGGGCTTCAGCAACAGTGGCCTCAGAGGATATGCGGGATCACCATAGATGCAATAGCTGTGGCCCTGCACGAGTTTTTGTAGCTTTAATACGTCTTACTTATTCGGAGTATACCTGCAAGATCACAAAGTGATTTTTGCACTCAGAATGTGATGAAATCTCCCAAAACCGCTGCTGCCGAGACAAAATAGGCAATAGTAGACTGTTTTATGAGTTGCATCACTTCACTGTACATGTCGTATGTTGTTATCTGTGCTGTCTCGAAGTACACAAGGTAAACCAACCTGCAGATCAATTCTTATTCAGCCAAGTTTCTCTCCACATAGGTCCCTATACTCTGCAGTACAGCTGTGCCGCCTGCAACTGGGTCGTCGATTTCATGGGGTGCAAGGCAAGGGGCTGCCATGGTGCAGTGCACCCTTGAACCTTGCAGCGTGTGCAACATGGCAGACAACCTGCACTGCTTGCACCTTTTCAGAATTTTGTTTAACAAAACTAATTACTCCTCACAAGTGTGACAGTCGCACACCCTGTAAAATGTATTTGCTTTGAATTTACAGTTATTGATAAGCAAGATTGAAATAAAAAAAAGTGAACCATAGAATGTTCTCAGGAGTCCCGTTGCAGGTTTTATTAAAAAATTCTGTTCTGATATTGCTTCAGTCGTTAGGAAATAAACTGGTTTTGTCATGAGAGCCTTAATTAAATTTCGTTCAGTATTCGGCATTGCTACACTTTTCTAATTTTATCCCGCATTCATTCTTACACACTCATTGTATTGCTACATATGCTTTGTCAAACAACATTGCCCTGCCACAAGTTGCTACAAATTATGAAAAAAAAATTATTTGTTTCAGTGCGCTTTCCTTCTAAACAGTTTAGACTTTTAT
Organism: Dermacentor variabilis; assembly: GCF_050947875.1. NCBI lineage: Eukaryota > Metazoa > Arthropoda > Arachnida > Ixodida > Ixodidae > Dermacentor > Dermacentor variabilis. Next base: position 63,966,596 of record NC_134573.1, read on the forward strand.
TTTAAAATGTTGCCGTGCAGTAGTTTGATATTTCTTGAAAACGTACTTGTTTTTGTCTGCCTACTTAGCATAATTATTACCTTCTTGAAATGCATTTGTTACAAACATATGAGCCTTGAAAGCTGCTGAATCTCAGCTCAAGGTAATCCAGGGCATTCTCATTCCTGGCAAGGGAAAAATATTTCACAGAAACTCTTTCAGAAGGAGCAATACAAGGTTTTTCAAGTCTGCACGACAAGTTGATATTCTTGCTTATGTACTTTGACCACATGTATTATTTTGCTAACCTTCGTTAATTGCTGTTTACTGAAAATGTACTGTCCTTGATCTACATATTGTGAATGCATTTATGCCAATGAGCATGTAACTGAACATGACGGTAGCGTCGATCACGTCCAGTAACAACTTGCGAATAGGAACTCTCGTCTCTCTTGGATCAACTCACCTGCATCATGTCGGCTGCCGAAGTACGGTCCATTTAGTTGGCAGATTATGCCGTTTGGATATATGATGGACTGGTATTTTACAGCATGGGTGCGCTTGTGCCCAGAACAAAACATTTTTTCATTTGTCGACGGGCGGCAGGTAGCCCTCGCGGTGCCGTCGATGAAGCGCAAACTGTTATCCAGGGCGGCACCTTTGGAATGCACGGCCTGCAAAGTTTACGTCTGAAAAAAATATAAATACCTACCTGTGAAAATTCCTTTAAGATAGGGATGTCAAACCAGGAGTGACTGTTCACGTCCTTGAAAAGGTGCTTGAAGTTACTTTCGTTGTGTGAAAGAACGGTATTTGTCACTGACGATATAACTGAATAATGTCTGCCAAAAAGGTGCTCTAGATCGCACAGCCTGTTGGGGTACGAGAGCCCGCGTAGCGTAATGCACAAACTCTCCTCTCCTGGCACAGTCACTCGTTGAGGTGATGTGATGACAGCTGGCATCCTTAAGGCATTATGAAGCCTTGATATATCATATTTTTTTCGAATTGGAAATAACGACCTGAAAATACCAGCATCCATGGTGTCCGTGTTCAGAAGTCCATTGGCCGAAAGCGGGTCTCCGTTGGCCGAAAGCGGGTCTCTTCGTGTGCTACCAAAACTTCACACAGCAAAATGTCTTCTAGTTGCTTCCATTTCAGTTGATTGAGTAGCACCGGGTCTTGCAAGATGCTCTGCCTTGTTGTCATGTCTTCTTGATCTAGCAGTGCGATACACCAAAACTCTGAGAGAACAGCGGACGTGTAAATCAGGGATGAACAACACGTTTGTCGCTTGTGTGCACGTTTGCTTATACGGACCACGTTTTAGGTGTACTGAAAGAGCAAAAGACCTTTCCTTGGCTACAACACAGCGTAACGGCTTTGTCAATGTAAGGATTATATACATATAAGAAATGCAAATATAATGTATTGCGTGAAGTGCCTTCAGACATTTGAGCAATTCCAAATATATTATTTCATCGCGCCAATTTTTAGAACTTGAGTATTATGTTTATAGCGGTTTTACCTTCTGCGGCAAGGTGGCACGTCAGGTGGGCACATGCCTTTAGGACGCTCCGCTAAAACTGAGTCTTCGTCCACCGCTCCGCTAACTGTGATCGGGAGCGCGAGAGCGGAGCGGACCGTCACAAACGTTCTGCTGAAACACTCTATTGGTCGGTTTTTCGGCCATCATATTGCGAATATTTCTTGGCGCATTATAAGCGTCAGTTTAACGACTACGGCAATAAATACTCGTCGGCGAAAAAAAAAATTGAATTGTACAAGCACCGCATAGTCACGCGAGCAGAGAAACTGCGTGGGTAAGCGCGCTCCCTGAGGCGGAGAGGAGGAAGGAAGGCACGTAGGGAGAACAAACAACGAAAATAACACCGGGAGCGCGGCAGCAAGACCTCGAAGCAATATCCCTTCAAGTATTTTTATGCCAACCGGCATACTAGTTGGTTAGCTCAGTGTTGTGTTTCTTGTGTGCATGTATAGTATGTGGATTTCTTATTGGGAAAACACTGGTACAATAAATGGCACTGCGTATCAAAGACTAAATACGGCGTCTTTTTTCAATCTAAATTCAACCTCCTCCATAAATAACCTCTTCCCTGAAGGATGGATGGATGGTGCAAAACTTTAATGAAGGTCCTGAGGTACGCGACTCAGCGCGCTGCGGGCCGCTCCCACGTTGAGACAGTCAGGCCATGCCCGACCGCCGCATCGTGGGCCCTCTGGACAGCCCATAGTTGCGCCCCTGCATCGGGGCTCTTGATAGCGGAGAGCCGCTTGTCCTAATTGATTTGTTCTGAAGGGCCGGTTTCTTTTTCGGTTAAAGTGGCAACCCTAAGTACACATTCAGTGTACACCTTGTAAACAATAAAATGCTTATAAACCACATCAATGTGAATAATAATAGTGTACTAAATGCATTTGTCTTATAACTTACTAGTGTATGGAATGCACTCGGTCGAACGACAAATAAGTGAAAGAAGGCCCCGACGATGCACGAACGGTATGTTCACGTGAGCTCCAGTTTGTCGACCAACTAAAGGCAACTCCTACAGAATGATGCCACCCAGAGTGAATCTACATAAACCAATGAAATTGTAGGCGTGCGAAGGGACAAACCTTGTCTTCGTACCATTAGTTCTTTTATTTTCGGTCGTCGCCAGAGCTCATGAAGATCCAGAGTTTTGGCAAACTCGGCGCATCTTGCTTATCGCCCATGGTGAAGCCAGGTCCTCGGCGTCACACATTATCTCTTGTAGGCATGCTTCTGGCAGAGAAGCTTGTTCATAGTAGAAATAACTACTGATCTATTGGAATGTGATGTGCGTGTGTTTATGTGGACTCTTTATATGTGGACCCTTTTGGGCTTACATGAATCGTGTTCTGTAACTATTTCCATGCTACTGCCATGTAAGGCCTTTTCGGTCACAGAAGATACTTGTACAGGTTTTAGCTCGAAATGACTAATAAGTGCTAACCCTTTACTGCACAATTTTTGTTTCCTAAAATATTTTTCATGGAGTTATACTTTCTAAGAAAAGTTTACACCCTTTGGAGTGTATATTTGCCGCACAACACTATTCGTCGTCTGTCTTGCCTACGTTTCCTTTCTTGAAAACGCTGCGCTCGTTGCTTTGCTGTCGGGAATGCTATGTCATGCTGATAACGCGCATGCCGTTCGTTACTGGAAAGTACCGGTCTCGCCGCGTAAAAGAAAGGAAATGCGGACAAGACAGATCACGATTATTGTTGTGTGGCAAATGTGCAGCCCAAAGGGTGCAACAGTCTTTAGAATGTAGGGAAGGATAACAGTAGCTGTACTCCCATGGAAACTAACTATAGCGAATTTCTGTGGTTTGAATTTGCAGAAAAAGGGTATGTTGTGTATTTGCAACAATGTGCAAGTAAAGAGTTTAAGGTGACAGGTAGACTTAGTGCGATTCATACTCGGATGTTTATTTGCACGTGACAATCGTTGGTGCACCTATGATTTAGTGTGGAACGAAAAGAAGCAATTGTACTTGCTTATGCGCCACAGGTGGTTCCCACACTTCGAGCAGTACGTGGTGCAGATTCTCGTGCCGTGAGGAATCAATGCAGTGTTTCCGCGTTATTGCCAAAATGTAGAACATAGAAGCACAGACGTAAGGCTGTGCCCGTGACGACGCTACACGGCAGCGTGCGGATGCACCGCATCCTTTTGAAAAAGAATATCTACCAGAAAACGTTTTGCACACGTATATTGAATCGAAACGGATTTACACTCGTGGTTGTCGCCACTCCTGTGAAGGTGGCTGCGTTCACTATGAGGAGGAATTGCTCGGTCACGAAAGCGTTTGGGAGCCATTTCACTTTTCCGAAGAAAATAAACCGTGTACACGTTGTGACATTTGCGCCACATAGCAAATTTGTTTCGCCAGGAACAAAATATTTAGAGATAACAATGTTTTTTGAATCTAATAAGTCAGGAGCACGTGGAGCTTAGCGTAAGAATGTTTTTTTTTTACTTTGTCTTATAGAGAAATACATTTGCAAGCGGCAAAACTTATTAGTTTCACTGCTCGCGGGCGCGCGCAGCCTCCGCTACGTTTGTTTTGGTAGAAGATGCGAAGGATGAGCACAGATGGCAGCACAAGGGGGCACGTTTTTTAGACGAATGTTGCGGGAATGCAACAACGTGTACAGGCAGCTTTAAACGGGCTTCGCTTCTGTGTTTAACGCCGTTCATGGGAATGTTGCGTAAATGCAACAAGGTGCAGTAATGGGTTAACCCTTTACTTCACCTTGTTGCATTTACGCAGCGTTCGTCTAAGAAACGTGCCCCCTTGTGCTGCCATCGGTGCTCATCCTTCGCAACTAAAATTTTATCTTATTATATTTTATTCGATGTGATACTAGTGTACGACCTGCTGGCTTTTGATATTACGAGACACCTTGTAAATATACCTCAGCACAGCTACTTTAGTGTTCCTCAGTGCGGATGGTTTGTTTTTGAAACAAGCTTTCCGCAGCAGCAATCTGTGTTTTAATGGTATATTTAGCTGGTTTAGCAGCCTCTGCAAGAGAAGCATGCGTAGAATAAGAAGACAAGAGGGTGGCTTAAAGACGCATAAATCCAAGTATTTTGACTGTGATTACTCTGCAGTCGTCGGCGACGAGGCATGTTGCTGACCTCGACAATCTCCGTGGCCAGGGTGTGGGAGTGGCTGCTCTGTCCGTCTCCGTGGGACTCTATGGTCGCTGGCACTTTGTAGACGACGATCAAGGCAAGAACGCAGAGGACCACAGGCCAGGCTCGCTGTGTCTGCCGACTCTGAGCAACCATCAGAAAGCGGGCATCTACGAGGTTAGTTCGTGTGTTGAATAGCACAAGTGCATGGCCGAGTTAGCTCTTGTGTTTCTGATTTCGTGGATTCGTTAACCGAATTAAACAAAAGTAACCGCATGTTCTATATCCACAGCTCTTGTGTTTCTAATTTCGTGGATTCGTTAACCGAATTAAACAAAAGCAACCGCATGTTCTATATCCACAACCGCATATCATGTCCTGCTTGAGAATTGGTGTGTTTCCGCAAAAGCCTGTATAATCATTGGCGGTTATGGTGTGGGGAAATGCGCGCTCTTTCATAGAGGATTCATTATTTGTTCCGTTCATTGACTGTCTGATTAATTTGGAGTCCAAAGCGACGTAGATGAATGAGATGCTGAATGACCATGGATTCACATTTAGACTTGAGAAGGAGTTCGTCCTCGCAGGAACGTTGCACATTCGTCAACACTCGTTCTGTAGCACTTAGTGACCATGAAACTACATTGACATACTGCTTCCTGACGAAATCAGGAAGCAGTATTTAGTTTGAATGGACGCACATGTGACACATTCATTTCGTATTTGTAGTATAAGAATATTTATTGACATGTATCCAAATTTAGCTTGCTTCTCGAGTCCGTTGTTTGTTCATTATTATAAAGGCGCGATCGTATGGCTTCGTTTTTTCTCTGTTGGAAATACGCAGCACCATTTAACATTCTAAAGTGAGACCTCCTAGGATTCCCTTAAAACGAGGCACAGGAGAGTTCTTGCATTACATCCCCATCACAATGTGACTGCTGCAGCTGGGCATCGAACGCAAGACCTTGCGTTCTGCAGCACATCACCATAGTCACTGATTCACGCATGACGGGTTCATTACGATTCTATTCCCTGTAATTAGAAATGGGGGAAAGCGTTGAGGAGGCCACCCAAAATTTGTACAAATATTCTGGTTACTGAACTACAGTGTTTGTGCTCACTCTGAAAGTTGGAGGACAAACCCCACGTAGTTTAGGACGACGTTGCCTTGTTATCGCTGAGTGGCTTGCAAAATTATGCAGTCGGTCGTAGTTATTTTCGTGACAGATAACCCTCAACGCTTTTAAAATCGACAAGCGGGGTACTTTATTGACATTCATGATGTGTACTGATTAAGTGAAAGGAACAACGCGAGTGAACGGAAACGCCGTGTCCCATGGATCCACCATCTATCGTCTTTCTGTTAGGCTAAAGAAGTACGCTTTCTGCTTTTAGCCCCGTTTACATGAATGCGACAGTGGCGCATCGCATTTCCAAGCGCATTAGGGAAAGGCGATGCGACGTCGTTTACATGTAGCGCCTTAACTCTCGCGAGAATGTAGCGCCACATGGTGTCGTATAAGGGAAGTGCAAACGACTTCGGGTGTAACTGGTTTGCGGTAGTAGGCCGAGTGCACGTTGGTGGTTGAGTGCCGAGAAATAGACAGTTTTAGTTTACCGTACACAACTGATAGCGTACGCTATACGCTATAGTGTAGCGGACGCAAAGCCGCGCACGTGTTTTGCAGCTTTAGTTGGCCAGCGTGATTTTCGGTTCTCAGAGGCCATATGCCGTCGTTGCCGCTATTTTCTGACTCTAGCGATAGGTAGCGCTGACATCTCGAATGTTTCTTTCGTTAGGTTTCGACTCGTTCGAAACGAGAAGCGATCTCGAAAACACCACAAGGGTATCCATAATACTCTGTCGTCGAAGCGGCCTGAGACTAAGCGAAAGCCGTTTACACAATCATTTGCTGCGAACGAAGTGCATTTTACAAAAGCAACGCCAAATTCAATTCGAAGCGGGCAGCCGGGACTACCGCCATATTGATGGCTAATTGCTTCCCATCATTCCTAATGCGACGATCCTGCGTTTACATGCTCCGCGAGAGTCAACTCGCGCCCGTAAATCTACCCTCGCCTGGCGCATTTATGCGATGCGCCTTCCTAGCGCATTACTGCTGTTTACATGAATGTGATGCGCTAGAAATGCGATGCGATGCGACACTGTCGCATTTATGTAAACGCGGCTTTTAATACCCATTTATATTAAGGCGAAAACCTTAAGCACCTCATGGGTCGAAAGATTGGTTGTCTGGCGTTAAAATTTACCCTACGGTGTTATGGCACCAAGATTCAATGGCACCAAAATTGATCGTCCACCTGCGACCATTGATGGGACTCACACGCGCGACCTCTTGTGTTAATTAAGGCGAAGCTAATTAACGCACTCGAACGCATCATCTTTGGAGTCCAACCCTCGACCTTTGTTAGGACGAAAATTACATGGCACCAAAATTGGTGGTGCCACTACTCATGTTCGAACCCACTACCATTGGTAGGAATCGAACCTACATTCTTTGGTATTCATAGGGCGAAGTCAATGAAGACACAGTTAATTAGGATAGAGTTAATTAGGGCACTCATACCCACGACCATTGGGGTAAGAAAACACGTAATAGAAAGAAACGTCGCATTGGAATGAGAACGCGAAGTTTAATGAATGTGTCGTGAGCGCATAGGCGGTAGGCATCGTGCGCCTTCATATTCTTTAGCCTATGCTAAAATGACTGTGATTTTTTTATTCTTTTCGCAAGAAGGGGCGTGATCTTGTAGATGGCGGTTTGAAATAGCAAAGGGTTCGCGAGCCTTGGACGGTGTTTGACTTTGGCTTGCTCCAGTTCACTGCACCTTGTTGTCATAGGAGACCAGAGAGGCGCTCGCCGTTTGCCCCGTGGACCATATACTCTGGACAGACAGACAGACAGACAGACAGACAGACAGACAGACAGACAGACAGACAGACAGACAGACAGACAGACAGACAGACAGACAGACAGACAGACAGACACACACACACACACACACACACACACACACACACACACACACAGACAGACAACGAACTTTATTTAATCCTGAGGAGCTACTGACAGGACCTCCTAGCGGGAGGCCATTGTAGCCGCTGGCCACGCCCACGTAAAGGACAGAACGCCGTGACGCTCCACTCTTTCCTGGGCCCTCTGGATAGCCTGGGCTTGCTTTCGGAGTACCGTGCTTCTGATGGCCTCCTCCCATTGGGCTTCGCTAGAGAGGAAGTCGTTAGGCAACGCGGGACATCGCCAGAGCATGTGAGCCATTGAGCAAAAGGTTTCAGTGCAGTCGGGACAACTAGAGTCTACATCCGAGTACATCCTACTGAGGAATCCCCGCGACGGGAAAGATCCCGTCTGCAGCATTCTAAGTGTAGCTGACTGACCTCTACTGAGCTTCGGGTGAGGCAGAGGATAAGTCATCCGACCAAGTTGGTAATGTTTAGTAATTTCATTAAATGTGAGGAGTGGATCGTCCTGCTGAGTCCCTTCCTGCTCCTCCGGAGCCTCCAGACCGTCGCGGCGCGTGAGTTCTCGCGCACGGTCGTGGGCAAGCTCGTTGAAGTTTGGGAATCCCTCGAGAACGTTCGTCCTCATGTGTGCGGGGAACCACGGGATATAATGAAAACCGGGGCAAGCCCTTTTCTCTGAAATAGAGGCCGCTTCTCGCGCGAGGTTACCCGACTCGAATGCTCTGATTGCGTCTCTCGAGTCGGTGTAAATGTAGGAACGCTCTGGGTCACACAAGGCCAGCGCAACCGCAATTTGCTCTGCTATACTCGCGGTGGCCGCTCTGACCGAGGACGAGGACCGAAGCATCCCCCGCCCGTCTACAACCGACAACGCGAACACTCTCCTGTTCCCGTACTGCGCCGCATCGACAAAGACCGCGGAGTCTCTGTTCATCTCTAACTTTCTTCAATATGGCTCGTGCACGGGCTTTACGTCTACCCTCGTTATGCTGCGGATGTACGTTCCGCGGGAAGGGCCTCACCAGGTAGGTCGCCCTCGTTTCTCGTGTCAATGTTATACGCCGGTCCTCCAATATCCTAGGAGCCATGCCAACCTCGTCGAGAATTCACCTGCCAGCTTGGGTCGACGATAGCCTAACCACCTGGGAAGTGACCTGTGCCTCTATGATCTCGTCTATGCTATTGTGCACACCGAGTTGATCTAGCCTGTCGGAGCTCGTGGCAATAGGCAAGCCTAGCACTTTCTTGATGCTCTTGCGCATGAAAGTATTTAATTTGGTCTTTTCTGTTTTTTTTTCACACTAGAGCTGACGCCACATACTTAATATGGCTCATGAGGAACGCGTTGTACATCCGGAGGAGGTTGTCTTCACCTAACCCCTTCTTTCGGTTGGACAACCTAGCAATTAGCCGCAACATATTCTCCGTTTTGGCTGTAACGTGGGTAATTGTTCTGGTATTACAGCCCCTCGCGTCTATGAGCAGGCCTAGGATCTTAACTGAGACGACTCTAGGAATTTTTTGTCCATTATTCGCGTATAATGCCACGGGTAGCTGGTTGAGGGGTGTCAGACCCCGAACCCCTTGCTTTGCGGGCCTGTAAAGCAACAGCTCCGATTTACTCGTAGACAACTTGAGACCCGTGTCCGCGAGGTAAGCCTCCGTCTCGTCCAAGGCCGCTTGTAGAGATTGCTCCATTTCAGCTAGGGAGCCCCCTGGGCACCAGATCGTTATGTCATCTGCGTAAAGTGCGTGACCTATTCACTGGAGGCCGCCCAGCCTATCTGATAGATCCTTCATGACTATATTGAGGAGCAGTGGCGAGATGACTGATCCCTGAGGGGTACCCCGAGCTCCCAATCCGTACACGCTCGACCGAATCTGCCCCACCTGAATAGTAGCAGTTCTATTCGTGAGAAACGACATGACAAAGGCCTGGAATTTGACTCCAAGGCCTATCCCAGCCGTGGCTTGCAGAATGTATCTATGAAACACTCTGTCGAACGCCTTAGTGAGATCCAGGGCGAGAATCCCTCTCACGTCCCGGGTGCCCCTATCAAAGATTTGCTTCCTTAGCATTAGCATAACCTCCTGCGTCGATAGGCCGGGCCGAAAACCAACCATATTATATGGGAAGAAGTTTCTGCGCTCTATGTACCCGGAAACCCTGTTCAAGATCGCGTGCTCCGGTACCTTGCCTATGCACGAGGTTAGTGATATTGGCCTCATGTTGTCCAAATGAAGGGGTTTTCCTGGTTTAGGGATGAGTGTCACTATAGCTGACGTCCATCCGTCAGGCACCTGTCCTGTCTCCCATACCCTGTTGACCTCCTTAGTGAGTAGTTCCACTGCCTTATCATCCAGGTTTCGTAATAGCCTGTTAGAAACTTTATCCGGACCCGGAGCCGATCTGCTGTTTAAATTGTAGATCACCGCCCTGATCTCTGATTCTGTGAAAGGCGCGTCCAGTTCCTCTACCGTCGAGCACTCGATCTGCGGATAATCCTCTTCCGCCGTAAGCGCTGTAGGAAGGTATCTATCCGCGATCGCATTCAAAAGTGACTCTTCAGTACCTGCCTCCTGTTTGTGCCGGTGTATGACTTTACTAAGTGTTTGCCGTTGATTATGCTTTGTCTGAGCGTCACCCAGGAGGTGCTTGAGGAGGTTCCACTTCCCTCCTGAGCGCATGGACCCCTCTACTGCCACGCAGACCTCGTCCCATGGTAGCCTATTGAGCTCCGCACAATATCTCTCAATCTCTCTATTAAGCTCCGCAAACTTTTTCCTGAGCCTACGATTTAACCTTTGTGTTTTCCACCTCATCAGAATTGACGATTTCGCCTCCAACAGATGCGCTAGGTGCGGATCCATTCTTAAGACCGCCGCTTCTGTTTGTACTACCTTAGTAGCCCTCTCGACGTCCTCAGTTAGCGATTCGATAGCCTCGTCAAACGAGGAAAAAGTGCTCATTCGCTCCTTCCCAGGTTTCCTGAACTCTTCCCAGTCCGTGACTCGCAATACCCTGGCCGGTCGGGCTTCCACCGTTAATGTTACCGCTACTATGAAGTGGTCACTGCCCAGGTTCTCCTGCTTATTGGCCCAGGTTACGTTACCTACGTTCCGTACACAGGCCAAATCAGGCGTTGTGTCTCGTGCAACTGACTTGCCCAGCCTAGTGGGGAACCCTGGGTCCGTGATTACCGAAAACGCAAGGTCATCCAGGATCCTCGCCAGGTTCTCTCCTTTTACAGTCCGTCTGACGCAGCCTCATGCATTATGAGGGGCGCTAAAGTCCCCAGTAACTATCAAAGGAGAGTGTTTGGCTATCGAAGTCGCCTTTCTAAGCAGGGAGTTAAACGTCTGTCTCTGGTCCGACGGCGGGCTATAGACATTAAGCACAAAGACACTCTGCTTGAGACGCCCGTGCGGTATAACCTCCACGAAAAGGGCCTCCATCTTACCCCGTCCAAATTGGATTGGATGTTCAATAAAGGCTAGATTTTTTTTATCCTCGTAGCTATTCCTGTGCCTCCCTCGTTCCTGATCGACACAGTGTTGAAGCCAGAGAGAGTAGGGTCGCCTACATAGTGTCTCCTGTAATAAAAAAAATCTGCGGTTTTTCCACCTCATTCGCCACATGTTGCCGTAGCGGAGCCTTGCGCCTTTGAAAACTAGCGCAGTGCCACTGCCATATTACCAGCTCTTTGTGATCGCCCGCCATGATGCTACAAGAACGTACCTTGCTCCACAGCCGAAGCAACGTCGGAGTGATTCACTGCCTTGCTTTGCGCTCGGACCTTGGCTTTGGCCTTAATCGCCGCCTTTTTTTCTAGTACGGTAACTCTTTGGACCAAAAGCTTTACGCTTTCCTGATTTTCTCTGCTTATCCTAAGTAGTTCCTCCAACATCTTTCTTTGCTGGACCTCTCCCTGAGACGTTTCCGAGTGGCTCTCGTCGTTAGGAAGGGGGGCCTTACGCTTTGCTTTAGTGAGCCCTACGCGGGGTATATGTTCGACTACCTGCGGCGTCTGGTCGCTCGCCTCTATTTCAATGGACTTTGCGTTTGCCTTGGCGGCTTTGAGTCGGCGTACCTCCTCTCTAAGCTCCTTAACTTCCTTAAGTAATGCGTCCACGTGCGACCTACTACCATGCTCTGGCGAAGCCGACCGCGTTACCTCCGTGAGTCTCTGTAGCTCCTTCTTCTTCACTTTGACACGATCCGCCCAGGTATGCTCCTCCTGGATCCGCACGCTGGACACCGAGCGCCCTCTTGATCTGGAGCGCTGCCTGATTGCACCGCGCTTCTGCGCAGCTGGCGTGCGAGAGCGGCTTCTTTCGGTGCTGCGCTCTTGCACAGCAGGCGTACGCGAGTGGCTCCTGCCGCCCGCCGTGATGACGTTGGTTCCCAGCTTCAGCTGCTCGGCACGTCGACGCCGCTGCCGCCGTCTTCTTCTGACAATATATGGAACTTGAAATTTGTCCCTACACTCTTTGGCCGCTGTGGGGTGCGGGCCACCACGCAACGTGCATTGCGGATCGCACTGGTGATCTTCCGCCGGCGATCGTTTGCCGCAGGTGCAACACCACTTGCTTCCCGGGTTGGGACACACGTCAGCCCGGTGTCCCAGTCCTCCGCAACCGTAGCAGACTTCCGTGTGGCGTCGCTACAGCGTGCAGCGAAACATGCTCGCGCCGCATGCCACGTAGTTACGTAGTTGGACACCCTCATTCCCTCGAAAAGTATCACCACCGCTGTAGTGTTCTTGATCCGCCTGGCCTCCAAAGCGCCCGGATTCCGATTATTTACAATTCTCGATCAGAATTGAGCCTCGCTGACTTCGACGTCGACTCCTCTTATGACTCCTCTACACGTATGCTGGGGTGGGGCCAGGTACGCCGCTACCCCAAACGTGCATTCACCGAGCCTGATTTGCTGCACTCGGGCGTACGCGTCCGCGTTTTTCTCGTGAGGAGTACACACGACAAAAATGTTGTGAACTCCATTGGGACACATCGTGACCTCGACGATTGCGGCCGGAGCCAAGGATGCCGCCATGGCCAAGGCTTGCTCAAAGCGTATTTTACTGACCTTGTTGACATTCAGGCCGTCGCGTGGTCTGACAATAATGCGAAAAGTGTCCCTCGGCAGTCGAGGCAGCCTGGAAGCAGCGGTGACGCGTCGTATCGCGTCACATGGAGCGGCGGTGCGGCCGCCGTCCCTCCGTCTGCCACTTGTATTTCCACCGTCTTGACCCGTAGAATATTCTTCCCTGCGCTACCGGGCCGGCGGCCATACGCCACCTTCCATCCCGCGTCGCATGCGTCTTCTTGAGTAATCTCTTCTGCTTCCACAACGTCCATCCTGGAATCAAAGTCCCACATCCGCGGGAGTAGGCCTAAGCCTACACTCGCCGTGTTTCAAACACTCGCAGAACGGCAAAATGTCCTCCCACCGACGAAAATCCGGTATCGGCAGAGTCCTCTTGACGTGCCACGTCGATTAAGGCATAACTCGCCCGGTTTCGCAGGGAGACCCACTCGAAAACATTGATGAAAGCTGGAGCCGATGTCAAAGCGTCCGCACTAGTCGACTTCTTCTTCCTCCTCCAATCTACCCTGGAGAATATAATGTCAGCCTATGTGATCATATGTCACTGAAGCAGAAATTTGGACCATCACTGTACTTGGTACAACCGTTTCACATGCACATACGCATTGCGCAGGCAAGTTAGCAACACAAGAACTCACAGAAAAAAGTGCCTAAGCTGTTCGAATAAGTTACATCTACTCTGGAGAATATAATTTATTCGAACAGCTTGGTGGTGGTAACAACTTTATTGACACTCTGCTCAGTTATGACCTGGCAGGCCCGAGTCCTAGAATGGCCCCTCACGAGGAGCGACCCTTTCGGCCCAGGCAACGAGGGCTTTTTGTACTTTTTATTCCGGCGTTCTGAGCAGCTCTTCCCACGTCTGTTGTGAGGGAGCTGGCAGGAGCGACCTGGGAGGGGGTAAGCCCTCGCACCCCCAAAGAATGTGATTTTGGGTAGCCAATGTTTGATTTGTGCAATTTTGACATATTGGGTTCCATTGCCCGTTGGTAATTATGGATAGCCAATGTGGGTTGGGGAACGATTTAGTTTGGATTCGACGCAGGATCGAGGCTTGCGCTCGCGTGAGGCTTGCGTTTGGAGGCGGGTAAATTCGCCTTTTTTGCTTGTAATAGTTTGTTATTTCCTGGTATGTCGTCGGTGCCTCATCCATGGGATCCGAGTCTGAGGGGCACATCTCCCGGTTGATTAGACCTCGGGCTACCCAGTGCGCCTCCTCATTCCCTTGATTCCCCGAATGGGCAGGGACCCATACGAGTTCAACAGTGTTTTCATTATTAAAGTCCCGTAGGACTCGCGCTGCACATACGCCTATGCTGCCTCTCGAAAAGTTGACTATTGCCCTTTTGGAGTCGCTTATGATAGTTTGCACGGAGGGATTCATGATGGCCAAAGCAATGGCAGTCTCTTCCGCTTCCACGGTGGACGCTGTTTTTATGGTCGCGGCGTTGAGGATACTTCCCTCTCCAGTCACGACGCTCACTACGTAAGTTTGGTGATTTTGCTTTGCTGCATCGACATAAGCGGTGTGCTGGTTGTTTTGGTACCTTTCCTGAAGGGCCTTGGCTCTGGCAGACCGCCTCTTGTCGTGTCTCCCAGAGAGCATGTTCTTTGGTAATGGTTTTATAACCAAACGGCTTTTGACCGCACCGAGTAATGTTGTTCTTCCTGCTGAATTCATAACGGGATTCAGCCCGAGTTTACTTAGAATAACTCTGCCAGTTGCGGTGCGGGAGAGTCGTTCACGTTGGGCTGTTTTATGGGCCTCCACGAGTTCGTCTAGGGTATTGTATATACCTAGCTCAAGTAATCGTTCAGTGTTCGCATACCTCGGGAGACCAAGGGCAGCTTTATGAGCTGTGCGAATGACGCTGTTAACCTTTAGGCACTTTTTTCTGTCAGTTATTATGTTGTTAACTTGCCTGCGCAATGCGTATGTGCATGTGAAACTGTTGTACCAAGTACAGTGATGTTCCAAATTTCTGCTTCAGTGACATATGATCACATAGGCTGACAGTATTGTTAACTCGTTTTGAAGTATTTTGGAATATTCCTTTTGAGATGGGAGGAATTATAAATATAAGGTACATATATAGAACTTACTTGGAGGAATACTAAACGAAGGGAGAAATAACACGAAGGCGACCACTAACAACCAAAACGTTCTATTTGAAAAAAATATATATATATTCAAAATAACGGTGCGCAAACAGTTAAAATCCGTTCACGGCGAGCGAAAATAGCCAACGCATCGAACAACCCGAGTGCATATCAAATTCACTCGATCAGACGATCAAACAATCCACCCAACTGAGTTCTTTGACGATTGAACAGTGATTGCGTGCTTACGCGAAAGGTTACCCTTCCTATTTATTGGGTGCGCGTGTACAATTTCGCGCCTTCTTTGACCTCTGAGTCGCCTCGGGATTCGTCACTTATCAAATGCCGCCTTACAGCCGCATGACGATGCGTGAATGCGTAGGTTGCTGCCCCATCCTGCGCAGAGAAGCTTAGCATGTTCCTGCGGGCGTTCGCCGAGGCGCCTGTCCAACGTAGTTTCGGTCGCAGGAATGCGGCATTTCTTGCACAACGCCAAACGCACAGGCGACGAACGGCTGGGCGTGCTTGCCGCAAACATCCCGTGTCGGCTCGGTCCGGTTGACTTTCCTGCGCAACGGTCCTATCTTATTCGGCGCGGAAAAAAAAACGCGAACTACAGTGCTTCCAGCAATCTTATTTAGGCAATGGCTCACCCTGTTTACTTACGTGGTGAACACGGTGGTCCACGGTCGTATTGCGGTGCTCTGAACTGAGGCATCATGTGTACGAAGTTCTGTGAAAAGTTTTTCAAGGATGCCCATCAGAAGCTGACGCGATTGAACCACTGAAAAGAAACACTCAACTTGTGTCTGAAAGCTCCTTTCCACTTGGTTGTGGCGCGATCCGTTGATGGTGCTCTTTAGTGCTCCTTCAGCAGCATTACGCTTTAGAGTGTTAGAGTGTACTGACGAAAAGCGCGGGTAGTAGCCTGAGCACGCTTGATGCTCACCAAAGTACAGATTTCCAGAGACCAAAGGTCACCGTGAACTGCTACTTCCTTACTTAACTCGAACTCGCCTAACACTGTGCTGAACACACGAAAAGTTCCCATCACCCTAGAACTTCGGTCAATTAACTCGGTCAATTGGGTCAGTTAACTGGATTTTGAATATTTACGTATCGTTTTTTCGTATATGTGTTTATTAAAACAAAATCTGGTTGTTATTCAGTGCCCTTGTGTTGTTTTTCCTCGACCCGCCTTTTACAGCTCCTCCAAATAAGTTCCGAAATGCCCTAACAAGCTCATTTTCATCCCTCGAATATATATATATATATATATATATATATATATATATATATATATATATATATGATATATGACTCTTTCAATCTTAGTTTGTTGTAAAAGTGCTATAGTATTTGGGAAGTTTCGTAATATTATAGATTTACTGTACCATTATTATTGTGAATTACTCGCTTCTCAGTGGCCATCACAGCATTGCCGAATGCCCAAAGCAGAGTTTTAATTCTGCTTTTTCGGCACGCATCGTCCTGAGGTGTGCTGGCGAGACGCTCTTTCAGAAGCGCACCGTTTTTCTTTTTCGTTGGATGCTTTCTAATAGGAAGGGCGGTCCGAAAGTTTCATCATTCTTTTTGAAAGAGAAGATGGTACACCAGGCGAAAAAACACTAGGCATAAGAATTCACGCCCGCTGCTGGTTCAGCAAAGGGACGAGCGTCAGCGGAGGAGGAATGACGCATGCGCAGAGCGCCGAAGGAGAGAGAGTATAAAGCAGCATACTGGCGCGCCCCAGGTAATTCGAGTACAAATCACGATGGCAGAGGGACGTATGCTGACAACGTGGTCACCGATGGAAGTGTTATCCGGTATGAATGGGCACATCTTCCCTTCATTGAAAGCCGCACTCTCGGGACGTCACTTCCAAAACAATGCGCAGGTGGAGGAGGCTGCGCGACAATTCTTTGCATCGCAGGGCACCGAGTTTTATCAGAGTGGCTTCTTGAAACTGATTGCACGCTACGACAAATGTCGCAACGTCCGTGGCGACAATGTGGAAAAATTGTGCAAGGTGTATATTTCATGATACTGTAGTGTATCTCATTTTGGGCAATAACGTTTCCGTGATATATATATATATATATATATATATATATATATATATATATATATATATATATATATATATATATATATATATATATATATATATATATATATATATATATATATAACTATCGTTTCACTTATGCTCGCAATTGAGCCTTAAGAATGTAAGAATGCGACTTGTGTGTTGTGAACTTGGCGCCCCTCGCGCACACATGCAGTTTCCCTGTTAACACGAGTACACAATGAAAAAGTAATTTGTGTTTGTTTATTCCTTTTTTTTCTTTAAACGACTAGGTGTGCAACAACCCAAAGTATCGAATCGTCGATGACGAAAAATTTCACTGCAAGTTCACTGCGGATTCTACTTACATAAGACTAAGAATTTTTGTCTTCGACACCACAGAAACGCTTCGCTACAAGGTGCGTGGCATCAGCGATTGTTTTCAGAGAGCGTCGCCTTCACAAGGTTCTTTGTGCGACATTACTCAAACGCGGTTCCCTACGGAACGCGATATCAGTATTTATCCCTTACGAGGAGACCAATTAGCTTTGTGCAAATGCGACTGGCGCATTTCGATAACGTCAACAATTGCAGTTATGACCTTGCCTTTAATGAAAGTTAACTGGGGCTCCCGTAGACCCGTAGTCCCGTAGTCGAAATTAATCTGGAGTACCCCACTACAGCCTGCCTTATAATCATATACTGTAATTTCATTTAATTTTCATATAAAAATATTCGTTTGACATTGCTGCTGCTACGTGGCACGACTAAAGTTCCATTAAACATGGTTGTGCCTGCACCAAATTAACTTTGTAGAGATACGCAACGCGTTGAACTGAACTGAAGACATGTTGATTATGCAGGGGGTTCGATTCACCGGAACCTCATAGTCCGCTGAATTATTTTTTTTTTTGCTTTGCCATCGCTAGGTATAATTGATAAAGAGAAGTCGTGTCCACAAATGCAGACACCACGCTTGAAGGGCTATCGTTACTTTCGAGATTTTAGTAGAATGAGCTGTATCCAGATTCGCGGAATAAAATTTGCACCGTGGCGCCTCTGCCAAAGTGAACAGCGCGAAGGCTATTCTCCTAGAGGTGAAAATCGCCTTTGCAATGTTAAATTGCTTACTAAATCAACAACTAGTCCAATCAAACACTTCACGTTCCGAAAAGTAACGGCGCTAAACAGACAAGGACATAGGCAAAGTAGAATGCGACACTGGTGCTGTTCGAAACATGAATCATCACCAAGTCTTCCAAGTTTATAGTCTGGTCCAATGAAACGCACAGCTAAGTCCACGGAAGATCATGCTCGGTCCTGTGTTTGGTGTCTGCCGGGGCCATTGTCTGAGAACCATGAGAAGTGGAAGCTTTAAGTATTAAAGCAAGAAATTGCAGATAGTGAGAGAAACCTCTCGAAATAGGAGTGAGTTTCTTACAAGGATATGCAAACCCACAAGCACTTTAACGAATTATAGATGAATCGTGAAAGAGCTGCTGTGGCGGCTGTTAGGATGACGTTGCAAATATCTGCTAAGCTTGTTTTCCTTTTGTATGTGTCTTCATGTAGCTTTGTCTTGGCCGACAGCTTTATCGAGCAGTTACACCTGAGGAGTTATTTTGGTATAATATTGTAAATTATGCAGCACCTGAAACATTTAAAGTGCGGTTTACATACTGCTGAGGAAGAAAAAAAAATGAGCTAATTATATGAAACCGGAGTAGACTATTGCAATTACATTTAGCTGCACTTACATGGGGCAAATAAGTTATGCAGAAAGCTTCAAGGTTGCGGAAAGTTCAAAAAAGTTCAAGTAGCAGGCATGTCCATTTATTTGCTTTCATGAATTTTACATGCGCTGCATGTAGTTGGCTGTGCTCAACATACATGTCGACGCACATTACACTCGACAAAATGGTAGCTCTACCCACCGTTTGACTAGCATTTAAATGAGCTAGTTGGCTCATGGCTAAGGCGAGCGAGCAGCTGAACCGTAAATGTGGTATAAAAGGAGACAGACAAGGACGTCGCTGATTCCTCCTTGTTGAATTTTTGCTAAGCGAAGCTTTAGCTTGAAATTTAAAACGCTGCTGTATGCGCCTGACTTATTCCGGATTACCTGGGGCTAATACGCGAAGTTCATTATTAGAAACGTTGAAACTATGCCATATCTTGCAGACAAAATTTGCAGATGCCAAACTAAAGTAGATATGTTGCAATGAAAAAGATTGAATATACCGTTTCAATAGGCATGTGTCATCGTACGGGCGTTTCTTTATATAAGACGAACATCGGCGTAAAATCACATGCGTACTACAATGATGGCTTGGAAATGCGTGAGCGCTACCAGAGGCAAGAATGAGTGGAACCGAAGGATCGATCGAGGACTACGAAGATCTTCAAATGAACGCTGCTGTATCAAAGCTAGCAAATGCGTTTTACGGGTGCAAGAAACGGCTGTGAAAACTTCACAATGAAAAAGCAGAACTTGCGGCAATGTCTGAATGTAACAGCAGTGTGGTTAGCACAGAAACGAGTCAAAGATCATTATGATTAGTCAGTTTGCGTTGTGTATCTAAAGGTACGTTCAGTTCAGTTCAGTTTATTGCCTTAAAAGTCCCCCGCAGGGGCATTACATAAGGGGTCTGTTTTTATAATATAACAAGAACATCGTGAAAAATAATCATCTAACAAAATTGTCAGTTAGAATTTCTGGGAACGAAGATGGACTAGTGCTAGCAGTGATGTTGGTGGGGAGGCCGTTCCAATCTGTGGCGGTACGGAAGAAAAACGAGTCTGTGAAGGTGGTTGTCCGAGCATGTTGGCGCGCTGCTTGAAGTGGATGGCTGGTGCGATGAGACATGCGTACTGCTGCTGTGATGTAAGCCTGTTGATTAAGGTTAAAAAGAAGAACTTGTGGTACAGGGAGACTGGAAATGCGACGTCGACATGAAGGCATGGACAGGCCTGATTCTGATTTCAGAGTATGAAGGAATCTAACAGCACGATTTTGAACTGATTATAATGCGGCGGTGAGATATGCTTGATGCGCGTTCTAGATGGCTGACACGTATTCCAGTTTAGGCCTGACAAGTGACTTATATGCTAGTAATTTTACATATGGTGGTACGTGCCGTAGATTCTGTTTTAGAAAACCTCAGGTTTTGTTAGCTGCTGAGATAATGGTAGTGGCACGGGCGCGCCAACTGGGGGGGGGACAAATTGGGAGATAGGGTTACACCTATA
Source organism: Dermacentor variabilis (assembly GCF_050947875.1). Taxonomy (NCBI): domain Eukaryota; kingdom Metazoa; phylum Arthropoda; class Arachnida; order Ixodida; family Ixodidae; genus Dermacentor; species Dermacentor variabilis. The sequence goes on from NC_134573.1 coordinate 63,986,796, forward strand.
TATTTATAGGATTGTACTGATTCTAATGATGTGTTATTAATGGTATATGGAAAGAAAAAAGGGTTGCGACGGCGGGAGAAGGACACGAATTTAGATTTGTTGGCCTTAAGAGTCATCGACGAATTGCTGCTGCATTCTAAAACACTATTACGATCATTTTGGAGAGGAGTATTGTCAGAGGAGTTATTGATAGAGCGGTAGATGGCGCAGTCGTCTGCAAACATGCGTATATTACAGGAGACAAACTGAGGTAAATCATTAATATATGTTAAAAATAACAGGGGACCAAGAGCAGATCCTTGGGGCATGCCACAGGTTACTGAGAGGGGACTTGATAGGTGATTGTTGGCTAAACCCATTTGTTTGCGATTAGACAAATATTCCTCCATCCAGCTTAGAACGTTAGGGTCCAAGTTCAACAGTTGATGTTTAGGAAAAGTCGGTGGGATACTTTATCAAATGCCTTTGCAAAATCCAAAGAAATTGCGCCAGTTTATACATTGATGTCAAGGTGAGCATGCAAGTCATGAATGAAAAGAGCTAATTGAGTTTCACAACAGAAGCATTTGCGAAAACAATGTTGTGAAGGCTGAAAAAAGTGACTACTGTCCAAGAAGGTAATGATTTGGGAGTAGGTGACATGTTCCATGATTTTGGCACGGTACGCTTGTTAGTGAGATGGGCCGATGATTTAATGGCGACCAATTTTACCAAAATATATGCTTCTGCAAATTGTCCAATCTTCACCCAATTCGTCCGTGTTTAATTGGCATTCGTTGTTTTCGAAAGCGTTGCAATGCGCTTTCCATGAAGTTTGTCTTAAGGCCAAATATTGAACGTTATCTTTGAACGTGTGGCAGGTTCACGGGACCTCAAATCATATACCCACTTGAATATAGTTATTGCTGCGTTGAAGACCCTTACACCCACGAGAACAACGCAGCTGCTTTCCATGGCGCTGCGCAGTCATTGAAAGTCGCTTCCAGTTGATTTCTGTGTGAATGCGAACAACTCTGTGTTACAAACATGATGGCCAGCCATGTTTCAATGAGAAGCCATTCTTTGCCTCATTCCACGTGATTTGCGGTAAATCGGTTCATGTCTCGCCTGGTTTCGGGCCTTATTGGTGAAAATAAACAAGTAACCGATGCGGCGATCGGACCTGCCTCCCCGCAGGAGCACTGCAGCCCGAAGCTCCAACCATTAGACCACGATTGTAGGAGTACTTTTCCCGTGCCCAAGCGACATAGGTCTTGCCAGTTTCCCTCATTCTTCCCTCATGGTAGTTAGCGCTTTGAAACGCGCTTAGACACACACACACACACACACACACACACACACACACACACACACACACACACACACACACACACACACACACACACACACACACACACACACACACACACACATATATATATATATATATATATATATATATATATATAGTCATATCATAAGAAGCCAGCAAACACTGACACCAAGAACAACATAGGGGAAATTACTTGGGAAATGCGAAGGTTGTGAGTTTGGTTCCCACATGCGGCAAGTTGCTTTTTCATCCACTTTAATTTCCATTAATTTGTCGTTTCTTCATTTCATTTATTAAGCACAAGTAATTTCCCCTATGTTGTCCTTGGTGTCAGTGTTTGTTGGCTTATGATATGACTAATAAAAATCGGGCCCCTCGGTTAACCCCCTTTCTTCTCGTTTATTACATAACGAGGGTCTCGAATCCGGCAACATTGGTGCCTTCAGGTAGCATATGTGGGTTTATTGACCAGGTGCCTTCACCCGAAAAGATCACGTTCTCGTGACGCCTGCGGCAAGAAGGACGTTCCACCTCCGCCGCCAAGGTCTGTGAGTGGTGGCGCTGGCTACTCCCAGAGTTCTACTAGGACACATAAATACCCAAGAAAGTGGGTATGTCGAAGAATAATGAATGGAAGCAAAAACGTTGCAACGGACGCAGCTGTTGAAGATGGTACGGCCGCCGTTTCCGCGTAACGGGTCAGATGGTCGACACATACGATCACCCATCGGTTGTGGTTAGATGATCGGGGAAATGGGCCCAGAAGATCGATACTCACTTGTTCAAATGGCAGGCGAGGCGGCGGCCGAGGTTGGAGAAGACCTGGCGGAGCGGTCGTGGGGCGCTTGTAGCGTTGCCGTTGTTCGCAACCGGCGACGTAGTGCTTGACTGTGTCCCGCATTCTGGGCCAGTGAAAACGCTCCTGTGTCCGGTTCAAAGTTCTGATGAATCCTAGAGGGCCAGAGGTCGCATCGTCGTGCATGGCTCTCAGTATATACGTTCGCAGACTCTGCGGCACCACCAGAAGGAAGCGTGCGCCTTTAGCCGAATAATTGGTCTTGTAAAGCAGGCCGTCGCGGGCACAAAATCGACCAGTGGCTCCAGGACGCGATGCGGCTACAAATAGAGGTTCCAAACTAATATCATTTTCCTCCTCTGCTTTGAAAGTCATCGAGTCTGGAAATGTAGAAGAAATGGGAGCAAAACAGTCATCAAAATTGTCTTCGTCACATTCCGTCATCGTCAGAGGAAGGCGGGAGAGACAGTCCGCATCTGCGTGGCGACGCCCGGACTTGTAGGAAATGACGAAGTCGTACTCCTGCAGTCGAAGAGCCCAACGTGCCAGTCGTCCCTCGGGTCATGGAGATTCACCAACCAGCATAACGTGTGGTGGTTGTAACGATAGTGAACGGGCGTCCGTAGATATAAGGCCAAAATTTGTGGACAGCGAAAACAGCTGCCAAGCATTCTTGCTCGGTCACAGTGTAATTGCGTTCCGCCTTGGTGAAAGAGCGACTAGCATAAGGCACAACGTGTTCAGCTCCGTCATGACGTTGCACTAGTACAGCACCGATGCCCATGCCACTGGCATCAGCGTGCACTTCCGTAGGCGCGGATGCATCGAACTGACGCAATGTGGGCCCTGATGTTAGCAGGAATTTTAGCTGGCGGAACGCGTCGTCGCAAGCCGATGTCCAGTTGAAAGGGACGGCTTTTTGGAGAAGACATGTTAAGGGGAACACCACGTCGGTGAATCTTGCGACGAAGCGACGAAAATACGAGCGCGGGCCCAAGAAACTGCTTAACTCCCGCACTGACTTCGGTGTTTCGAAGGAGCTGACTGCCTCAATCTTCCGTGGATCTGGCCTCACACCGTTTTTGTCGACCAGATGCCCAAGTACTAACGTCTCGGTTTCCCCGAAACGACATTTCTTGGAATTTGGGATCAAGCCGGCTTGTTTGACACAATCCAGAACAAGACTGAGACGGCTGTTATGCTCCCTCAATGTGCTGCCAAAAGTCATCACATCATCGAGGTAGCACAAACAAATTTCCCATTTAAGTCCTCGGAGGATAGTATCCATGAATCGTTCGAATGTTGCTGGCGCGTGACAAAGGCCGAACGGCATAACGTTAAATTCATAAAGACCATCTGGTGTCACGAAGGCCGCTTTCTCCTTATCGTCTTGGTGCATGGGTATCTGCCAATACCCTGATCGCAAATTCAGTGATGAAAAGTAGGCAGCGAAATGTAGACAATCGATGACATCATCAATTCTAGGAAGCTGATACACATCCTTTTTGGTGACCGCATTCAGTTTCTTGTAATCAACGCAAAACCGCCACGATCCATCCTTCTTCTTTACTAAGATTACTGGTGCTGCCCACGGACTAGAGGACTCTTGAACAACACTTTTCCGCAGCATGTCTTTCACCTGTTCAGCAATAACTGTCCTTTCTGTTGAGGAAACGCGGTAAGGCTTTTGTCGAATGCGGTGCGCAGATCCGGTGTCAATTCTGTGGCGAGCACGAGAACGCGGAAATGAAGCCTGCTTGTCGCCTTGTGTAAAATCGAACACAGAAAGGTGTGCCCACAAAACTTGTGCGAGAGCGTGACGCTCATGTGAGGGTAGCGCCTTGTTGATTATCCGTAGGACCTGCTCTTCAGAAGTGCTTCGGTGGGGATCGCTAGTATGAGACTGCTCCTCCTCGCTTAGAACTGTAATGGAGCTGTAAGTAATCTCGTCGAATTCAGCGAGCTGCATATCGCGCGGGAGAACAGCAGGGACGCAAGAACAATTGAAAGCCTACAAATTTGAGGTGCCATTCACTACTCTCACGACAGAGCGTGGTACATGTACATCTTTCTTTGCGCAGCTCGACGTAAGTGGCTGGACTTGCGCGTCAAACGATGAAAGGTCGGCAGCAGCGAAATTGACCGGGATACGTGACAGCGACCAAGGCGGCAGCAGCAAATCGTTCAAAACAACACAATAGTTTTTCACTGGTAAGGAGGTGTCGGCAAGGGTGGCGAGAAGCGTGCTATTCAAAGTAATTTCGCCCGTGCCACAGTTAACGGATGCACCACAATCCTGAAGAAAGTCAATCCCGATAATTACATCTCCTCAAGATCTTCTCCTCCGAATAAAACGCTTGCAACACGAATACCAAGGGGGACTAGGCACTCTCCCCTGACACCACGAAACGTCCCACCATCATTCCACAGGAACATAACTTTCCGACCCAGCCTCTCTTTGAAAGCCACACTCATGACGGAAACAGTAGCACCAGTATCCACTAATGCTGTTGCAGGTATACTATCAAATAACACACGCACTTTTTTCTTCACCATCATAATAGACAGAGGAGTATTTCGCAGACGCAGTCTGTCCGGCGACCTTACCTCCATTGGCCGCGCCGGCTAGTTTTCCGACGGCGGTTGAGACGTAGCACGTCGCCGTGGTGATGGTGAACGGCCTTGGCGACTGGTTGGGGGCGTCGGGCTGTGGTCTGAAGCTGGCGAGCCACTCCTTCTACTATACTGACGGAAGGTATTCCGGGGTGGCGCGCCTATGGTGTTGGCAGTATCAGGGTCTGTCGGCCAACGGTCGGCATAACTGTCACGCTCAAAATTAGGCCAAGTTGGTGGTGGGCCATATGTTGTTGTCTGTGAGCGCTGGCGACAAAAACGAGCAATGTGTCCTGAGGTGCCACAGCTGTAACAAACAGGCGATGCGCGACCGACGTTGTAAGCCTGGGGGTCAACCCTGGGACGCTGCGAATGATAAATGCGATCTTCCGAATTTCGATTCGTGTTGGTAGCTCGACGAGTTCGTTGATCGTGCGTCATGTCGTTGGGAAAGGTACGTCGGTGCTGTCGCAGCTGATCGACTCGACAGTCTGCAACACCTGGCATGGCAGACGATGCGGACTCAGCAGATGCATGTTCTTGATGTTGGTTGGAAGCGCAACCAAGCTGTTCGACATCCGCCCCTTTGTTGTGTCGTTCAAGTTCTTTGCGGACAATTTGCCTTATAGTTGCCGCAAGGTCAAATTGAAATCCGTAGTTGTCCCTTTCGTCAACGCTTGCCACCGTTGTGACATTTGCTAACCTGCCGAACTTTGGCATGATACGGCGCAGCTTCAAGGCCTCAAATGTGCGGCAATGCTTGATGAGGTCGGCGACCGAGGTGAGACTCTCCTTTCCGATTAAATAATTATAAACATCCTCGGCTTTCCCTTTGAGAAGGTGTCCAACCTTGTCCTCTTCGGACATTCGAGGATTGACCGTTCTACAAAGCTTCAGGATTGCCTCTATGTACGTAGTACAGGTCTCACCTGGTACTTGAGCGCGCTGAAGCAATGTCTACTCCGCCCGCTTCGTTTTCGTGGTGGAATCGCCGAAGCACTCTGTGAGGTGAGTAACGGAGCTGTCCCACGTTGTGCAGGTATCTTCATGGTTCTCGAACCGCACTAGCGCAGTGTCTGTGCTGTGAGGAACAGAGCTACATTGTCGAGCTGAGCCGTGGAGTCCCAGCCGTTGTACTTGCTCACATGCTTGTAGTGGGTGAGCCATTCCTCCACGTCCTCACCGAATTTTCCTGAGAAAGGGCGGGGCTCCGTCTGATGCATCCAGGTGCCGTTGTTCGCACTGGAGCAGCCAGAGAAGGTTGTTGGTCGCCGCTGTGGGACATCGGGATCTCAAGTGGTGTTGGAGGCAGTCGAGCGAGGCGTCGGCACCGGCGTGGCACTTGCTGCAGCAGCACCGTCGTCTTGGTACCGCACCTCCACCCCAAAACTGTTACGGTTAACGTTAAACCGGCTTTATTTAAGGGACGAGATTGATGGTGAAGTCAAGATGGCGTCCCGAGGCTGCACCAGCTAACCTCTTCTTCCTCCTCTCCTCGCCCGGCTCATGCCGTAGCAATATATATATATATATATATATATATATATATATATATATATATATATATATATATATATATATATATATATATATATATATATATATATATATATATATGAAGGACCCGACGTAACATGTGCAGGAAAGAGACGACGAATCTTTTGGACGATGTATTTGCGTAACGTTTTCCGCGGATCAACCAGCCTTCGTCAGAGCACAGTCAACACTGTACACTGTACTCTGACGAAGGCTGGTGGCAAAGCCGAAAACGTTAACTAAATACGTCTTCCAAACGGTTCTTCTCTTTCCCGCGTGCGCACGCACACACACACACACACACACACACACATATATATATATATATATATATATATATATAGATATATTGTTACGCGGATGCTGCGAGTATATAAAAACTATATTTAAAATATACATACAGGATGAGTCAGAATGGCCAAGATGGCTCACCAACAACAACACACAGCAGCCAGCGTCTCCGGTCTCCTTCCTCTTTCTTCTCTCATCCTTCCGTAACAGGAACCACGGGTGGCGAAGCGCCGTCTCGGCGCATGGCACGCGTAGAATTGCGAGTGAAGTACGGCTTCAGCGGCGAAACGTGCACGACGTCGACAGGCATCTGACTTGAGGGTGCATCAAAGTGTAGCGGCGAAATCTGACGAAATCTGAAAACTGACGTCGTTATGGTTTTTTTTTGGTCTTCTGTGTTACTCGCGCACTGACCGCCTGACCGGCTCTTCTAATGCCACAAAAACGTGCCGCCAACGACACCCCTGAATGCTCCCTAACCTCTCGCTTCCCGAACGCCCTACCATGCCTCCCCCCCCCCATTTCTTTATTTTTTTCTCTTGTTCTTTCTCTTGATGTGGAATTCCTCTATTTTCCCTCTTACCGCTAACTTATCGATCGGCTTCTTATGTACCAGTTTCTTCCGTTCCTTCCTCAGGTCTGGGCTAATTCGAGTTCTTACCATCCTGTGGTCACTGCAGCGCACCTTGCTCAGCACGTCCACATCTTGTATGATGCCAGGGTTAGCGCAGAGTATGAAGACTATTTCATTTCTAGTCTCGCTGTTCGGGCTCCTCCACGTCCACTTTCGGCTATCTCGCTTGCGGAAGAAGGTATTCATTATCCGCATATTATTCTGTTCTGCAAACTCTACTAATAACTCTCCCCTGCTTGCGAACGGTTGCAAGACGCGTCGGCTTTTGGCCTGCTCGAATTGTCGACACTCTTTAATGATTGCTTCAACTATAGAGCAGCTCTTGCACATGAGCAGATTAAATGCGTCGTCAGCAATGCCCTTAAGCTCGTGCCCGACCTTCTCAGCTTCCGTTATGTCGTGATCGGCTTTACGACAAAGTGCCAGCACGTCCTGTGTGTACGAGACGTAGGACTCTGTAGGGGATTGGGAAGGGGAGGCCAGTTCCTGCTTCGCGGCAATTTTACGGCCGGCTGGTTTGCCAAACAACTCTGTCAACTTCTGTGGGCATTGGTCCCAGCCGGTTAGCTCCTCTTCTTCGTTTTGGTACCACACCTTTGCCGTGCCTCTCTTGTAGAACAACAGGTTAGCTAGCATAAGCGTAGGGTACCATTTGTTGATTCCACTCACGCGTTCATACATGGCCGCCCACTCTTCAACGTCGGCCCCACCGGTCGCGCAGAAAGTTCCAGGATCCTTGGGTTGCACAACGACAACCGAAGGCGACAGCGACGTCGCTGGCGACGGTGACGTTGGTGGCGGCAACGACGTTGATCCCGCGCGCTCACCGTCATTCGTGGTTCGGACGGTGATGCGACGCCCGCTGCGGAGCTCCATTTCCAGCTGTGGTACCACGCACCTCTCACCAATATGTTACGGGGATGCTGCGAGTATATGTAAACTATATTAACCATATATATACAGGATGACTCAAAATAGCTAAGATGGCTGACCACCAGCAACACGCAGCAGCCAGCGTCTGCGATCTTCTTCTTCCTCTCTTCTAAATGTTATCGCACAGCGTGGGACGCTCCGGCATGTATCCGAAGTTTCTGGAAAGTTATCGATGCTTCTATCCGCTGTCTGTTGTCGCCGAACCTTGTGTTATCTGATTTCATCGCCTGACGCGAATGGTGTAGAACTTTGTGGAAGGCACGCGAGTCCCAACGATTAGTCTGGAACGTTCGACGACTGCTGTATAAAAGCAGACGCGCTTGACCCGCCGATCAGATCTTCGACGATCGCCGACTGTGTTCGCCGCTGTCACCATTCTTTGAGTGTAGCCTGTTTTTGAGGGCACAAGTTCGCCCAATAAAACGCCAGTTTCGTCTTTCGCAGTTGGGCTCCTTTCTTCACCGTCACTACCACGTGACAGTATATATATATATATATATATGCCTTGCTGAAGAGGCTCGGAGACTTGCGCGTCTGCGGACTTTGGCATCACAAGAAAACTCCAAAGCCCGCTACGACGCACGACATCGGCCTGTTGCATATCATCCTGGTGATCTCGTTTGGCTTTGGACTCCTACAAGGAAGCGCGGTTTCTGCGAAAAGCTGCTGGCAAACTGTTGTTCGTAGCCTGCCGTTCCTGCTCTCGCACGCCTAAATAAACCCCTTTTCCCCGTGCTTGTAACAATATATATAATGTGTGTGTGTGTTTGTATGTCGGAGGGGGGCACAAGCACAAACACGCTGTTTTCATGGAGCTCTTCGTAAGGGTACAGCTTTGTTCCCTCTCGAGGTGGGTGTCAACTTCACTAGTACGCAGCTACGCCGTCGTCACCTAAAAATCTCGTATGGATTTTTCGTGACAATTGTCCCAGCTGTCTTTGCGCTATTCTGGCGAAATATCCTTGTGATTTCGTTTCTCCCTTGGAAAAACGACAAGGAGACAATTTAAATGCTCAATAGCCGTATGTAAGTTCTTGAATGATTTGGGCGGTTTGGAAAGGAGACGAAGGCTTTAAGGGCTACCCTCATTTTGGCTGCCCTCCAGCCAGCTTAGACGTACAAAATTGACAAGAAGATTCGACAAAAAGCCAGCAAGAGACGTCGCCCTACAATGGTCAAGATTTCAAAAGCTGCTAGCGTCAGTTGGAGGTATTTGAGTGAATTTTGTCGGTTGAAGTAGGCATGGTACGCACAGCCGCGATATTTGTTCATCACCTACTTACAGAGGACGAAAGAACAGAACAAAGAACATTTGTTTCGCCTTGTACCAAGACGTGAAAAATCTAATCGAAAGCAACCCGGACCGTCTTTCAAAGATCGTCACGCGAAATCAAAGGTGCTGCTTTGGGCAAGACCTGAAACCTAACGAGTTTAGAGCCAGTTGATGACGCCTTCTCGATCTTTCGCCAAGAACCATCAAAATTCAACAAGAGCGCTCAAATGAACACGATTATCACCGTTACAGTTGTTGTTGTTGTTTAGCGTCTGTGGAATCATGCCGCGGGAATTTTCTTCTTGAGTGTCTGTCAATGAAAAAAAAATTACTTCGAAGTGCTAAGAGGCAGCTTTAACTCGGCGGCTCCTGACTAAATACATGGTAGCAGAGAATTACTTTTTCCGCGGCAACCACTGCCCCAAAATTGATGCAGTGATGATCGGGAGTAGCCGCGGTGTCGGTCGCTCCCGAGGTAGATCCCGCTGCACCATTGCTAGCCAGCCTAAATAAACCGTGGCTACGGCGGCTAGCACTTCGTCACGCATCCCATGAAGTGGTAACCCGTATGAGCGAGCCCAGCCATACAAGCCTCAGCGCACTGACTCTACCAAGGCGAGTGCTGACGTGGCCTCACGCGGTCCGGCAGATGTCCCGCGACTGTAAGGTGTCCGGGAATTCACATCGACGTGGCAGACATCTGGGTCGTCGAGCTGGACGGCCATTTCCTTCTCAACAAGGTTCCAGGCTCCGGCTGTGTTCTGGGCTCCGGCTGTCATCTCCCGGCCCCGACTCCCGACTTCTTTGCGCATTTGCACGGAGCCGTCCTTATTCACTACGCCACGTCGAGCACTCACTCGCAACAGCTCTCGCCATTTGAACTGTCTCGTTATTCCGCGTCTTGTCGTCCCACATCCCCCTGCGACCACCCGTGCCGCTCGTCAGCACGCACTGGCCCCAGCATCAGACCTCTACTCGGTTCGTGAGCCTCCTCGCCAGCTCAAAGGCAGCTGCGTGACGACTGTTTCCAAGGAATTCACTGGGCCAAACGTAAGCGCTTTCGGATATTCTGCGGCCTGCCGCTCTCCTTTCTTGGATGTGCATGCTGTCCGCTTTCCGTTGTGGGGCACCTCACTCATCACCCATACAAAGGCTCCACTAGGCGCAAATTTCACTCCCGCAGGCATGGAGACGCCGCAAGCACAACCTTCGCGATGCATTCAGTGACCACCACAACCCTGATGCTATTGGTTACCGAGATTTCGCTGAAAGCAGTAGCAGGTGAGCCTTCCGGTGTTCTGTGCTCGCACCTTCTGCGTATACATGGCCTGCCAAAGATTTGCAGGAGTAGTTCTGCCATCCTGTGCCTTCAACCTCAGAATCACTTCTACGTGAACAATGAGCAAAACGTGAACAAGGTGAATGCAGGAGCCAACGTTTCGACAAGTGGACTTGTCTTCTTCAAGGCGACGTATGCTTTCCTCGTTACAGTATATATAGGTAGGGTTCCTCTAATAGGGGAGGGGGGCGAGGCGGGAGGATTTCGAAACGAGGAAAAATGTGTTAGCGTGTCGAATTGAGAGTAAAGGAACGTTGTGTAGAAGGTCAAAGCCAGGTCACACTCCGGTTTGTCAACACACGCGCGTTAGCCGGCGTGTCAAGGGCGTCTGACACGCCGGCTGACGAAAAAAAAAATGAAAGAAGGGGTGAGGGGGATACGCCAAGAAATCAAACTAAGTGTTGTTGCCTATAGCTTGAAGTTTAGCATGGCGAATAGATTCTAATGCTCCCTTTGAAATGCTTATGTCTATTGGTTGCAATGTCTTGAACTTATGGATAAGGTATGATTCTCTGTATTTTCTTTCTCGTTCAGAACGGAAATTTGACTGTAAGATGTAGAGTTTAAGTTCATCAAAGTTATGACCTGGTTGGTTGAAATGCTCGGCGACGGCTTTGGGAAGCTCTTTAGCTGTGTCCGCGCCATGTCCGTTTAATCTGACGTTCATTGATCGTCCTGTTTCACCGATATATTGTTTTTTACAGAAGCAACGTTCAAGCATATAAATCACATCAGAGCTTGTGCAAGTGAAGCTAAATTTGACTTCAGGTGTATAACTATAACAATATCTATAACTTCATTAAGTCAGTTAAGGCGCTTGTGCCGTGTTCCCATATGGGAACACGGCACAAGCGCCTTCACCTACTTAATTAGCCATTTGAATCGCTTTCACCCGAGTATTAAAATTACTGCTCACCACTCTCCTAGTAAGATCAACTTCCTGGACACGACGGTCTACATAGAAAACGGAAAACTGAGAACGACACTTTACCGGAAGCCTACAGATAGCCAGCAATATTTAGACTACATCAGTCATCACCCACGACATTGCAAGCAAGGAATTTTTTTCGGACAAGCGAAACGTGTAAGAACAATCTGCAGCGAAGACCACGATTATATCCACCACCTAATGGACCTTAAATCAACGCTAGCAGAAAGGAACTATCCCCATGTTGCTCTCGATAGAGCTTATGATGTCGCGTCAAGATTGGAGAGACAGTCGGAATTGGCGAAGAGACAGCCCACATTAGAATCTGACAGACTGCCGGCCTTTATAACAAAATATTCTAATGCACTCCCAAACATAAACAACATCCTAGGTAAATACCACCCAATATTATCAAGTAACGAGCGTCGGCGAAAAGCGTTCCCGGATGCACCCAGGGTTACCTATCGCCGAAACAAGAACATTAAAGACATGTTAAAGCACGCTAAAGTCAGCCAACAGCATTCCCCCTTAATGAAAGCATGTAGTCGCCCTAGGTGCAAAATCTGCAGGCACCTTCAAAGTGACATTAAAATTAAAAGCACCGCAAATAGTTATACACATGAAGTCAAATCTAGCTTCACTTGTACAAGCTCGGATGTGATTTATATGCTTGAATGTTCCTTCTGTCAGAAACAATATATCGGTGAAACAGGACGATCAATGAACATCAGATTAAACGGACATCGCGCGGACACAGCTAAAAAGCTTCCGTCGCCGAGCATTTCAACCAACCAGGTCAAAACTTTGATGAACTTAAACTCTACATCTTACAGTCAAATTTCCGTTCTGAACGAGAAAGAAAATATAGAGAATCATAACGTTATCCATAAGTTCAAGACATTGCAACCAATAGGCATAAGCATTTCAAAGGGAGCTTTAGAATCTATTCGCCATGCAAAACTTCAAGCTATAGGCAACAACACTTAGTTTGATTTCTTGGCGCATCCCCCCCCCCCCTATTTCTTTTTTTTTTTTGTCAGCCGGCGTGTCAGACGCCCTTCACACGCCGGCTAACGCGCGTGCGTTGACAAACCGGGGTGGCGGGCGTGGGGTGCCCTGGCTTTGACCCTGTACACAGCGTTCCTTTACTCTCAATTCGACACGCTAACACATTTCCCCTCGTTTCCGCATCCTCCCGCCTCACACCCCTTCCCTATAGATGAACCCCACCTATATATACTGTGGCGAGGAAAGCATACGTCGCCTTGAAGAAGACAAGTCCACTTCTCAAAACGTTGGCTCCTGCATTCACCTTGTTCACGTTTTGCTCATCGTCTTGAATTTCCATCTCCCGCATTCCCCGTCTTTTTTCTACGTGAACAGCATGACCAACACCTGCGCTATCACACGCAAGCCCCGAGCTTCCAGGTGGTCTACTTTTGAAGCTCCGAATTATACAGGCCCGGGCATCTACGAGAACCTGCGGCAGGTCGCGATTTCGCACTGCGGTATCCCTGTGGATGCGCCTTGCTCACAACCTACGCTGCCGGTGCTGCCTGGTACATCTCTCTTGGACTGCCGGAATCCGACACTGCCAATGACGGCAGCATCTGGAAACTTTACCTGGACTTTACTATTGGACTTTATTTCAATCGCGCTTCGCACTAGGGCGGGGGCCCTATAGTGGCACGACTATCGCCTCCAAAGCAGGCGAAGATAGGCTGACGTGCAGGTAGCGTGAGAATAGAACACGATATAGCGAGCTCGACCTGAGCGGCCGCGTTGGCAGCCGCTCCCGAGATCCCGCTGCACCGCGGCTGGCCGGTATAAATAAACCGTGGCTACGGTGACTACCTCTTCGTGCAGTCTCCCACTTTGATTATGCAGTTCTTACGCTACACACACACACACACACACACACACACACACACACACACACACACACACACACACGTATATATATATATATATATATATATATATATATATATATATATATATATATATATATATATATACATGCAGATTGCATGAAGTTAGTAAAAAACAAGCTTAAAGAAAAATGGCAGCGTACATGGAATAACGAAGAAAATAACAAACTACATTTAGTAAAGCCTATTCTAGGAGAATGGAGATCATGCAGGCATCAGGAACGTTTTATAGAAGTAATTTTATGCCGCCTGCGCATCGGACACACACACCTAACACATAACTTTCTACTGACAAAACAGGACAAACCCTTATGTGAGAAATGTGGAGATGAACTCACTGTGAATCACATTTTATTCTCGTGCACACAACTCGAACGGCTAAGGAATAAACATTTTACTGTATTTTACAATGAACGCATTCCCTTCCATCCCAGTCTGCTTTTAGGAGATAACCCACTAGTAGAAACTTCATCTGTTCTTAGTTTTTTTAAAGACGCAGCGATCCTAAACGAAATATAACGTATCACAGAACTACTCATTTTAAAAATTACTACCCGGTTTTTTCACGCATCTTATGATGCACCTCACCCATTTTCTCAGTTCTGAGAAGAAGGCTGAGGTCTTCATTTGGTTTGTTGGGCTCCTCAGAGGCCTTGTCCGGACAAGGACCTCGCTGAGGATACCCAATTTTTGAAATAAGTTATACCATGTGTTTGGCGCATGATAGCCTAAGTCGCTTATGCGCCATAAAACCTAATACAATACAATACAATATACATATATATACGAACCCATGTCTTCGAACGCATGCGATGCTCTTACCAATTGAGCTACCGCGGCTCCTTTTTCCCATCCACTTTCTGGGGTATTTTTGTCATATGATTGTGCAAATATATATATATATATATATATATATATATATATATATATATATATATATATATATATATATATATATATATATATATATATATATATATATATATATATATATATATATACGCTTTTGTTTACTCGAATATTTCGAAAGGTCCCGGACTTTGTCCCGTGCCCACGTATGCGTGAGTGAATGAGTACTCCGAATTATGTACTCCGGAGAACTCCGCATGACTACTCCGGAAAATAAGTTGTCCCTCCCCTCGTGGTATCGTGGCGTAGCGCTCACAGCATTGCACTCGTGATTGGGAGATCCGTCGTCGCAATCGCGCAGACGGATGCTTTTTATTGTATTTATTTTCGTTGATCTGTAATACTTTCTCTTTTGCCCCTTTGACTTCTGCAGTCGTTGTTCGTTGTGTATGCTTCACCACAGGGCCTAGCACGGGATGTTCCGACCAAAGGAGCGAAGGGCGGTTGGGAGGTGCGGTTAAATGCCGATGCACTGAGGGGAAAGGGTCCGATAATATTACTGGCGATACTTTGGAAATGCTTCATGTGGTGTATATACGGTCAGCGGGCTTCCATATTCACGATTTCGTTTATCTCGAAAATGAAGTTAACTCGAGTTTCTTTTTTTCTGGTTCTTTACAGCTTCGAATCAGCGGGGAGTTGCGTATTTATTTAAAACTGCCACTGAAATCTGTTTTTTGCCTAATTTACATTGTTGTTAACCATACCTTGCTTTTCGCTTAAAGTTAGGTTTCTTTCGTTGCTCCGTACCATACTGTTTTCTTTTTGCTGTATTGTGACTTTCTTTGTTATTACACTCCGTTCTGAGCCTTAAACATGTTTAAATAATTAAGTAAATCAATGAACAAATGGATAAATATTTAAATGAATTAGAATTAATTAATTACTATAGTGTGTGCGAACGTGAGGGGCGTCGCGCACGCCAGAATCTTAATACAAAGAAGGCAAGGAAGCTGGTTTTCGCATCCTAGATATTGGAGCGACGCAGCAAACCTACGCCCTCAGGTGTTGCGAGTGACGCATTGCTCGCGCCATCTCTGGTAACGCATGCTTAACGCTATAGCTTTTTTTCGTGTTTGCTCGACCCTCGTATAGACATTCGCGGGTCGGGAGAGAGACCTCTATGTAATTTTGCTTCTCTTTGATGGCGCTTTAGCGGCCGCAGACCGATGAGTAACGACAGGCTGTTACTGAGAATTCGTTCTGTTGTAAAATATCCATTTCCAGGTCACGCATAAAACTTATCCTCGTGGCTGGTGTATAACCGGCGACTCAGGCACTGCCAGTAGAGACAATGGCAAAGTAGTGAGTGCTGAAGGTGCACCGCCAAGTGGCAAACCCTATGTTACGCGCGCCCCAGTGACGTGGGCCAGCCACTGAAAACAAAACAACAACCAAATCCGCTTCGTCATTAGAGACTTCGTATCTACTGCTATAATCGCGTTTGGAAGGAAGTTTAAGCGGCGGGTAAACAAGGCGCAAAGCACGTCATCCTCTGTAGTGCTTTGGCAGAAGCAGATGTTCAGAAGCAGAAGTCCTCAGAAAAAGTATCCAGATATCTCTCTTGGGATTTTTGGTAAAGCAAACGGCGAAGAGAAGCCCTCGTCTGCTTCACCGTGTCATCGGGGCCGCTGTCA
Organism: Dermacentor variabilis; assembly: GCF_050947875.1. Taxonomy (NCBI): domain Eukaryota; kingdom Metazoa; phylum Arthropoda; class Arachnida; order Ixodida; family Ixodidae; genus Dermacentor; species Dermacentor variabilis. The sequence continues at coordinate 64,002,928 of NC_134573.1, forward strand.
CTTGAGTCAAGCGGGAGAGCCAAATGTCAAGAGCAGTGAGAGCCGAACAAGAAAAACGAATGTTGGGGGCACGAGTTCGTCGAGCGTTTTTTCACAATTGTTCTCAAAGTATGCGGTTGGTTATGAAAAGCAATTAATGGTTTATATCAGACTGTAACGAATGATTGCCTGGCACGGTTATATACGTTCGTTTTGAGCGGTACTTACCATCGGGTTGTTTACTTGTCACTTGTAGCATTGCACATGTGGGTCTCTATCGATTTCGGACACGATACGCAAATTTTTCTTTGCCGAAGAGATAGGCGCAGTTGCAAGGTCATATTGCAGGCACACAATGAATCGGGTTCGCTATGCTAAACTGTCTGGTGGTCTAACTAAAAGTATAAGAAAGGTTTCTGCGTACAATACAGCTTCTGCAGGGAGTACATTCGAGGGTACTAATTAATAGACACAGTAAACGCTCATACGTTTTGAATAATCTGCAAGCTCTCGCCAACCCAGTAGTTGTGCTTTCATGGGTCACATGCCGACTTCACTTTATAATTTACAATGTACGCTTGAAGAAGCAGAAAAGAACATTCGGTGACCACTACTAATGTAGATCTTTATATAGTGTGCTTGGTACAATTGTATGTGTACAACTGGATGCAATATTGTGTTTCACAGAATGATATGGTACAGAAAGAAGTTGCCCATCTACTCTGTCGCGCCGTACTCATAGGTGTTTGTTGAAATTCAGAAGCAACGAGAAGGACCGCGAACTGTTGACACGGAAGTGCACAACTGCAATTCTTTTTTCTTTTCTCGCACTCCGTGCAGGTTTGCAGCGTCAAACAGAACGCAACAAACGTGAAATACGGGATTACAGCCGCACAATTAGAATTGGCCGACTCATCGGGGCAGTGCAAGAACGGGACGTTCCCGCTGCTCCGCGCGCTGAAGCAGATCGTGCAGTTCTTCAACGACAGCTACAGATCGCAGGCGGACTTTGACAAGTGCGTTGCGCTAATGACGTGACCGCACCTTCGAGTCTCGTAGATATGAATTTATTAGGGTGTATCATAAAATGAGAAATACTGCTGGCTAATTAAGTTGTGAGATGCTTTCAATAAATCTGTATTGCATTACCGGGGTGCCCGCCTCAACGCGCTTGTTTTGCGTTCAGCGGCAACGTCAATGTCGGAATAGAAGAGCGCCACTCCGCTGGACGACGGTAAGGAAGAATCCAAATGCGCCATTAAATGTGCCTAATGCTTCAGGAGGATTAGGGGCGATCGGCTGGCGATTGTACTAGGCTAAAGTGCTATCTGAAGGAAAAAAGGAGTGTCCTGATATGTGGGGCCCCGTGTTCACAAATTTTAAGTTGGCAATTTTCTGTTTCTCTTGTCCAGAGCGGACAGAAACTCGCAGTTTCGTCGCTTTTAGAGAGATTCTAGAGGATGCAATGTTCAGAGTATACAGCGTGGCTGAACTTACTTGCCCCAAGGTCTAAAATGTGTACGCGAGCATTACTAGAACTCAATTACCTTAGTATTGTTCACTGCCCTCGTCAGGAACTGAAAGTATTTTTGCTATTCATTATTAATAATTCGTAAGCAAAATTTTGATGTTTTGCTTTAAACGCAACAAATGCTATGGAAATAGTTGTGGAGCTTATCGATAAATCTTCAAATAATTTTTGTGAAGGAAGCTGCTTTCGTTCTAATGTTCAGGGCTGCAAACAAGCCGCGCCGATTTGGAAAAAGTACCACGAGACTATAGGCGCTTTCGCGCAGCTACATTTGTGCGCTCAAACATCCCTTTTAAAAATGACTACTGAAATGTTGTTGGCATATTGTTGACGAATCGTTGACTCAACAGCCTTTCAACTATACCTCAACTATTATTCAGGCACAGAGCAATAATTCAACAGTAGAATTGTTGGGTAGTTCACAAAAAAAAAAGTCGTTGACTAAATGCTGTTGCCAGATAGGGGAATAGTATTGAGTATTATTGAGCCATTGTTGAGTAGTTCCCAACAATAAATTCGATGACAAAATTCTATTGATATATTGTTTAATTATGTTGTGTATGATTCAGCTATTGTTGATTGTTCACAACAATAAAGTTGCTGACTAAGTGATGTTAACTTATTGTTGAATAACTGAGGCTTACTGAGCAATATTGAGTTTCGAAGTATTGTGAAAACCACATGCGCATCTTTATATGTGCGTCTTTTGCGCATACATATTGTTTTATTGATCGCTTAATCACCATTGCATATATGCAGGGTTTTGTCTCACATTACTTGAAACGTAGACGTATCTGCCGATCGGGCAGGGGGACAGTGCCCCCTCCCACCATGTAGATACGCCTATAGTTGAAATTACGCGACTTGGCTCCTGCACCACTTCAGAGAGGGGGGAGGGGATGTGCCCCCTTCACGTTACTGGATACCTCTGTGGTTCAATTATATGTTACCAATGAGTGATCGATTCCGTAAGTAGACGGAGGTCCCCTCACCAGGTTCCATAGCAAATTTTGGTTATACGCTGGATGTTGTTACGTGTCCTCTAGGGAGCGTTCTGCTGCAAAAAATTATGAAATCTGCTCATTAATAGCCGAGATTCAAATATTTCAGTGTCTGGAACCCATGATTTCAGGAAGCGAGCTCCACTGCAAAGTGAGACACGTCCCTCACCCAGTCTAGCCTCCGCAAGCGCAATTCTTTCCCTGTGTTCTCCCATACCGGAGCTGGATGATCGCGTGACGCATACGCATACGTCAAAATGGTGCGCAGCGCACGATTTTGCGCGCTGTGCACGAGGGCACCTGACTAGAGGTTTAATTCAATGCTACACGAATGCTCAGGCAAGGCACAAGCGGATCACAGAGCATGATCCCGTGCTGGAACACAGTTAAAATAACAGTTTTGGCGTCTCCGCGCGCGACTGCACGACGTGGGAACAAGGAGGCGAAACTGAAGTACATCTCTTTTGCTGCGGTGCGAAGTAAAACATAAACGTGGAGACATTCGGTTTGTGTGTTTTATTATTTCCCTAAGCTTGAAGTCGTCTATTCAAGAAAAAATATTACACAAACAGATGTTGCCTAGAATAACTCTCGGACTGGCGTGTCACCACGAGCGCCGTCACAGTGCGAACACGTGTACGTAGGCGCACTAGCACGTGTACGTCATACTCCGGCTTCGATCGCGGTGGCCGCGAGCAGAAGGGAAAACGGCGTTCGATTTGAAATTTCCAACCTTTCTGCGGCGCGTAGCGATGTAATACTTTGCAGACACGATCGTTATCGCGAATGTATGCTCTGCGTTTGTCACCTCAAAATGGCCAGACCTGGCGAGGGGCCTTCGGTGTACTCCGGTAGCAACTGAGTATTGCGCAGCGTGGCATTGTTGCACAGGCTGTATCTTGAAAGTGGCCTGCGTTGGGGGAAGTGCCTAGGAGCGCCGATGGCTCGCAGCTTTATGCGTGTTCTCTTTTTGTTCTCGCAGCTCAGTTTGGTTGAAGCGACAGACACCACGAAAGTCACTTCGGTCGCTGCTGCCGCCGCGCTTCCTCACGTCAATGTTTTGACAGCCAGTGTTCGCGGTCATCGACTGTGATGTGTTTATGCGTGCCTGTGCGTGCTCGCGAGGGCCGATAGCTTCGTGTTCATCATAGCACCCATACGCTTGCGCGTCACCCACGATCACGAAGTCAAACGTAACCGCAACTTTTTGTTTTGCTGCTGCGTACGTAAGATTTTATTTTATGTCGTTTATTTATACCCTGGAGACCCGAAAGCATTACACACAAAGATAACGAAATCAGCAAAGGAAGAAAATAAGAGCTAAAAAATAATACAAAGAAAATAAAAGCACAATGTAGGCCAACAGATTCAAGACCAGCAACTTCTAGTCAAAGATTTTATTGAGAATGCCAAATTGAAATATAGGGCTCCGAACTGTCAGCGTGTGCCACTAGTGTGTCTGTTCAGTGAGCATTGAAATGACGGGCTCCACATTGATTGCACTACACTTCGTACTTTTAGCCTGAAATGGCTTTGTAGAATTCTATATGAGCGCTTACATGGCTTATTTCTCATAGGAAACTTGCGCTGTGGCAACTCGCTGGCTTTTAGATCACTAAAAAGAAAGTCATGCCTATATATTATGATATATCACTTCTGATGACGTGTACAGAAGCTAACATCACCTACAATCAGCGGCCCCCTACATATTAAATTTTATGGTTTGTCTATGGTTGCAAGGTTGCTATGTGTTGGACTTGTTTGTGTACGAACTCGTATAACCCTTTAGCGCCAGCAAACGACAGCAAGAGGGACGTGGATATCATGATGCGCTTAGTTCAACAGTTTATTCCTAGACAATTTATACGATTATACACAGAGCACAGCCGTGCTATTCATGGACATCACGTCAATTACTACTTCAAAAAAATTCACCGACGATTACAATGCTCCCTAATGCGAAATTTGAGCGCAGTTCTATACGTGTTTTCAATTCGCGATATATTGCTTGGCGCGGACAATCTGTCTCGTGCGGCACGACTGCCTCCCTTATCGGGAGATCGTGAGAGGCAGCGCGTGGGAGCGATTCACAGCAGTCGCCGCAGACGGACCTCCGCTCATGCAGTGCCTTGTTTCCATATGCCTGATGCACGCTTCTCTGGCTCCACGCGGCTGATTTGGGCACACCATGACCAGCTACACCCTCTATTAAAATATTGCATAAGCTCCCTAGTGGGAATCATCAGGTAGTGCGTAAGCATGATTTCTGTCTCATCGCGCACTCATGCAATGAATGATTGATTGAGTGGCAGAGGTATGCAAACCGCGGCTCACTCTGTCAAGGAAGACGCAATGTGCTGCATGCATGTATTGCAATGACCTGTTATAACTACATACTTTGTAAGCCTAATTAGTCAGAATATGTCTAATTGGACGAAATCAATGTAATCGTAATTATGAATGAATTATGATAAAGTAATGAATTAAATTAGGATAAAGTAAAGAATGAATTAGGATAAAGTAACCAAATATGAATTTTTTATTACCACTGCTATAATTGATTGGGCTTAGGTAATCTAACCATCCTCAAATAAGCCTGATTAGCCCTGTAATGTTACTCCTAATTAATCCTAATTAGCCTTTATGCATATGTTTTAGCCAATTGAAATTATGCCTAAATAACCTTACATGACATTTATTATTCATAACCAGGTTTAATATGTGCTGTGTTAATTAACCTTCATTATTTTTGCAGGAACTGTAGCGGCCTGCTTTATTTCTGCACTGACTTTACGGCATAATCCACTGCATAGTATACTTGTTGCAGCAACTGTAGTCACCTACTTTCTTTCTATGCTAACCGTATGATTATTTACTTGTGGCAACTGTAGGGGCCTGCTTTCTTTCTGCACCGACATGACAATAGCATGGTCGACTCTGTGGTGTACTTATCATTGTGGTAGCTGTAGTGGCCTAATTTCTTTCTAGACTAAATGTATGATATAGTTACATGTTGTGGCAACTATAGAAGCTTGCTTTTTTGCTGCACCGGCTGTATGGTATGACTGACTGCATGGTGTACTTTCTGCGGTAGCTGTAGCGATCAGCCTTCCTTCTGCACTAACTGTATGATATAGTTACTTGTTGTCGCGACCGTAGTTGCCTGCTTTATTTCTGTACCGACTGTATGGTATACTTTCTGCGGCAAGTATAGTGGCCTATTTTCTTTCCATCCTAACTTTATGACATATTTAAAAGCGTGGTGGTTTGGCCTGGTTTATGATATAGTTGATTGTTGCTGCAGCTATAGTGGTCAGTATTCTTTCAGCCCCGACTCTATGGTATGCTCACTGTATGGCATACTTTTCGCGGCAACAGTAATGGTCTGCTTTCTGCACGGATTGTATGGTATGGCCGACTGTATGCTATATTTTTCTCAGTAACTGTAGTGACCTACTTTCTTTCTACACTAACTGTGTGAAATAGCTATTTGTTGTTGCAACTGTAGTGGCCTGCTTTCCTTCTGCACTGACATTATGGTATGGCCACTGTAGGGTATACTTACTTTTGGCGGCAGCTGTAGTGATCAGCTTTATTTCTGCGCCTTATGGATGGTACAGGCGGCTGTACAGTCTGCTTGCTGCGGCAACTGTGACGGCCTACTTTCTACGTTAACTCTGTGATGAACTGTAGGGTCCTGCTTTCTTTCTGCAGCAACTGTCTGGCGTAGCCAACTACATGGTATACTTGTCGTGACAACAGTAGTGGCCTGTTTCATTTCTGCACCGACTGTGTGCATAGCCGACTGCATGGTATACTTCTTGAGGCAACTGTAGCGGCCTGCTTCCTTTCTACGTTAACTGTATGATCCAGTTACGTGTTGACACATCTATAGTGATCAGCCTTCAGCACCGACTGTTTGTGTGGCCGACTGTATGGTGTACTTGTCGCGGCGACACTAGAGGTCTGTTCAGTTATGCTCTACCAATTGAGCTACCGTGGCGCCGTTGCCCCGTCCACTTTCTTGGGTGTTTATGTTTCCTTGGAGAACCCTGGGAGTGTTAGCCCGCGCCACCACTCACAGACCTTGGCGGCGGACGTGGAGCATCGTTTCTGCCGCAGGCGTCACGAGAGCGTGATCTTTTTGGGTGAAGGCAACCGGTCAATAAATCCACACATGCTACCTGAAGACATTAATGTTGCTGGATTCGAGACCTTCGTTATGTAATAAACGAGAAGCGAGGGGTTAACCGAGGGGCCCGATTTTTACTAGTGATATAAGACGCCAACAAACACTGACACCAAGGACAACATAGGGGAAATTACTTGTGCTTAATAAATGAAATAAAGAAATGATAAACTAATGGAAATGAAAGTGGAGGAAAAAACAATTTGCCGCAGGTAAGGAACGATACCGCGAAGGTTGTGGGATCGTTCCCCACCTCGGCAAGTTGTGTTTCGGCAAATTCATGGTATACTTGTTGCGGCAACTATAGGGGCCTACTTTCTTTTATGCTTACAGTAGGATTACGATATAGTTACTTCTAGTGCACGGCTGTAGAGGCTGTTTTCTTAACCGACTTTATGATGTGGGTGACTGTATGCTATAGCCGACTGTATGGTATACTTGTTGCGGCATCTATAGTGGCCTACTTTCTTTTACGCTTTCTATGACATAGTTACTCCTAGTGGCAACTGTAAGGGCTGTTTTCTGAACTGACTTTATGATGTGGCCGACTGTATGGTATACATACTTGTTGCCGCAGCTGTAGCCATGAGCTTTCTTTCAGCACCGAGTGTATGCTTTTATCTAATTAGGCGGAATAAAAAAAATAGTTTGAGTATCTCCAAGTGAGGGCAAACAACATTACCTTTGTTGTGTCCAGCTGCGTGGCACTTGCATATATTTAATCTCTGGCTTAAGTTAGCTGGGACGCCCTGTATAGTGCATCGTATCACACGTTACAGACAGACAGACAGATTTCCGAGGGAAGTAGCCCTACAATGCTTACGCGTTAAAACTACAGCCAGACACGTAAACCATGACAGGAGACATTAGCCGTTGTACTCATAGTATTTCCCTGCCCGCAGTAGGAAATGGATGGACTAAAATTGTTTAACATAATTTGCAAATAGTGTGTAAGTTTTCTTTGTGCACCATTCATTACTTTCGGACTAACTCGCCATGAAGAATACCTTTATGGCACTCGCAAACAGTGTCTTTCCGACATGACTTGTAGTCAAGCGAAATCTCTCATTTAAAAGCTCGAAATTCTAAGCTGCTGTCAGCCTTTTAAGTCCACCCATTAATAATACACCTGGAATGGGCGTCCTAGAGCCGTGAGAGCTCCTGCGCTGACATGATGGGAATATATTTATTCGTGGCGTGTGTGACGCTCACAACGACCGCGTACTTCTCCGCCATAAGTTATCTGCGTGCCTTTGCAATTGCTGACTCGTTTCCCCGAAAAACCTCGGTACCCGGCTTAACAGCTCTTCCCAGGGACTGCGCGGATGCACTCGCTTGCAGGCTGCGCCACAGAGATGGATTTTGTTACATCTACGTTATGGGAAACCATGGACGGACGATACAGCTCGGGAAGTCGATTACGCCGCGCACTCGAGCGCGATGACCACGATGCGGCGATGGAAGTTGGCGATAGCGGAGCTGTTTTCTCCGCGCGTTCTTCGCATTATGAACGACACGTGTATACTACTTCGTCGTTATTGAAGGCAACGGGTTTTCCTCGACGATGCTGTGTGGAAAACATGTCGTGGGACCGGTAGTCAGTGCCGATTTCGGTCGATCTGACAAGGTGTCTTGGTGCGCCTACTCGTACAACTGGCTCGAATCACCACACTACGTCATTAGATGGGGGACTTCAAATATTGCATCAAACTTGTTACATATTCAGCCCGGAGGGTCACTGGAGGTCATCTCCATTTGTGCTCTCTAGTGAGAACTGTGGCGAAAAGTTTGGTAGGCAATACTTTCGGCTTGTCTAGGAGCGCAGCCTCGCGGGGGGAATACTCGACCTAAGCCGTGATACCGCAACGAGCGAATGAGTGGCATCTAAGTGGATTGCACCAAATAAAAATGCATTTGAGGTCGTTAAGGTTCAGCCTCAGATGACTTGCCGGAAATTGAACTTTCTGCGGAGGGTGGAGACGCAGTGGAAGCGAAAAAACTATCAACTGTTTCCCTTTCGTTACAAAAAAGTTGATTGGTTAGTAATAAAAAAGATCATATTCATGTATACAAAAGTTTCGGCACAGGTGTATGCAAAAGCTGCTAGATTAGTTTATCTCACCTTGTGGGGTCACCTACTAGTAGAAGAATTGGAATGGGGTCTTGAGTACTTTTCAATGATAAAGCATTTTCATGATACTCGTCCCATTTACATTGTTCTAGAAACACGCATCGGTGCCTCTGCTGTGAGGCATTCCTTGTGGTATTATTATGGCCCCAGTTTGGCTTCCAATTTTCTCTCCCTGCAGAATAACATCATCATGTTACAGTGCCTGACCCATAGATTCTCTACATCGAGTTCTGGGCGGTCACTCAGAACATCATTTGGCGGATTTTCTGCATAGTAGTGTGGGCACCGGTGACGCAGTGGCATGCCTCGGCGACCCAACTTCTGTTTTATACGGCAAACATTGTACATGCTCTGACTGGTAAAAACGATCGTTTAAAAAATGACGAGTGACGAAAAGAACTTGGCGAGTCACGATAAGGACAAAATACCGCAGGAAGGATACGATGCCATCAACTTTGCACAACGTGTGTACACTGATTGTGTTCACAGACTTGTTCTAGTCAACACAAAGTATACTAAACATTTGTATTTAAACAGATAACACCAAACAGAGTGCCGAATAATCAAATTGTGAAATTTATTGGTGCGTTAAATATTACGCGGTAAGTCTTACTCTCTTTCTCGCGGTATCATTTATGGCCAACACCCAGGTCGCGGTCAACATGCGCAGGCGCGCGCGGTCAATCGCCTTTCAAGAAGTCGTCTTCTTTAATAGAAGTGGCACTGCACAAAGGTGATGAAGAAGCGGATACATGGTTTTTTAATGCGGAGATATATTTCATTGGGATTTCTTCATAGGTTCGGCATCCCGTTTGAGAGCCTCAATGTGGTAGTAACAAAACGAAGTACGTGCACGATGGTGGTAATTAAACCAAGGACCCCAAGTGCAGCAGCCCAATGCTGTAACTGCTAATTAGGCCACTGACGCATTCACAACGCAAGAGCATAACGTTACCAGTCCTTTCCTCGTGCAAGCGAGTGCTTTGGGACACGTGGTGCCTGCGTCCCCTAGCGTGGCAACAATTATAAATAAGTTGGGAGACGATGAAACCTCCATGTTTAAGATGATCAACGAAGCAGGATAGAAACACATATACCAGATACGCAAAAGGGACGGAAGCTCCGTTAAGAAAGACAGCAACGTTAAGAAGTAGCAGTTTTGCCTGAAAGGATAAGGATTGACAAATGTACCAAACTATTTGTATATTACGCTAAGTAAAGCTCTTACTCGTTTGGACAGTATAAATTCCAGTAAGCGTTCGCTAACTAAACAAGCGTAGTGTCACCACCCAAGGACACACATGAATACATTTGACTCGCTGACTGCAAATGCACGGTCACAACGCTGGCGCGATAAAGAACGGTGGCAGGTGAGTGTGCGGGTTGTTCCAAACTAGCCTTCCGTGCTGCCACGTGCTTTACCATTGCAGTGCCGCACGTACAAAACTCAACAGATCACGTGACCTTCTACAATGGGCACGCGCTAAGGTAGCGCCCATCAGACCACCGGCCTTCTCGGCTCACTTGCCCCTGCGGTACAATGTTACGACCGTGGCAGTGCTTTCGAGGTATCGCGGCAGGAATCCCCGAGCTGCCAGCGTTCGCAGCACGGGCTCCCAGCTGATAGCGCCCAGTAGCTCCCACGCGATGCTTCTCGCACATGTGAAGCAACTCCTAAATCAACGTGCGACTTCCTAGAGCAGTCGGGCATCGCCACCCGACTGCTGTATGTGACGTAATAGTGCCGGCACATGGGGCCACGTGACAAACCCTTCTCGAGGAACTTCCTGCACAAGCGAACTATAGATAACGTTTACCTAGTCATTGTATATATGTTTGTAGTTTTCTTCTTGACTCTCTCCTCTCTGCTATACGCCCTCCCTGTTCTCCCACTAAGCCCCTGCCCTTTCCACTGCTGGCTGCTGTTCACGTGTCAGCCGACTGCGCTAGACAGTTACTGCGGGCAGCAGTCATTTTCTTCCTTTTCGTAGATTTCGTTATATATTTATTGCTTTAAATAAACAACCAGCTACTACTACCGTCGCATAGTAGTCCTTCGCCCTCCTAAGTAATGATGTTGCCTAGTAGCCTACTTCATTAGACTTGTGCCAGCTTGTTATAGGAACCGCTAGAATAAGCAAGTCTGACCTATGCTTTATGATTTCAAGGTCTATGCTTCCGGTTACCTTTCATATATGAGAGCACTTAATAAAGCAAGACAGCCCGCCATGGTGGCTTAGCGGCGATGGTGTTGCGCTGCTATTCGCCAGGTCGCGGGATCAAATCCAGGCCGCGGCGGCCGCATTTGGTGAGGGCGAAATGGAAACACGCCAGTGCCCCGTGAGATACTCTCTTGAAAACGGTGTTTCCACGGCAACGTCGTATGGAAATAATTTGCCAGACAACATAAAAAACGGCGATTTACTCAATTCTGGTGACAGCGGATATTTATACTTTATGAACAACCAGCTTGCCGATTTCCATGAAATCCTTTATGATGAAAGATTATACCCTAGTGTCTTTTCGTGGATAGTTAATTACGGAAACGCTTTTTTCTTTTTCAAGGAAGTTACCAAGAAAATCGCAATGTTCAAGCGCCACTGCTTTCCTTGGCTTCATATTGTTACGCGCTATTCCCGCGCACTGAAGCACGCATCCTGCCGAGCATGGAAGAATACACCAGGGAGACGGTGAAGACGACGATCAGAGTAGCGCTTGCATTGTTATTCTGCCATCTTGCCTGCAGTCGTCTGTCTCTGTATATATTGTCTAAGTGCAATTTCCTATCCCATTTGGCTACTCTCAGCCCCGTGGCAATATGATCACGGCCTCCGATAACGGGGGGTGCGCGGTCATTCCGATACACGCGGTCCGATCTTGGAGGCTCCGATATGATGTTTCAAATCGACACGCCTTCCAAATTCTTCTAGCGACTTTTTTTTTCGTGTAGCGTGCGCAATTGTGTAGGCCAACGTGATCACACAAAGCAGTGTTTGTTGAGTCAAGGTTTAAAAGAACTTATTCAAGTGCAACGATCCAGACATGTTTAAACACAGCTGGCAGCAGTGCATGCAGCTGCATTGGACGTACGATTTCTTTAAAAAATAATAAAGACAAGTGATGACACAGAGTTATATAGCTATACGTACTTAAGAAAAAAATGTTTGCTTAATTGTAGGCCTGCTATATTCACTTTAGAAGAATGGGGTTGCGGTTCGTACTTTTCTCAGCTGAAGGTGCGACAGTCGATACGAGTAGTTGTAGCCCTGTAGCAAGACTTTCAGGTTGTTTATTTAATGTTGATTTTTTGTTGATTTGTTTGTTTGTTTACTTGCGTGCTTAATTGATTTATGTTTTACATTTCGCAATTTTAGGACACTTCGGCGTGCGAAGGTTCGAGCAGCTTGAGGTCGACAAGTTGGAAGAGTGGAAGTGTTTAAGCTTTATAATCACTGTGACGTGAAAAAGACCAACGCATTTGAAAATTTAAAAAGATTACTACGTCCGCTTTGCGGTCTCCATGCAACAGCCGTGTGATCAGGCAGCTTTACTCTGCCGTTTTTGGTGGTTTCCTTGTCTTACCGGCACTAAACATTTGGGCAGGATTACATGTTCGGTGTTCTTAATGTTATTTCGCTGATTATGCAATGTATATCGCGGCACACGTGGCTTGTATTTTCGTGAATAGCAACGTTGCCGGGTGAGGCACCCATTCTTTCTCTTTGTGACGTTGTTGTTTCGGTAATAAATAAACTGTCACGCGTGGAGGAATGCAGTGTGCATGAAGGTTGGTTTTAAGTAACCGGGGCGGTACTTGCACGTATGAAAAGTAAGAATGCTACTACTACGAGAAGATATAGAATAAAAAAAAAATACAGCGCTAGGATTAACCAGCACTGTAGTAGTAGAAATACAGCTTTCACTGTTGACGGCATTCAATAAAAATGTAAGTTGGTTCTACAGTACACAACAGTGATTCTCGTAATAGGAAAGGCCAAATGTAATTTCACGATGACAGTTAAGCGCAACTCACCTTCGTTATTTGTTTTTCTTCGTTTCGTTGTATTTATTTCGATAATGTCTGCAAACCATTTGGGTAAGCCAACTGAGACTGATGCTGTCTTGTTTAATAATTTTCTTAGTCCCTGTGCCGTTTTGCAAGTTATCGCACTATGCTAAAGCTTTAAAAAAAACATGCATTTGAAACATCAGAGTACGTTACGAACTGATTATTTAAAAGTAGCATTTCAACTTTGGCGCAATGTGCATGTTTCAAAAATGCGCTTCCTTAAACACAAGCACTTCCTTCTTCAATCCGAGGCTCAGCATAGGCCAGGGTGATTATTACACATGTTACTTTATCTGTTTTACAAGGGCTGTGACCAAACAATGGTTACCTTTTAGTGAGCGACACTATTTTATTTTTGCCCACCGCGACAGTCCTGCGGCAATGGCATTGTACTACGGAGCTCGAGGTCGCTGATTCAGCTCCAACCCCGCACTGCGTTCCCATAGGGGTGGAATGCGAAAATGTTCGCACACCATGCATTTAGCCCTCATTAAATAATGGTCAAGATTAATGGTCAAAAGTGGCCCCAATTATTGCGGAGCCCTCAACTACGTCATCTCATAATTTATATCGTGGTTCGGGTCCATAAAATACCAGCCTTAAGCTTTGACGAATACATTTTGTGCAACTTCGTTCTTAAAACGCCCCTTGCTAGGCCTAATCGGGATTGTCGTTTATATGATGGTGATGATTTATTGGTATCCCCTTTGAAAAACTTCGGTGACAAGTATAGTCACCGAGCCTGCTTAATATAATTGGGTTATATTAGGCATTGTGAAGCACCATCTAGGGGAACGTTCTACCTAGAAAATTTTTTGAAAGTTTTCGTTAACAGAGGAGATAAGAAACAAAATATTGCATCGTCATGCTGTCAGATGAGGTATCGAACCGAAAACTGAAAACTAAAAGAAAGGTTCATTTGAAACCCATCCTGAGGGCCGGGGTTTGATTGTTGTGTTCATAGGAGGTTGTGGCCAAGTGCACCAGGTGGCCAATCCTGCTCTGGTGAGGGAGTGCGTTACCGGTTCTGGTCACCGGGATCAGGCCACACTCCAGGCCTGTTTGTGCAATTTTATCAACACGCGGATTTTTTTTTAATCCGGTGGGAAATTGCCGGCACCGGGATTCGAACCACGGACCTCTTGCACGCGAGGCGGGTGTTCTACCTCTACGCCACCGCTGCACCACCTTGCCTTGCTTAGTAACTCAGGGGACCAATTGCAATGCATGCTCACTGACCTGGAGAGGCAAAGCAGAAGAGTGGGTCTAAAAATTAATATGCAGAAAACTAAAGTAATGCTTAACAGTCTCGGGAGAGAACAGCAATTTACAATAGGCAGCGAGGCACTGGAAGTCGTAAGGGAATACATCTACTTAGGGCAGGTAGTGACGGCGGATCCGGATCATGAGACGGAAATAATCAGAAGAATAAGAATGGGCTGGAGTGCGTTTGGCAGGCATTCCCAAATCATGAACAGCAGGTTGCCGTTATCCCTCAAGAGAAAAGTATATAATAGCTGTGTCTTACCAGTACTCACCTACGGGGCAGAAACCTGGAGGCTTACGAAGAGGGTTCTACACAAATTGAGGACGACACAACGAGCTATGGAAAGAAGAATGATAGGTGTAACGTTAAGGGATAAGAAAAGAGCAGATTGGGTGAGGGAACAAACGCGAGTTAATGACATCTTAGTTGAAATCAAGAAAAAGAAATGGGCATGGGCAGGACATGTAATGAGGAGGGAAGATAACCGATGGTCATTAAGGGTTACGGACTGGATCCCAAGGGAAGGGAAGCGTAGCAGGGGGCGGCAGAAAGTCAGGTGGGCGGATGAGATTAAGAAGTTTGCAGGGACGGCATGGCCACAATTAGTACATGACCGGGGTTGTTGGAGAAGTATGGGAGAGGCCTTTGCCCTGCAGTGGGCGTAACCAGGCTGATGATGATGATGATGATGATGATGATGATGATGATGATGATGAAACCCATCCTGAACTGGAACTTTACAGTTTTCTTTTATTGTCGCTCTAGAACTAAATATAAAATTAAAAGGAAAAGCTGTTTTCCGTTGCAGTTGGCCCCATGCTCGTGAAAGTTTCATCCACGTATGGCCAACAATTGTAGCTGAACTACACTGGGTATTTTTGCCCACCTGAAGTGCGCACCCCACATGCACACGACGTTGCTGTCATTTTAGAAGCTTCAGCAATGCCATTGCAATTTCCAGCGTGGCGCGTCGAATGGCAAGCATGCTAGTATTACACTTGCGGCTGTTTAAGACGAGTGCCGGTCAACTGGTTGTTTGGGAGTGGGACTCTCAATTATTCGCCGAAGTACGAAAGAAAGCGCATCCCAGCCGATCAGTCGCTTTCGATCACCACTTGTATGTAAACTAAAGTACGTGCCATAATAATGACATATTACTTCCCAAATATTCTATCGGAGGTGCGCTTCTAAAAAAATAAACATAGGTGTGATTTTGACCACTCCGCTTTGAACTAATTCAGGTTCTACAACGTGTGTTCAAAGCACAGTATCCGAGAGTTTTCTTTTTTTGATATTCCATCCTCGTTAGGAGGTGACCACAGCAGCGAGGAGTCGAACTCGCGACCTCATGCTCAGCAGCAGATTCCCATGCAGCCACTGTGCGACTGCGCTAAATTCACGTGGCGTTGTCATAAGGTTTCTTTAGACAAACATAAAGAGAAGTGTAATATTATATTATTACGGCACGATCGACAGACGCTGAATAGACGAACCGCAGCGGGAAAAGCCGATGAAGCGTCTGGGGTCCTGGCGCGAGCGACTGTCTATCTTCATCTCTGGCTGCAGTGTAAATACAGTGCAAATGCAGCCTAAATAAGCTCTTTTGTCTGTGTTTTTCCACACGGAAGACCATTTTGCTGATAACTCCTGTCGTACACACCGTACACCTTTTACTATGAGATATACAGTTGCAATTTGCAGCAGCCATTCGGAATATTGTGTGCCAAATATTAGCTGCTTTCATGAGGGTGATTCTTTTAAGAAAAAGAGAATTTATTTGAAAGAAGGCAGGGAGGTAGGCCTGAGCTAAAGAGTGCTTGAGTCTGCTACTCTGCACAGAGGGAGAGGGAAAGGGTACGCTGACATAGAACGATCATGAGGAATGATGGTGACATATAACAGCGATGCATAACGAACGAAGGCATAGTTCAGCATTCTGATAGTTATCAGCAAAGTCCAAATAATGTCACTCAGGAATGTCATCCACCTTCTGGAGCTTGACTGGAGTCACGAATCCAATCGAAACTTCACAAAAACGCTCAACGGAGAAGCTTGCGTTTGGGTTTGTACTGCTGGAACAGCACAAGTGGCAAGGAGGGCATTTGCAGTATGTAAAGAGCAGCGATAAAAGGATCCAGTGTAGCGACGATTTCTTTCTATTAAGAGTAAGCATTAGGTCAATGCAAAGTATGATTGCATGTTCCTAAGGACATTTAAACTCCATCACAAGACTAACCATGCAATGAACGTCATGAAAGCTTTTTGCATTTAAAATAAAACGTCTATTTGTGCAGGCTGATGCCTGCATAATTTACAATTAGACGTTCACATGTTCTCCAATAAATGACAAAACTCGCTTTTTTCTGAAGTTTTCAGATTTCTTCTGTTTTTTTTTTTAGAAGTTGCTGGCGAGACTGATATTTTAAGGTTTGAATTTTTTCTTGAGCGCCACTCACTCTCGTTAAGCAAGTGCCTAGCTAGGCCATTGCCGTAGTTTGCGCGTAATTGAAGAAATAAAGTTGGGGGCACTAGGGCCCAGCTAGGAGACGTCAACAATACGGGCCACTTAATGACACACGCGCATTGTCTTTTTCCGATGACCCAATTTCATTGGCTTACAACTGCTACAATCTTATCGCTTGGCGCAAGACCCGCCTTCGTGTATCGGAACAATGAACGTTCGGTGAGTCATGCATAAATAAGCGACGCACTTGGCCCTTAGATCAGATTTCGACGACCGGCGACCGCTGTTGTTTTTTTTTCAGTTCGCCCACCAAGGACTCAACTCCTTACCTCACGCCTTCGACGCGAGGTAAAGAGTAGAAGCGACAAAATGAATAGCATTGGAGCACGATAGTTTTTTCTTTAATTAGGGGGTTTTACGGTCCAAAAACCACTTTATGATTATGAGGCGCGCCGTAGTGGAGGACTCTGGAAATTTTGAACACTGGGATTCGTTAACGTCCACCTAAATCTAAGTACACGGGTGTTTTCGCATTTATCCTCCATCGAAATGCGGCCGGCATAGCCGGTATTCGATCCCGCCACCTCATGCTCAGCAGCGCAAAACCATAGCGACTGAGCAACCACGGCGGGTGGAGCAGGATTGTTACAACAACCGTGGCCCTGAGATGTGTCATATGCAGTTCTTTTATTTTTGCGCTTCCAGTCGATCCCGCTCTGCAACATGACAGCCTGCCGGTTAGCTCAGATGGCAGTAGGGCCACTCCAGAAAGGCGTTGGTCTCAGCAGCACTCCAGCGCAGTGCGTGAGGTTACGGGCTCGATTCCCAGCCTCGTATGCTACGTTCCGATGGGGGCGGAATGCAGAAAACGCTCGTGTACCCCGCTTTGGGTGTGCGGTAATGAATTTCGGGCGAGAGAGAGAGAGAGAGAGAGAGAGAAATAAATAAAATTTGTTTAAAGAACAGTCGACGATGGTCGTCCCAAAGTGGGCCGCGCCCTCAGTCCAGGACGCCGTCATCCTTCGAATTTCGGATGACCGAAGTTTATCCGGTGCCTCACCTCCCATAAAGCAGTTTCAAGGTTCCAGCATTGTTCTAAGACGAAAACTTTCCTAATCTACATTGAATTTACAGTGTGACAACTAGTGCACGATTATGCCAAAAACGTTAATGAGAAAGCACGCGTGAATGCTGCAACTCAGTGACAAGTATATTCACACAAGATTTTTTTGCTAAAGCGTAAATTTTCATTTACCGCATTCTTATAAATGCTTGCGCATGCTTTATAGTATGTTTATAAACAGAAAGGGAGAGATAAATATTCATTAAGCAATGCTGAACTCCTATGTCTAACCGTGCAACTCCAGGAGGCAAGGGATAGTACACAATGTGACGTACGAGCACGCTATGTAAAAGAAAATACGTGAAAGAGTACAAACTACAAAATGCAAAAAAAAAATGCTTTTCGACGTGGGGCGCACTGGAGCGCCCTTCCTTTCCCCCCCCCCCCCTTCCCTCTGTTCAACCCTGATGTACGTTTCGCGCGTGCCACATCTTGCTCTGTTCCGAGTTTCTCAAGTGCAAACAACGGCCTATCGCGCTGCGGTATTTTGCCGCGACGCGTGCACGCGATCAAAAACTCCGACGCGGCTAAAGCATGTGGACACCGCTGCGAGTCACTGCGTCTTTCGAGGTCGCCGCGAAGAGCGAAGCACTTCTCGAACGAGACAGCGGCAGCGGACTGTACGCGGCGGGAGAAGCGTGATCAACCAGCCGTGTACTCCTCGTCGCCGAGTGCCATTGTCGTTCGGGTAGAGTGAAATTGCTTATCTGACGCCCGGCGAAGGCCGCAAATGAGGAAAGCCGGACGCCGCCGCTGACGGCGGAGACTGCACGGACGAAAAAAAATCCTGACCGACTGCGCTGCGAGAAGCCAGCGGCCCGTCGTCGTTGTTCACCTCGTGCCGAGAGAACGCCCGCGTCTCAGCGAAGGAACGGCGCATCAAAACTCGCACTGCGCTACGTTTATTTTTTCCCCCGGCTTATTTCTTGGCCTTCGAAGACGCAAAGGTAAGTACAAACCAGTGTGCCAGTATGGGCTCGTTGGTACATAGCTTGTGGTGGCATAGGCTATAAAGGAATGGTGAACGCCGGAACAGGGACACGTAAAAACACAAAATGATACACCTAGCGCTGTGTCTCGTTCCGCGTCTTTACGTGTAAACTAAATTTGTTGGTTTTGCAGCCGTAAAGTAACTACGACGTGATTATGAGGCACCATTTAGGGGAGGGACTCCGGACCTTTTTTTTTTCTTTTTTGGACCCCCTGGCCACGTGCACCTATGTATGGTATACGAGCATTGTAGCATTCGGCCGCCGCGTCCGGGGATCAAACGGCCGACCACGAATTTAGCACCGCAGCGCCAGAGTTTTGTCACCAGGGTGGGTTATGTCTTCATGCGTGCGCGTTACTGTGGGCTCTGTTCTTCTAGATCAGAGGCATAAGCCTACATTTCATGCATTCGTATAGTCTGACGTGTTTGTTTTTCCCGTATTTTTTTCTTTATTGCGCTTACCATTACGTTTGTTCAAATTTCGCAGACCGATGTCATTTTATGGTTCAGGTCATTCGCTATAAAATATAGCGCTGTCTTTTGTCAAGAATCACGAAACGCGAAGTGGCATTCTCCTAAGCCTCTAGACGCGCACGACACAAGCAGATGCGTGGCTTGTATTGTCACAGGGTGTTTTTATGTATGGTGTGTGGTTTTGCTTGCGCAGTTCAATATGTTGCGAAAGCTGACCGCTTGCTCCACTCGCGTGCCGTATTCAACGGATCTAAACGTAGTAATTATTCATAGGGGATGCGCAAGAAAACGGCTAATACGTGCTCCCAGGGGGATATCGGAGAGTTTTAGTACAGCGCGAGCTCGCGTGTAGCGCACGCAATTCATTGCGTGCGCCCTAGTGCGCGTGCGCAGTACGCTAAACGGGAGAGCGTTTTGCGGCCACGTGCAATTTTCGGAATTAAGCGGGAGACAATAACGCTCGCAAAGCACCATTGCTAAGAAATAGCGTACTCGAACATGGCGGTACCCACGGCTCCCGCTTCCCTGTTAATTCTCGTGATAGCTAGGCTTTCGTTCTCGTTGATCGCAAGCAGCTATTGGAATGAGCTATCGCTTCATCTAAATTCACCTGAAACGCTCGTTATGAGCGCATAGCGCGTCCAATTTTTGTGATCGTTATGCGATTCTGGCGTCCCTAGGCCTGATGAGACGCGTCCGCATATTAACAACAGAATGGTTGCTAGTGGATTGTCTTGGTTTGGATATGTTTGTCACGAGGTACGAGTCGGCGCCCTGTCGTTGTACGTCTTCTTTACGTTTGCCAGTGGTGGTCCAACTGCGCCATTTGCGCCATTCTGCTGCAATTCGACTTGCCTGCAACTGGCTGCGCCCACGCGCGCAGAAGTGCAGTATTTTCGTGTTTTTAAGGCAATACAATGTTTTCAGTAGTAATGTATAAGAATGTCTGAAATTTCTGATCCAAAAACTCTTCGCCGTCCCATTTTCCGGACTTTTCTCCATGAACGTAGATCCGAAACGGTGTTTCAGATGTACGTTAATTTTTATTGATCTAAAATGATCTGCGTTCATTCTTATTATCTCGCAGTTCAGAACAGGCGCTCTCGCACGCAGATCCACTGGCCGCCACCCACTGCCGCGGCAACGCTGCGCTGGGCCACCGTAGCTAGGCCTACAGCTACTTCAACGTTCGCAACCAAGCTTCTTGCTGTTCGGTGCCGTGTTTTTCATTAAAGCAGTTCGTCGCTGTTAGCAATCGCGCCGACTCCGTCTTTGTAATCCTCCCCAATGGCTTCGAAGCTCGGAAAGCACGACGCGTTTAAATAATGCCGGTTTCTGAAAGTCAGCTTCTGCTTAATGCAATATCGTTGCGGTGAAGCGTACGCGAAGCTTTGTTGCGGTGAAGCATACCAAAAGTGGAAGGGGCCATTATCACGGGACACAGTATATATTGCTTAATTAGACATCCGTGCACTCGCTGTCCTGTCACAATGCGAGCACCGATAAGCCTAATAAGTGTACTGACAGCCCTTCAGAACTATTTCGAACGTGTCTGTGGTGATTTCAGCCATTGGGGGCAGTAAAAGGCATAGATTCGTTTTTTCGGACGTTTTCGCGGCTCCTAGGGAGTACGAAAATCGGGCGTTACGAATCAACTATACGAATAAATTTAACATTGAAATAAGTCAGTTCGCGACTCGATTATCTATTACTTTATTTTTGCATATGAAATGAAATATTCGGCTGAGCCTGATGTATTGCACGTAGCTTAACCGGGGCACTCAGTTGGTTTCGGGACAGAAACGTCCTGGACAGAAAGTTACGTGGCTGAAGCACAATCTGATTATGAGGCATGCCTGTCTTGGTACAAGGGTCGTCCGGGTAAACTCTAATCGAAACAATTCTAATACCCGACGCCGACAAAGGGAACGGCAACGAAAGCCGCGCCTATGAGCAAAGATATAGATAGGGCCGATTAGCCACGGGAAGGCACGGAGATCGTATCGTATACGTGTTCATGCACGCGGTTTCATGCGTTTGCACATGCAGTTCTAAACTTTCTGTCAATCTGCAAACTATGCGCAATTGCAGTAGCTGCCGGCTTCGACAGTTGTCAAAAACACGTGTGCATGATACCGGAATCGATCGCCGGTTAGCCACTCATACGAACTTATTAGCGGCAAGCTTTCCGTGATGGCTTGTGGAAAGCTTGCCGGTCAAATCGGCTAGCAGCCAATTTTCTTCATGGCATACTGCCTTGGCCTAGTTAGGTCTAGCCGGTAGTGCTTCGAATGGTCAGTCGGGTATAGGTGAGAAAAATTACGGTTTTACGCCGAATAGACTGGTACCTATTCGTGGAGGCCACACGACACACGGGAGGCAACAATCTGCCTCACAACGAAAGCGAGCGAGCGACATGCCGTACAGAGGTACTCATCTTGGCACTGCTAATAGACGCATGGTCTTGTCGAGCTTCTAGCATTGTATTTAGGCGTACGAATGCACATTTTGTCTAGTGTAGTAAAGTAAATCAAATTACATTGGTCATTTCGAATGCACATAAGATATTTGCCATTGTACATGCCTAACGGCATAAATCGTTCTAGCACATTTGTAATTTTATGCTGCCGTTGACCTAGTGTCTTGCGTCAGTCTTCACTCGCTGATTGCACAGTAATAATAAGCTTTGCCAAAGGGATACTGATTACTGTTGTACTACTCCAAACGCTCCAAAAAGACAAATTCTGCTCCAAAACTGCTCCAAAATGCTGGTGTAGCTACACCTAAACTGCTCCATAATTACATTTTTCCTGCTCCATAAGTTGCTCCACATTCTAGACTGGCTGGACCACCACTGCGTTTGCTTTACGGTACGTTAAACCAAAAGTCTTGAAGGGGCGGACGTAAGGTGATAAACTGTATTCTAAAGCTGTCTACTGTCCGAAAATGCTGCTTTGACTGCTCCTAATTAGAGGCCGAGTGAAAAAGCTTTGCAGCTTTGACCACTCACACATAGATCGCATGGTAGACCTTTTGCACTTTGCGTCGCATCGTTGTTTTACGCTATACTAAAGCTCTCTCGAATAGCGTCCCGCAAAGGTTTAGCGTGCGGAACACGCTAACGCAAGCATATTACGCTATACTAAAACTCCTTATTAAGGGTTCCAGAGGGATGTATAGAAAAAAAGATATAGCATTTTCTGTGCATGTGCACAAAAGAGATAGCTTTTACTTTTTTAGCTCTCTCGTTATTAGTTCTCTCGTTTTTAGCTCTCTCTCGTTTAGCTCTCTCGGCCGTCGCGAAAGCAGCAGTCTATATGCAGATTTTCTTCTTTAATTTTGTTTTTTAACATAGATGCACATACATATTTGCAAGTATGTAAAATAATTTATAAAAAAATAACGTTTCCTGATGGTAACTTGTGTTTATTGTACATTTCTGTGAAATATGTTATATTTCTATATGTATGTGCGTGTGCATATATATATATATATATATATATATATATATATATATATATATATATATATATATATATATATATATATATATATATATATATATATATATATATATATTGCTTTTGCATTCTTATGATATATGCGACTGAGTTTTTGTTAAATAATAATATGCAAGATAACAGATTGCAATTGTATACTGGGAGTTATTTGACACAACTGTATTATAACTAGTTTCTATGTAATAACATGAAAATGTCTATGTATTTGTGTTTAAAAAATACTCTTATATCCACACTTTATGCGTGATTGTATTGCTACACCAGCCGCTACCGTGCCTGTCTTGGAGACCGGAGCTTTGTCAAGCCGAAGAAATTTCGGCTTTTTTTTCCGGCTCTCCCTTTTTCACCTTGTATCCAGTGGTGAAAATAAAAATAATGATGATGATGATGATGATTACAACATAAAATACACAAATAGAATATTTCCTCAGCCCGCAAAAAAAGCAATGATGCTTTTGAGCGGGACTTGGCAGTGCGTTAGCCTGTATCACACAGTGATACGAAGAGATATGATATTGTTTCTTTTCTTCTCTTACGAAGAAAGGAAACAATAGGGAAACTAGGTACAACAGAAAAGTTAAAATTATTTATGTGCCACTAACACTTATTCTCAAATCCGCAGACGACTGTACTGCTATACATTCTCTTAGTTTGGCCTAATAAAAGCACGGGATTTCTTTCTTTTTCCCCCTTCTTTCATTTCCCTTTTCCTGCACCTCTCGGCTAATTTCTTAACGTTGTTGCCGCACAAGCAGTAGTGTAAGCGATGGCATATTTAATGAGGCAAAATGCTATATGTACCAGCGCAGTACCCCGTTCAATCTTATACAGCAGTAAAATGTTTTCGAGAAATAACAAAGTCAGAAAAATACAGATGCAAGAAAACACTATACTATATATTGTTTTGTACAATAGCGAAACGTTGATAGAAAAGCTTCCCTCAAATCGTTTTTTTTTCTGACTATTCCTAGTCGTTTGTCAGAACCGTGCGGCATACACAAATATTTTATTTTCGGAATGGCGATAGGCTGGAAACTTCTGGAGTTTTATTAAAGTTGAACGGTACATAAAATGTTCTCGTTCTTTTTACCATAGTTCGCGAACGCCTTAGGCCGAGCAAATGTCTCACTTTTGCACAGTGCCTTTCTTTTACATTTCTTGTTTTAAAAATGTCCTAAAAATAATGTTTCGTAATTACTACGGAAAAAAATGTTTTATATCGATCATACCATGTTCTTCCATCAGATCATTGTGGCTAACATAGTTGCTGTTGGGTATATATATTATGTAATTCGTTATTGCTTGCAATATAGTATTTATTACATGTGGCCTATATGGCGAAGCCCCTGTGTAGACCTTAACGCGAAAAGTTGATACGCTTTCACGCAAAGCCTTATAGGTGATTCTTAAGCTAACACGTTCATATCATTTTGAACATGACTGCACAGTGTACTCGGCGTCATTTAGCTACATACTGTATGTGATGGAGAAATGAGAAAGATTCATGAAAAATTATTACCAAGGTATATTGTTTAGCAGCATACTCAATACTCTGGCAGAAGCACCAAATGCATCGCTCGCTATTTAAGTAGAGATGTTCCGTTGAATTTTTTTA
Source organism: Dermacentor variabilis (assembly GCF_050947875.1). Classification (NCBI taxonomy): domain Eukaryota; kingdom Metazoa; phylum Arthropoda; class Arachnida; order Ixodida; family Ixodidae; genus Dermacentor; species Dermacentor variabilis. Next base: position 64,027,283 of record NC_134573.1, read on the forward strand.
TGAGGGCTATGAAAGAAGAATAACTGTATTTTTTCTTTGTTCACAAATATATAGTTCATCTCAAACCATGACATTATTTTGTATATACCTTGTAGAGGCTGGAGGTGGCGTTGTGACAAGGAATCCACCAAGCCCATCGACGAATACGTCCAGTTGTAGGAGTGAATGAAAAGGGGTTTAATTGACAGTAGTTACACGGCTCCAGTTACGAAAACTGGCTCCATGCAGGAGCAAGTTAAACGTCCGAGTTTACATCAGGAAACATCGGCCCTTCTGCACAGGAAGCCTCCACTTTTAATGCCGTCGTCATCTCTAGGCAAGTCGACTAGGGAATCTGAAGACTGTCTTGCAGCAAATCACAATCGTCGGATCCGTTGCGATACCACGCCCATGCTATCGCAACGCTCCGCAGTAACCACGCCTCCGAAGCCCGATGATATGCAATATGTGACAGGATAACAATCTGGGAATCCACGGTCGGCAACGGGCTTCGGTAGTATTGGACGTTGGGCTTTTTAGTCATTCAGTTCTTGGCCTTTTTCAGTTCATGCTGTCCGGTAGCGGTGCGGGTGGGTGCCCTTTGTGAAACTGTCAGCCGTCGGTGGCTGTCAATGCTAAGTTGACTTCTTGGTAGGCGCTGATGTGTGGGTGGGGGTTGCATCGTGGCAAACGTCTAATTAACGCCTCTGGCCGTGTTGACACGTCACAACCTTCTTGTCATAAAGTAGCACTTTTATTGAAATTTTGTAATATTAAAGCAGTACCATCCGCAAATCGCGTGCGGACAAGATGTTAGTGTACACATACACTGCGTCCAGTTACTTAACAATAATTTATCGTTGGAGTCTAAGCATACCGAAACCTTCCTAATGAAGCCTACTCTTCTCTTATCTCAAGAAAAGGAACTCCAGCATAGTTGCGCCGTCCTGGTTGCCCTCCGACACCGGTTCTGGGTCCAGAAATCAGGGCTTACCAATCGACTGAATTCTATCAGGTTTCTTATTCACCCTACCACGAGCGAACATCGTAGTACTTCAATCACATATTTGCCACTTGAACGACACGCGCACGAAAAGGATGGCACATCGATGACAACACGAGCCGAACTTTTTGGCTGTCTTGTGGACGTCATACCAGTGAAGGCTTTGCAAATTTGTTTAAGGAATCAGTTCCAAATGATACAAAACTGGTAGAAATAATACTTTGGAGAGCTTGGACAAGCTTGTACTGATGCGACGTCCGCTCTACAACCAAGAAGTATCACCCGTGTTATAGTCAATATATCTTCCTTTTTCTTTGTTTCATTTTAGCGCCAGTTATGACTTTCAAGAAGCACCCGGCCACATGATCAGGAAGAGAGAGATATAGATGAAGTGGAAAGGCAGGGAGGTTAACCAGATATTAGTCTGCGGTTTGCTACCCTACGCTGGCGTTGGGCGATAGGTGTTAGAAAGAGGACAGAGAGGAAAGGGTTAAAAAAGAAAGAAAAAAATGCACACACCGAGACACACACACAATTGGCGTTCCAATAAGAGAGGTTCACAAAGGCCGGTAGATCACAAGAAGCGCAGTAGCGCTTGCACGTCCTTCTTCTGTGACGCTAGGTCCTGTCCATGGCGTAGAATTCCTTCTTCCGATAGTGGTTGGTCGTCCAGCTGGTCGAGTTCGTGTCGACGAGATTTTATCTGTGGACTGTACTGCGGGCAGTTGCACAAAATATGGCCAATCTTATTTCACGACCGCAGTGGTCACAGGTTCCGGTGTCGGCCATCCCTATGCGGAACGCATATGATTTCGTAAAAACAACGCCCAACCACAGTCGACACAAAAGCTTGGCGTCTCCACGGCGAAGCTCTGATGGGACTCGAAGGATTAATGTGGGATCCAGGGAGTATAGTCGGGAATTACTGAAATGTGGCTGATTCTATGGCCACGTGATGCACTGGCGAGCAAGCAGGCGGAGCCTCTGTGCTGCGTCAGTTCTAGAAATTGGTATTGGTACGTGGTGGTCCTTAGTATGGGCTGAACAGGCAGCTTGATGGGCCTATTCATTGCCGATAATCCTGCAGTTATTTGGAAGCCATTGGAAAGTTATTTCATGGCCTGCCTCACTTACATGACGCATCGTCTCTGCAATCTTAAATACTAGCTGTTCGTGCGATCCGCATCGTAAAGGTGACAGTAAAGACAGCAATGCCGCCTTTGAATCGCAGATCGTCCACTTATTTGGAGCTTCATCCCCGAGGTAGTGAAGGGTTGTAAAAAGCGCTGCGAGCTCTGCTGCCATCGATGTCGTCGCGTGAGTAGTCTTAAGTTTGATGGTTATAACTTTCGCTGGTATCACGATTGCCGCAGCGGAGCTGTTTGACAGGGCAGATCCATCAATGTAGATATGCTTTGAGTCACGGTAGTTCTCGTAGAAAAGTAGTAACGTGAGCTATTTAAGGGCTGGTGATGATAGATCACCTTTTTTCGTGATGTCAGGTATTGTGAGGTTGACATTTCGCTGACCGAGGCATCTAAGGTCTCGCAGCCGGAGTGAAACAAGCTGGCAATGATTCATCGTGTCCGGTTATCGTTTGGCTGAAATATGTGCGTGGTCTGTCCGCAAGGAGTCCTGGCACGATGCCTCATATGGGTCCTCAGAGCTTCAATTTCAATGTGGGTCTTGACAAGGTGGTCTCTAGCGATTGCTATAGCAGCCACTGTTGATGCTCTCTGAGCGCTTGAGCGTTGATGCACTCTGAGATCCAGAGTGCTTGAGCCTGAAAACTTTGTGCAGTGCGTAGATTCGTTTTGCCCGTGTTGGTTATTGCTGGCTACTCAAGAAAGTTCCCTTTGAAGTAATAGGAAAGTTCATGGTAAAGATTGTGCGCGCGTGACACAGAAACAGTTCATAGTAACGAAAATAACAAAAAGAAGCGTGGCTAAGAGGTTTAGTAGAATGCGGATGGTGCCGCATCGATCTCTCACGATTGATCTGACTCCTATCGTCAGGCTTGTCAGGAAACTCACCCTAGCCGTTTGAGGGCTCGTGCAAAAACAAAATTAAACAGCAACAAAGAAGAATGGATAAAAGGATTTTGTCCGCATCCCCTTTGAAGAGTAATGGTGTCTAGTGCCACCGAGCTTGATCTTATTTAAACATTTGGCCCTGCGTAATATTGGCCTTTGAAAGGAAGCTTTACTACGCAAGTTCCTATATACCCAAACACATGACAGCGAAAATACTTTACTCAGCATCAACTTCAGCGATTTTAATTATATTTCTCGCAATTAAAGGAGCAACTCCAAGTCTACTATTTGTGTGGGTTATAACGTTTATATGTTAAATAATTTCTTAAATAGACGTAGATGAAAAAAAGAAAGCTTATCGAGAACAATTAAAACACTTGAAGTCTGTCACGCCCACACATTAGCGATCTGCGCCACAAATGCACCAAGTAGGTGCCGTTCTTCAATTAACCACTCGCGTAACTTCGGTCACTAAGTGCGTGCCCCTGAGTATGCTGCAAGCGAAGGAACAATGCTCAGCGTTCGCAGACACAGAAGCACCACTCTTCTCGTTGGTGGAACCATGCGCCGACTTCCCGGCAGCGCCTCTAGATGGCGTAGCATGTCCGGAAAGAAGCTATAGAGAGGAACCCTGTTGCCGTATGACGCGTTTCTAAGCCTTCGCACGCACCAGCACGCCATGAATTTCAGAGTCCACGTTTCGCGGTGGCGGTGCTAGATGGCGCCGCGTGTTCTAAGGGCCTCACTCGTTTCGATGGTGCCAGTACGTTGTATGACTATATTGGTACAATGTAAAACGCATTACCGTCAGCAGTCATCGTAAGATGGGTTCTTGCGGAATTTTTTTTTGCAATTCGCATTTCTTGGTAGCTTCGTCCAGTTTTCGGGTATCTTTGTTTGTCCTCGTCTAATGTCTTTCACGCCGACTTGGGTCACTGTGTGCCACTGGTGATGTTCTGCTCTTCAATGAACCTTTCACGTGAACGTGAGTCTCAGGCTAAGTATCACTTTCAATAAACCTCTTAGAAACCTGTTGAAGTCGCAGGGTATGACAATTACGTATGCGTCATTCTTGGATGACAAAAAATGCTTTTGAAATATATCTGGTGCTTGGTGGACTTAAATATATATTCATAAATCTTATCTGATTATATATTCAGACACGCGCTACACGTGGACGCTAGATGGCACGGCGAGTCGAAGGGGAAGCGTGAGATATGATGGCTATTTGTAGTATGCGCTTTATACATGACGAGTTTCGATTGCATCGCTAATTCCCTGAATGCTAATCGCATTAATGTCCACAGTCATCCTGAGATACCTTCCTCCGTATTTTTATTATTATTACTATTTTCTTATTCCCCACAATATCATCAGAGAACAAAGATTTTTCCATGATACTGCTTGTCATCATCGCTAATACTCAACCGTCAACAGAGTGCAGAGTCATTATACAGTCTATTTTCATGACCTGAATATTTCTCATAACCATGGTCATCGTTTTCCGAGCTTTGTACTGTTGTTTGAGCTTCATACATTGATTAACTACGTCTGTCTGTCTGTCTGTCTGTCTGTCTGTCTGTCTGTCTGTCTGTCTGTCTGTCTGTCTGTCTGTCTGTCTGTCTGTCTGTCTGTCTGTCTGTCTGTCTGTCTGTCTGTCTGTCTGTCTGTCTGTCTGTCTGTCTGTCTGTCTGTCTGTCTGTCTGTCTGTCTGTCTGTCTGTCTGTCTGTCTGTCTGTCTGTCTGTCTGTCTGTCTGTCTGTCTGTCTGTCTGTCTGTCTGTCTGTCTGTCTGTCTGTCTGTCTGTCTGTCTGTCTGTCTGTCTGTCTGTCTGTCTGTCTGTCTGTCTGTCTGTCTGTCTGTCTGTCTGTCTGTCTGTCTGTCTGTCTGTCTGTCTGTCTGTCTGTCTGTCTGTCTGTCTGTCTGTCTGTCTGTCTGTCTGTCTGTCTGTCTGTCTGTCTGTCTGTCTGTCTGTCTGTCTGTCTGTCTGTCTGTCTGTCTGTCTGTCTGTCTGTCTGTCTGTCTGTCTGTCTGTCTGTCTGTCTGTCTGTCTGTCTGTCTGTCTGTCTGTCTGTCTGTCTGTCTGTCTGTCTGTCTGTCTGTCTGTCTGTCTGTCTGTCTGTCTGTCTGTCTGTCTGTCTGTCTGTCTGTCTGTCTGTCTGTCTGTCTGTCTGTCTGTCTGTCTGTCTGTCTGTCTGTCTGTCTGTCTGTCTGTCTGTCTGTCTGTCTGTCTGTCTGTCTGTCTGTCTGTCTGTCTGTCTGTCTGTCTGTCTGTCTGTCTGTCTGTCTGTCTGTCTGTCTGTCTGTCTGTCTGTCCTTACGCAGACCCAATGGCCCACGTTGTCTACCTACTTGGGCCACTAGGTGTGTGCTCCTGGTCGTGATGCCGTCGTGGTCGTTGTATTGTCGTTATTCCAGCTTCCTGATCTCTCTCTCTCTCCACGCCATCGTCGTCGCGCCTTCGCTCCCGGCCTAGTGCCTGAAGTTGCGTAATAGCGTAGGCCACTAAATGTGCGCTCAAGGTAGAGATGCCGTCGTAGTCTTTTTTGCATCGTCCGTCATTCCAGCTTTGCCGTCAAACACGCCCTGGTCGCCATGCATTCACGATCACATCGCGTTCGTAATTCCGTCACGGTCTTTCCATCGCCGTCTTTCCAGCTTCGTGATCTGACTGTTGTTATGCTGTCGTCATCAAGGCTTTCACTCCAACTAAGCGGTGCAAGTTGCTTAATAGCTTGGCAAACTAGGCATGTGTTCGGGGCCGTAATGATGTAGCGGTCTCTGCATAGTCGTCTTTCCAGCTTTGTCATACGAATCGCGTCATGCCGTCATCACGCCATCGTTGTCGCACAGTTGTCGTCATGCCGTCGTCGTCACGCTGTCGATTTATCATTCTCATCACTTCAGAAACATCCTCCTATTGTCACCATACCGTCATCGCCATACCGCCTTTGTCATTCTATGAACATCATTCTTTCGTCATGATCGTATTGCAATTACACTGTCATAATTCAATCGTGATTATGCCGTCTTTATCATGTCTCCATTGTCAGACCGTCGTCATAATGTGGTCGTGTTGATGTCCTCATCGTCACTCCAGCTCCGTCACACGACTCTTGCGACGCCGTCGTCTTCATGGCATCGCCGTTATACAGGTTTCGTAATACTGTCAACATTACGTCATTGTCACCATGCCCTCGTCGTTATCCCATTGTCCTCATGCCATTGTCATGCCATCGTCATCAAGCATTCGTTGTCCCACCTCGGTTGGGATGCAGTCGTGATTATTTCATTTATGTCATAGCAAGTTCTACATGCGAAGCTCGCCATGCCGTCGTCGTCACGCCATCGTCTTCACGCTGTCGTTTCATAACCGTGGTCACTTCAGTAATGCCATCCCATTGCGTTGAAGCCGTCATCGTCAACTCATTGACGTTGAATCCACTGGCTTCGTCAATCCATTGATGTCATTCCTTGTTCTTCATTCTATCGTAATCTTACTGTTGTCATTCAATCGTGATTATGCCGCCGTTGTCATGCTATTGTAAACGCGTCATCGGCGTGTCTTAGTAGTGCCATCGTCGTCCTTGCTGATTTTTCATTCGGTTGTCGCTATACCCTCGTCGTAACGGCTCGTAAACATATAATTGTTCTAATGTCTCGTTGACGCCGTAATTCCACCGTCATAATTTCGTAATCGACATGTTATTGTCACCATGCCGTATTCGTTACACGCCTTTGTCGTTTCATCCATATCATTCCACGCTGTTGTCGGGACTCCGTCGCTGTCGTTCCAGCGTTGTCATTGTAACTTCTACATCCGACTCTCGTCATGCCGTCGCCGTCACACTATTGTCATGCCATCGTCGTCACGCTGTCGTTTCACAGTCATCATCACTTGAGCAATGTCATTCGACTTTCGTGAAGCCTTGTCCAATCTATCGGCGTCATTCCTTGTTCTTCATTCTGTCGTAGCCATGCGTTCAATCGGGCTTATGCTGCCGTTATCATGCCGTCGTCGTTATTGCGTCGTCGTCGCACAGACGCAATCGTGCGTCTATTGCCATACCATCGTCTTCATGCGGTAATGCCATAGTCATCATTCCGGCCTGTTCATTCGATTGCGTCATACCATCATCATACCGTCGTCGTCATACATCAAAATCATTTCATTGTCATGTCGTCACGTTGTCGCAATTCCATCGTCATACTTTCATAATCTAACCTTATTGTCGCCGCGCACTCGGCGTTACACGCCATTGTAGTTTCATGCGTCATTGTAGTTTCTTGCGTCATTCCATCATTACTGCGTCGGCATCATTCAGTCGTCGTCACGCCGCGATGCTCTTTGGAGAACTTGGAAAGCGAGTGCAATAGCAAAATGGAACGATATCTGAGTACGTGGCATATAGCCGAAGCAATGTACGTCTCATAATTACTGCCACCCGTGTCTCGTAAACGTAACTTCAGGAATACGATTTCTCGCTGCATTGTTGTATTGCTATTCGTATTACCGTCGGCACTCGCCGTGAGACAAACACTTTCGTATATTTAATACGAATAGCATTATTTGCCTACTTCAGCCGTTTTTAGCCTATCTATCTATCTATCTATCTATCTATCTATCTATCTATCTATCTATCTATCTATCTATCTATCTATCTATCTATCTATCTATCTATCTATCTATCTATCTATCTATCTATCTATCTATCTATCTGTCTGTCTGTCTGTCTGTCTGTCTGTCTGTCTGTCTGTCTGTCTGTCTGTCTATCTATCTATCTATCTATCTATCTATCTATCTATCTATCTATCTATCTATCTATCCTCTTACGTCGACCAAGTGGCGCGATTTGTCTACCTGCTTGGGCCACTACGTACGTGCTCCTGGTCGAGATGGCGTCGTGGTCATTCCCCCTTCGCTATCTCACTCTCGTCCTTCCGTTTTCGCCCCGCCTTCTACACCGACCCACTGGCCCAAATTCCTGCTACGTTTCGCCTGTAGGTATGGGCTTGTGGTTGCGATGCCGTCGTGGTCGTTGCATTGCAGTCATTCAGGCTTTGTCATCCGACACTCCGCATGCGCTCGTAGTTACGCTATCACCGCCACACCGTCGTCATGCATTCGTTGTCACATCGCCATAGCGACGTCATTGTGGTCGTTCATTCATCATCATTCCAGCTTCGGGATCTGATTCTCCACATGCTGTCGTCATCATGTCTACTCCTACTTAGTGGTCCAAGTTGTTTAGCCGTTTGGGTCATTATATGGTATGCGTACGGGGTCATGATGCCGCAGTGGTCGTTTTATTGTCGTCATTTCCACTTTGTCATCCGACTCTATTCATGCCGCCGCCATCACGCCGCCGCCATCACGCCGTCGTCGTAACGCCGTTGTCGACGTGGCGTCGTCGTCACGCTATGGTTTTATCATTGTCATTGCTTCAGTAACATCAACCTACCGTCGCCATGGCGTCGTTGTCGTACTGCCATCGTCGTTACAGCGATATCAATCTTTCTTCGTGATTGCACTCTATTGATGCTGTCGTTATTCAACCTTGATTAGGCTGCCCTTCTCACGCCGTCATTACCCGCCGTGGTTGCTTAGTGACTATGGTGTTGGGCTGCTAAACACGAGGTCGCAGGACCAAATACCGCCCACGGCAGCCGGATTTCGATGAGGGCGAAATGCGAAGACCCCCTTGTACTTAGAATTAGGTGCATGTTAAAGAAACCTAGTTGGTCTAAATTTCCGGAGTCCTTCACTACGGCGTGCCGCATAATCAGGAAGTGGTTTTGGCACGTAAAACCCCCTAACTTTTCACGCCGTCATCGTAAGACAGTCACTGCCATGCCTCCATTGTGAGACCGTCGTTGTAGTGCCATCGTAGTCATGCCATCGTCACTCCAGCTTCGTCATCCGACTCTTGTCATGCCACCGTCGTAACGCCACCGTCTTCAAACATCTTTAGCCATGCCACTGTCGTCATGCCATCGCCGTCGCGCTGTCATTTCACCTTCGTAATCAGTTCAGTATCCTCAGCCAAATGGATGACGTTACCGAAGCGATGACAATGATAAAACGATGGCTTGACGGCGACGCCGTGACGACAACGGCGTTACGACGACGGCGTGATGGCGGCGGCATGAGCAGAGTCGGATGATAAAGCTGAAATGATGACAATAAAACGACCATTATGGCATCATAGTATACTCAGCCCGTCGTCGTAATACCAGCTTCGTCGACAGATCGACGTCATTTCTTGTTGATCAGTCTATCGTAAGCATGCTGTCGTCATTCAATAGTGATTAGACGACCGTTTTCAGACCGTCATAGTCAGTGCCTCGTTGCCAAAAAGACGCTATTATGCATCCATGATCATGCCGTATTGGTCGTATCATCGACATCGTTCCCGCTTCTTCAACCACTTGTCTTCGCACCATCGTCGTCCCGCCAGCGCCGTTGTACAGTCATTATCTCTTTTTCCTCATGTCGTCGTCGTCATTTCGCTGTCGTTATACTATCGCCACAATTTATCGACATCCCATTGTTGTAATGCCGTCGTCAATATACGCCTTTGTCATTACACCGATATCATTCCTTCGACATTACATCGTCACTGCGCCGGCGTCATACAGTAGTTGTCATGCCTTTGTGCTCGTGAGCGACCTTAGCAAGCTAGCGCCATATCAAAGTAGGACGATATCGGAGTACGTGGCATATAGTCAAAGCATTGAAACTCTAAGAATGACCACTGATTGTGTTGAACACACGTCACTTCAGGAATATGGTCTCGCTGGATTGTTGGACTGCTATCGCATTACCATCGACAGTCATCGTGAGATGAGATGTCATATGAGTTCTTTACCTTGTGCTATGTTATGTGCACATTCTTCCATACTTTTTTTCGGTGTGTTTTACTATTGTTCATATTTAGATTTTCTGTTCTTTTTTCCGTACCTGTGAGCCACCGATACTCACGCTGTTGTATTTGCACGATTCTAACGCGAACTATTCTTTTCGATAAAGCGTACGCTCAAATTTGCATGCGCGTTACAATCGTAACAAGTCTACACATAATCAAAAACGAAACCACGTCTACAGCTCAATGCAAGGTAGCTAGCCACACTGCCGTCATACGAACGTTGCTTCTTTTATGCCTTGGTATGCGATCGCAATGTTCCAGTTGGCTGTATGAGTGGCATTTCTAGTGAATTAGATGGAACTGAAGATGACTTTCTGTGGTCTGTAGACAGCGAAAAGGAAGCGTCGTCGGACTCCGATTGTGACTGGCGGCTAATAGTCAGCTACGTGCAAGACTGTGTGCCATTTTCTATATTCCATAGAGTTCTTTCAACATGGTACGTGTACTCATGTTTCGTTACTTGATGTGCGCAGTAGAATCGGCACCAAGTTATGTGTTTGGAAATTTGACCGGTAATATAACTGCGTGTTATAATCGGGAGCACTGTGGAATTGTGCAAATGCGGTATTTAACTACTCCCCCCCCCTCCCCGGCCCGGTATCAACTAGCGTTTCCAGGTCCTTATTTACCCACGTCCAAAGAAAGGAACAAAAGTGTGGTAGGGATACTTCACTAAAATGTGAGATAATGTTCGCACTTGTTAACTGCGTTGTATGTGAACTGAGAGAGAGAGAGAGAGATAGCAAGGGCAGGAAAGGCAGGGAGGTCAACCAGACGAACACCCGGTTTGCTACTATACACTGGGGTGAGGGAAAAAGGAATAGTGCGTGTGCGAGGGACAGTGTAAGTGCGTGTGGGAGGGACACTATACCAGAGACACTATAAACGGTCTATTAGGCCGGTGCACATCAAATATTTTACCAGTGTCCGAATCGCTTTTCGTGCCAGTGATGGGTGTGGCCACGGTCCGAGTATCGTTGACTCGGTGAACGGCCTTGAGTCCAGTCAGTATTAAGTTGCCTGCAGAGAGAGGCGTTGTACATCGTACACAATAGGTGCTCGATGGTTTCCTCGCACCCGCAGGAGTCACCCACCGGGCTCTCGGCCATTCCCAAACGATAGGAGTAGGCGTTTGTGAACGCCACTCCTAGCCACAAGCGGCACAGCAAGGTTGCTTCGCCGCGGGGAAGGGTAGGTGGCAGTTGTATCCGTAACGTGGGGTCGAATTTATGTAATCGGCAATTGAAGGCACTTGAACTCCAGATATCTTCTGACTTTTTGCGTGCAAGTAGGCGAAGTTCCCTGGCAGCGTCCGACCTCGCAAGAGGTGTTTGACGCGTCTGGGTATCTTCGTGGGCAGACCAGGCCGCCTTGTCAGCAAGGATGTTGCCGACGATGCCGCAGTGAGCAGGAATCCATTGAAAGATAATGTTGTGCCCTCTTTCCAGAGCAAGGTGATGCACTTCCCTGATGTACGCTGTCATCTGCTTGTAAGTTCTGTGATGTTATGCAAACTTGATACTGTGAAGAGCGGCCTTAGAACAAATCACGTCCCATTTCTCTGTTGGCTCTTCGGTGACGTACGCTGTGAGCTGAAATGTGCACTTGAGAAATAACACGAGTAAATGAAGCAGACACGAAAGAATAAATTATGCAGAAACTCTACTGGAGTTGTATAAGTATGCTTAAGAGTTGTGCCACTTCCTCATCTTCATGCATACGACGCGACGCATGTTGTTTAACGCGATTTACGAAGCAGTGAATAGGTCATTAAACATGTGCTTTATCGATGTAATTTGCTTTGGCTCTTGATCCGACCAGTTTAAGCCATTATCAACTCTTATCGGTGGTTATCAACCTTAACTGACTTGATCCAGCCCTTATCGACCCTTATGAACCTGTACCGGTCGTTATCTGTGTCTAACAAATCTATCCGAACTTTCTAAACCCTTATCGGTCCTTAGGAACCTTATCGTACTTGATCCGACCCTCATGAACCCTTATCAACTTTGTCAGAATCGCTCGGACAATTATATGCCCTTATCGCTGTTAAGTACCTTATCCATCAGCGTGAAACCATTATCAACCGCGATCAGACCAATATGACCCCTCATCACTCTTTATCATACTTATAACCTAATTGAATGCTTATCTGTCTGTGTTGCACAACAACGCACAATACGTGCTACAACTCATTCATATGGTTCCGATAGGTTTGCCTCCTACAAGCGTGGAAGTTTAGCCCTCTGAGTACGACACTCCTGAGCATGGGGGAGTATATATAGGTTTTAAACTCGCCACTGCTAACGTTTTGCTTGAAATTTTTCATGTCAAATTTATGCAGCTTTTTTGTGTGTGCGTGGAAAGCATCGTGTTGCGCGTTACGTAGGGACCGACATAACAGCGGACAGATTTTCCGGCTGAGTCGCCTAAGAATGCTTACGCACTAAGAGAAACAACAAATGTTTGCGCGAGTCACTCGTGTTTGGGAATTTTCCTTCGCTGGATCGTGCGTAGGTGTTACGCGGCGGTGAGCAACGAGTTAAGCGAGTTGCTAGTGGTTCGAACACGACTGCCAACACAAGGCGATGCACAAGCCGCTTGCTGCAAGTGCGACTGCAAATCGGATACAGCTTGCAGTGGGTCAGCTCATTTAGTGGCCAGTACTGACCACATTCATGCGCGTGCGTAATTAACTCTGTGCTGCGGACTCCTAGGCGCAGGTCTAACAAGGGTCGGTGGCTTGTGACCCATTCCTTGAAGTCTTGAAGGGGCACTAAGGAGAATAATAATTTGAGCCTGATGTAGAATGAGAAGCCCCTCTTACCGTGGAAGGAACCTTAGTAAGAAAGCACGTAAGACGCAAGAACGAATGACGGGTGGTGACGCCGCATTGAAATTCCCGCTCTGGCTCGCCTGACGGTGCCCATTTTGACGGCGTCTGCTCGGGTCTAGTTGACGAAAGGCTCAATTAGGTAAGCTTTAAAACCTTTCGCTAGGTCATGACGGCCAAGAAACATAAAAATGTACTTTGAAATTCACGACGTCACACTGATGTACGCGCACCGTGTTTACCACAGGAAATAAAACAAAAAATGAAGAACTTTAACCTTATTTTTGTTATTGTTGGCAATCTATTTCTGCGAAGCTATTGTAAACAGTGTTTTGGAAGAATACGTCATCAGTTAAACTGATTTAGTGTTTCTATTTAGTGTCCCTTAAACACTAATGTGACAGGCCCTTAAAGCGCCGTTGTAAATAGAATCGCTTCACAAGAAGGCATTTTGTCATTTGTTATCCTTTCCAATACTATACTCTCCCACATTGCAAGGCACTGTCCTTCTGCGCTGGTCAGTAATATTTTTAGTATGGTCCTATGCAAGCACCTACGCCCCGAATCTCGTTTTTCTTCTGTAGTCAGAGATCTCGCGGTATGTTCACTATCAAAATACGGGGGATGTTGTAGATACCATGGAACAATAGATAACCTCTACACCCCTCAAGTAAATAAAAGTGTACATTTTATATGCGGGAGAGGGGGCATAATCTTAAAGTTTAATGGAATTTTAAAAGGTCTGCTGTTGGAGATAAGGTAAATCTTGTCCTTGAGCGGGATCATTATGAGAGGCGGACATTACTTGGGTGAGGAAGCAAAACCACCATGCTACTTAATAGCAAAAATGCATTATCTTATTTATTAATTCATTGACGGCACATATGGCAATTAAGACAATGTAGGCAGCGAGTTTGCAAGACGCATCCCCTTGAAACGAATTCTCGAAATGACACCACTACAGTACTCACTATAAGTAGAGTGTTCACTATCAGTAGAGAAAGCCGCTTAACAGCAGCTACAGACACCTATACGCCTATGTCTTACGGCCAAGAGACGTGAGCAAAGGGAGCTACGTCGTGCCCGCGTTTTTGGTATTGCCCTGAGAACCATGTCGCCGGTGCTCCGTTTTCTCATAATGTGGCACTAGATCGAAAGCTACGAGGCCGCCTTCGAAGCAAACAGACCCAGCTACTTTTTCTTGCGTTAACATTAGAAGGGCTGGAAGTCGGTCACGGGGTAAAAGTAGAGAGGGGATAGGAGAGCTTATACTATATATGCGAGGAAAAAGAGTACGACATATATATATATATATATATATATATATATATATATATATATATATATATATATATATATATATATATATATATATATATATATATATATATATATATATATATATAGTCGGTCATCCGAAGGAACGTCTCTCGAGTGAGCTCCTGAACAACACTTTGCAATTCGGAGCACGCGATATAAACTAAGTATTCGGGACATCAAAGAGGTATGACGCAATATGACGCAAGAGGTATGACGCAGTTTCTCTAGCATTTACCGCTAAATCGCAAGTAAATTTGTTTTGTATCACTCTCAAGTGATGCGGCGTTCCAGACTACGCTCGAGAGTGGGACACGTACATAGCATCCCACACTTGATTGGCTCTGCCGTCAGCCGCAGCTTTCACTTGATTTTCATAATATTAGGAGAGAAAAAAATGAAGTGTTGTATCAATCTTCACAACTTCTCCGCTTTCCCTGCTGTCCCCAGAGAACCAGATCCAGTCTGCACACCGTACAGTGCTGGAAGACCGGAGGCTACAAGGCAAGGCTGTCCGAAGTCCGGCCAACCATCCCGCAAGGCTGATCCCAAATTGACTATGGCACTTCGAGCAAGGACGACTAGGTAATCTTCCCGGCGATGCTGGCCTTCTAATGGAAACATTATCTGTGCTACTTGCAGTATAGATCTGTAGGTAATTTTTGAGCTTAAACTGCCATGCAGCCGCTCTGGATTAGTTGCAAAATAAAACAGCTCGTTTTATTTTAGGGCACTATTCCACACATACAAGCATTTCAATGATTAAATGATTTCTCGATCTCGACAAATTACGAAGTAGAGGCAACGTAGTCTTGCCTGCTTCCTTCCAAAAAATATTTCGTCGTCCTAACAACTACATAATAATAATACACAAATTCATCACAATATGAGACCTGCTATCGTCTGAGTAGAGACCGGTAGTATTGTAAATAAAATAAATAAATAATAAAGTACAAGCTTCATTTACACGCACCGGTATAATGACATTTCTCTTTTGAGATCTTGCTGTTAATGAGTGGAACAGTCGGCATTACAAACAATGAACAGTTTATACAAGAGTTGAGTAATGCCGAATCAAATAATTAAAAATACTTATGTACCTAGCTATGTTCAGTGTTGAAATACAGGCTTTTATAGTGCGTATTATGGTGCGCTACGTGTTATGCACATGTGTGCCTTCCACTTCTTGGATATATTCAGATTTCTTGTTTGTATTTTCTATGTACAGATTGCGTGCGTATAGTGAGCTTGTTATAGTTACTGACTTGTACCTATATTTATGCGTTGATTAAACGTCATCTCTCTTGTCTTTTATGTCATATACCTACCTTTGATCAGGTTCTTTCAATGAAGTAATCGCTGTGCCGGCACAGCCTCAGCGCATCAAATAACGAAGTCATCTGTTACCACACAACGAGGCATTCGATTAAGAAAACGCAGCACAACTAGAAAACGAAACTCAACGAGCTAATGAAGCACACGCACACAAGTCTACAAAGAAAAGTTCGAAAGTCAAAAGGACCTACAGTTTCTTGGTCTGCACTGGAGCTGCGCGATGGACTAGAGGTGGTGGCGGAGGCAGCGCTCAGAGTGTAGCTGCGACGGAAGAAGACAGCACTGTAAGTCTGCGCTCGTATCTCTAAGCCTCTTTTTCGTCCTCGTCTTGTGAACAAAAAGCTGCATTCACGTCCTACCAACATGCCCATACAGTCATCTTAGTGAAGAAAAAGTCCTCGTCACATCCAGGTGAACACCAGGGATCCAACGATGCAGCAGGAAGCCCGGTTTTGACCTCGCGAACATGGACAGGTAGCCTTGGCATGGTAGAGGTCTCGACGTCGGACAGAAAGTCCAATGAATTCACATCTGCTCCTGGTGCATGGGCTTCATTTCTCCGATGTCGTTCGGCACCTTCCTCCGTGCGATCAGTAGAATGTGGCGATTGTCTCCAGAAGGTCATCCTGGCCAAGAAGCAGCTACGAGGCACGGGTCCAACACCCGACGGCTTCACTTCTGCGCCTGGATCACTGGCGATCTGCTTCCTCCCCGCTGGCTTACTCTTCTCCGTCGCCCTAGATTCATTTTTCTTTTTATTTTCGCCTTCAGCTCTGCCGTGATTGCCTGAGCGCTTCATGTTTGATTGCATGGCTCACGCCGCCGTCATTGTAATCGTGAAATTATTTGTTTCAGCGATCTTACAACCCCTGCAGCGTCTCGTCGTCGTCTTCACAGGGCTGACCCATTCCGCTCACGGCATGCGCGCACTTGACAGGACACCCTTGCCCTCCCCTCCCACACCCAAGTAATGTCTGTGTAGGTTTTTGGGGTAAATAAACGAAATGATAGAGACCTCGAAGGAATCCGTCTAAGACGAAAACAAAAAAACTATACACCTTCAAACTCGCGTATCCAAACTGTTAAGGTCATTGCAGACGCCAAAAGATGTAGGCCTCACCGAGTAGTCCTTTGAGCAACGTTCAGCTGAAAATGTTAAAAATAATTTACTTATTATAACGGTATGTAGGTTCTCACGGATCCCATTCGTACTTTTATTCACCCCGCACAAAAAAGAAATGCATTCCCAGCGCGCACCTTGGAATCTATGTGAAACTGTGGAATCCATGCGAGCTTTCGTGAAACGAATAACCAAAAGCTACAACTTTGCCCATTTACATCATTCATCTTCGGCGTAAAGAAAACTGGCTAGTACTCTTGGACTTTCGCACACCCGTGCTGCAGAATGCGGCACATGTGGCGATCATCTGAAAGAAATAGTTGGCATTGGCGCGATAGAAGTATCCGGGCAATTGTGGCTTCAGATGGTATGTCGCACGTTCACAATGTCTCATTGGAATTCTGTAGTGATCTCTGTGTGTGCGTGTGTGTCCGTCGCCGTGCAACTGGAAGAAAGTTCTTAGCTCGTTTATCTGTTTATGTATCCCGCAGGGCCTTTCGGTTGTGCCTGAAGAGTCTCGTCGTTTATTGTGTGTTCGGATCTTCTAGAGCACTTTGTGGAAACTCGCAGCGCATGCTCCGGCTTCCGGACCAGACGGTATTCCAGCTAGCTTCTGTCACGTGATGAAATTCCGTTAGATTCGATTGTACTCGACAGAGCGTAGCGATCAGATGGGTATAAGTAGCACATCCTGCTTTTAGTGGTGGTTAACTTAAAGACGTTGCTTCCCAACGCAATTTCTTGCGCACATAATTGCGCGTCCTTTTCGAAGGCTATTGTTCTCCATTGTACGTATTTCTTAACCATCTGTCGCGCATATATTATCGCAAACAAGTTTCCTGGGTGCCGAGGCTAATGATGCGGCACTGTAAGTTAGCTTTTCTTTTTCGCCGCCCTAATTTTTCTAGGAACTCCAATAAAAAGATTGATTGGCTGATTGATTGATTGATTGATTGTTTAATTGATTGATTGATTGATCGATCGATTGAATCGCAGGGGCTCGGCACGGATAGATGAGCCGGGCAGCAGCGGCAACCACGTGAGCGCGCTGACCGAAGAGCGGCCGCGCAGGAGCCTCTCCTTGGCCATCAAGGTGGCCATCGTTATTGCCGTGATCGCCATCAACCTGCTCATCTACGCCAACCTGGAGTATTTCAAGTCGGACATACCTTTCAACGACGACCAGTGAACTCTTCCTTCTCGTCACCGCTCTTTCGGGCACTGCTGTTGAGGACTCTATGACGAATCGTTTGAAAGCGAACGCTGTAGAGGCCTGCAGCATGTTCACACAGGCATGGCCACAGCATTAAATGAAATACCAATATAAGCCAAGCAGGGGCGTATTTTTCTGCGTTTAACGCAATGTATACGTGAAAAAAACGTTCAATAACACTCGCACGTTCCGGAAATAGAACAGTTTAGCGACCGACATTACGCAGCTATAGATTACGCGCATGACGATGAATAATTTTTCGTTCACCTTCCCAATAGTGGCTAGAGTATCTATTCTAATAGGAGAGCCGGCTGTCGTGTAGGTCAGCGTATTCTTCATTTGTGCAATTTTAAAACAAAGCGTTGCTCGAGTTGCCAAGACGCTATACTCGCGGACAACTTTCTGGCTATCAAGGGAAAGCTACGGAGGCAAAGCGCGCAAAAGTGATAGCGCTTCTGCAAAGAGCCCGTGCTAGTTTAAGCTGGGGGAAGAGAAAACATAAACACCTTATAAGCAACAGTTAAATAGGGCCAAGCACATTACTTAATGTAAAAGCTGACTTATTTTGCGGCTTTTCCCTTCTGCGTCTGGGCAAACGCGAAACCGTCGAACGGGGAAGCTGCGCCGATTGAGCGTCTGTTCCGAGCAACCAAAAAGCACGGCCAAACGCTGGCGGAGTACTTCTCGCGGTAACCCATTTGTTAAGCTCCAACCCCATAGCTTTTCCTTCATAGCCACAGAAAGTTCTCCGCCAGTATACCAGTACGCTGCGAAAGAGAGAGAGAGAGAGAAATAAACTTTACTGCTAGATCAGGCTTCTTGAGCACAGAGGTGGGTGGCCTCCTCAGTCCAGTTGGCCATGGCTCACTGCCGCCGCCCGAGCCCTGTTCATCAACCGTAGCTGGTTATCAGGGTCTTGCGTCACCAGCAGGGCTTCCCACTGGTCTTCGAATTATTTCTCTGAATCCACTTCTTCCTGCATGTTATCGCATAGTGGGGATGGTGACGGTGGTACTTCTCGGTTATTCCTGCCCCCCTGCACCATATGTCGCAAAGTGTTGGGCGTGTCCGGCAGGCAGAACTTGCAGTCCGTACAGATGGTCAACCAGCGAAGCTAAAACATGCGGCCCCTGTTTTTATCACTGGGCGAATACCGGTGGTTCATTAAAGTGTTTCTCAATTATTGGCAACGTCTTTGTGTTTCTTAATGAGGTTACATACACGTTCGGCTGCGAAGGAGAGAACGACATCTGTGACGGTATGCCCGCAGTCCGCCATAGTCGCTTGCAGTTCGATGTGTCGAGTTTGCTCGGCGGCGTGTTTAGCAGCATCCGCCCGGCATTGCCACTTGCTACTCTTCAAACTTACATTGCTCTAAAGTTAAATCTGTCCGTCACGTAACACAATGAATGGATAATACCCCCTTAAGCAATGGCTCATACCCCAGTGAAGGTGGCCTCCCCATTACGACGACAGAAGTAAAATTCTACACTCGAATGACGAGAGGCGACGGAGTCAGCTGTGGTAGAAGACGACGATGCTCGAACGATTACTGATGATGGTAGTTTTAGCGAACTCCGACAACCACGTAATAGGGTCCGCATAAAGAGCTTCGCTAGAAAAAAAAGTTGGGAAAGTGATGGGGCGCACCAAACGGCAGACTGCAAGTGCAAATAGCGCTTCCAGGTGCCATACATCGTGCGCAAAAGACGGAGGCGCCTCAGGCGCGCACGCCACGCGCAGCTGGCGGCAGGACCGCGTGGTTTCTACATAGCTAGCGGCGGAGAAGCAATGTCGGGAGAGAAACCCTTCTACTTCCCCCGCTGCAACATATCTGCATCCAGAGGACGCTCCCGCTCCCGATCCAGAGCGCGCCCCGGCAGCAGATGGTGCTCTCGCTCCAGAGGGCGCGAGAATAGCAGCAGGCGCTCCCGTTCGAGAGGATGATCGGGTTCCAGGGTCCAAATCCATGAACGAATGTCCTGGGCGGACAAGGCCAGCATGGATGAACATCCCAAGCGGCAAAAAGGTAACACAGGGCATCTCGCCTGAGCATAAAAGAGAGCAATCTGAGATTTTAATGGTTAAGAACGAAAATGCAGAGCTAAAAGATGCACTACGAACGCTGAGGTCTGAGTTCGAGCTCTTTCGTAACTCTCATGAACCCCGCGAAATAGCCTTACCTATCCCAGTTTAAGCAGAATGGTCGAATAAGCTCAAAGCTATTACCCCCCCCCCTCCACCCCGACCACGGAAAGAGAGCCCATGCAAACTGACGAGTCGCCCGCTCAGGACGCTAAGCCAGAGCCAAACCCACTCGCGTCTTTGAAGGTAATTGAGGAATCGCTCACGCAGATGCGAGAGGCCTTAGCGATTCAATCTAGCACTGTCGAGCATATGGACAGTAACATCTTCCACCTAACACGTAGAGTTGGCATTCTCGAGTCTAAAATGAAAATAGTAGACTGTAGCAAAATCAAAAGCATCACCACTGGCACCATTGCAAAAGCTAAGTACAGCAGGATTCCGATAACACGAGTTCCCTGCAGGCTCTGCTAATTCAATAGAAATCAAAACGGCGGGACAAACCGGAAACCTAATTATCTGGCAGTGGAATTGCGCAAGCTTCTTAAGGCGCAAGGCTGCTCTATTGCAGCTCATCAAAGCACAAGCGATAATGCCGCACGTCCTGCTCTTGCAAGAAACACTTAGTGAGAAGGTAAATTTATCGGGCTACCGTTCGGCTAGCCAAAAAGGGGAAAATGGCAGAGGTATCGCCACATTCGTGAGGAAAGACACGTCTTTTCAGGAGCACGAGGTCAAAGTTTGTAACTCGGATAAGAAATCCGGTCTAGAGGCACAGTTAATTTAAATCATCCCCCACGGAAAAATACGACGTAAGATTTTCATTCTCAACTTGTACAGCTCTCCTTCCGCTTATAAGCATAATCTCCGCTCACTACTAAATAGGGTCGCAACCGCTGCGAAATCGCAGCCCTTAATAGTTGCAGGAGATTTCAACGCTCCCCACCCGGCTTGGCGTTATGTAACAAGAATAAAGAAAGGAGGCCACCTAGTTGCAGCGAGTACAGACCTAAACTTAACGCTGGTGTCAGACCCACGTTCCCCCACGAAGCTGGGAAACTCGGTCGCCAGAGACACGACGCCTGATCTCAGCTTCACTAGAAATGCGGTGGCCACGTGGTCCAACTTACAGGAGAACTTCGGGAGCGGCCACTACATAATAGAACTCAGGGCGGAAATAATAGCAGCGCCTCCCAAAACCTATAAATACACAGACTGGGACCTCTTTGCGAAAATAAGAGGTGAAGATGAGGCAGTATACGAAACGTTCAGTGAACTGCTTGTACAGATTCAGATGGATGTCGAGAAGGCCACCAAGGCAACAGTTAGAGATTTTGATGCCCCAGGGATGGACACAAGGTTAGCGCACCTCCTGGAAGCCAAACGCTCTCTCCTCGAGAGATGAAAGACACAAAGGCTCAATAGCAGGCTACGGAAATAGATCGCGGAGCTCAATAAACTCATTGAGGAGCATTGCTCCGAACTTATTAAACAGCAATGGAGAGACGCCGGCTCGGCAGCGGATGGGAAATTGCGCAAAGGAGGCAAATGGACCCTCTTCAAATATCTCTTAGACGATGGACAATCCAAATGTAATCAGAGACTAGTCATAGACTGATTAATTAATAAGGAAAAAATGAAAGGCATCTCAGAGGCCTCCATATTTCAGAAACTAGCGAACAAATACCTTCCAATTGGCCAAAGCCCAGGTGCTCCCCTCCCTCAGTATGCGGGCGCGCCTGCTCCAGATCTGGACCTCCCCTTCTCGGAAGCTGAGATCAAAGAAGTGCTGCACAATTAAAACGGAAGGTCTGCCCCAGGCCCCGACGGAGTTACAAACCGGCTCTTAAGAAATTTGGACGACAAAGCTATTCAAGCATTAGTGAAGGAGATAAATGAGGTATGGGAGGAGGGCGTTGTACCGGAGAGTTGGAAGAAGGCCACAGGGGTCCTAATCCCCAAGTTAGGTAAATCACCCAGCTTGGAGAACCTCCGTCCTACCTCCCTCACTTCTTGCATTAGCAAAGTAGCGGAACATGCAGTGCATAACAGGATATCGAGATATATCGAGTGCAATTCCCGTATAATATGGTTGGTTTCAGGCCATTGCTTTCAACGCAGGATGTCATGCTCCTGCTCCAAACACAGATAATCGACTCTCGAAGCAAAGATGTAAAAGGGGCCCTCGAACCTGATCTTTCCAAGGCATTCGATACAATTGCATATGACTATATCCTTCAGGAGATATCGGCCTTGAACTTAGGAGTTAAATTCTTCTCCTTCGTTGCATCCTTCCTTGAGGGCAGGACGGCGGCCGTAAAGTTGAGGCAATCAGTCTCAGAATATTTCACGCTCGGAAAAAGGGGTACTCCCCAAGGGGTAGTTATCTCACCCCTTCTGTTTAATATAGCAATGCGCAAGTTGTTGGAAAGCCTTGCAGCAATTCCTTACGTAGGTCATGCATTATATGCGGACGATATTACAACCTGGTGTCCTGGAGGGTCAGAGGCTACGGTCGAACAAGCTCTACAGGAGACTGGATGTTACAGAGTCTTTCTTGGAAGGTACGGGACTGGCACTCTCGCCTGGAAAGTAGGAACTCCTGCTGTACAGACAGGCTAGACGAGGTGCTAGGGGTCTCACCCCACTCGATCGGGTGCCCATTAGCGTTCGTACTAGAGATGGGCACACCATCCCGAGAGTAGACTCTATCAAAGTACTAGGGCTTTCAATAAACTCAAAGGGATGCAACGCTAAGACTATAGCCCAACTCACCACGAAAACTGAGAACATTATTAGATTAATTAGGAGAGTGTCCAATAAGAATGGCGGCATAGGCGAGGATATACTCCTTAGGGCTCACCATGTTTTTTTCATCAACTATGCCATTTACATAGTCGCGGCCCTCAATTTGACGAAAACGGAAATGGATAAATTAGACACGTCTATGCGCAAAAGTACCAAAACGGTAATCGGCGTGCCAGTCACGGCTAGCACAGAGAAACTCCTGACATTGGGAGTACACAACACAACTTCGGAAATAATAGAAGCACAAAGATCAGCACAAATTATTAGATTATCAAACTTCAAAGCAGGCAGAAGACTTCTGGATGCGGCAGGCCTACGTCCTAGCTTTAATCAGGGAAATACCAGGCAACTTGATATTAAAACAAGGAACTCCTTTATTGGAGACCCTTTTCCAAGAAATGTCCACCCCCAACACAATAAAGGTCGAAGGTTTGCGAGGGCTAGAACTTTCTTAAAGAACATATCCGCAACAGAGACCTTTGTTGACGCGGCGCGACACGCCAGTGCCAACAAGTTCTCCGTAGCCGTAGTCAATGACAGGGGAGAATTTCTCTCGGCAGCCTCGCTGAAGACCTCTTCGGTCGATGTGGCGGAACAGGCTGCTATAGCTCTCGAGTTACTGGACTCAAAACGCACTACGGTGTACACTGACTCCCGAGCAGCCATTAGAGCATTCGCATCGGGATTGATAGCCAAAGAAGCAGCCAGGATTCTAAACGGCAAACACTCCTCTGACATTGTTCACCATGTAGTCTGGTTCCCAGCTCGCATGGGACCAGACGTATTACCGGGTCACCTGAACCCCAGTGAGATAGCCCGCGACCGTGCGCGAGGTTTCGTATGCCGCGACGGGATGGTGTCTCGAGTGAGTTCGGGAGAGCTCGTCCACAGTGATCCACTAGTTACTTTTCATGAAATCACCTGTCATTACAGAGGCAATAGGCAGAGTTTTCCTTTCCCCCATCATAAGCTCAACAGGCCACAAGCCAGCGCGCTCCGCAAGCTCCAGACGGGATCCTACCCCTCTGGGGGCTTTCTGAACATGCTCCAGCTGGACATTGACCCAGTCTGCCCAGATTCTGGCACTGAATTTAGCTCATTAAATCACATGCTCTGGCAGTGCCCTGTGTTACAGGAATTTAACAGAGAAGAAGACTGGACGAAGGCCATCACAGACCCGAAACAAGACATCCAGCTCCTGGCTGTCCAGAGGGCCCGTGAACGAGCGGAGAGGCATGGCCTCTCTGTTCCGACATGGGACTAGCCAACGGCTGGGCAGGGACCTACAGGCCCCCGCTTAGCTCCTCAGGACTCCAATAAAGTAATTTACTACTACTACTAGGGAAAGTCATTGTCGTGTGCTGCGATTCATGTTTTCTGCGACGTCTTCGGAATCGTCGCCAGCGTCGAGTTCATTTTGCCGTAGAATTCAAACGAGTGAAAAGTTAGGCCGCATTATATGTCACGTGACTTTGTTTCTGCCCAAGGAAAAAAAAACGTTTAGTGCTTATGTACGCACCACAATCATGAACAGCCTGGGGAAATTGTGGAGAGTATAATGTAACAGTCCACAGGCGGTCCATACAATTTAGGCAACAACGGCACACCACAAGGTTCTGTATTGTCCCCACTTCTCTTCAACATTGCCATGCACAGGCTCTCGGAGGAATTGTCCAAAATCCCGAGCATGGGGCACGTCATATACGCTGACTCGCAGCACTAGAGCAGACCCTACAGGCAGCGGTAGACACCACAGAATCCTTCCTTAAGGGCACCGGACTCAGGCTATCACCTAGTAAATCTGAGCTGCTGCCCTTTAGACAGGGGAGACAAGGTGTTAGAAACCTTGCGCCTTTAGAAACTCTGTCAATTAAAATCACAGACAACACAGGACGGGTCATACCCAGAGTAGAGAAAATTAAAATTCTGGGTCTTCTCATTGACGCAAGGAGCTGTAACGCTACGGCCCTCAACAGTCTCATAGGTCAGGCCAACAGTACTTTAAAGCTCCTGGGCAGGGTCTCAAATCGAAATGCAGGCCTCAAGCAGGACAATCTCATCAAAGTATATCATGCATTTTTCATCAGTCATGTGACGTACATTGCATCATACCTGAACTGGGGGAAAGGAGAGAAGGCTAAGCTAAATGCACTTATACGCTCCGGACTCAAAAGGGCTCTGGGACTCCCGCACGGAAAGAGTACCGAACTCCTCAACAAGGTAGGACTTCATAACACTATAGATGAGCTCAATGAGACAAATTCGATGTCACAAATTGCAAGACTCTCAAACACTAAGCCAGGGTGTAAAATTCTAGATGAAGCCGGAATACTGCCTCGAGGAGGAGACGTCTCTAAGTTCAAAATACCCAAGGAGGTGGAGGCACAATTATTTGTAGACCCCATACCAAGAAATATTCATCCTGTCCACAACAAGGGCAGAAGGCGTGCCAGGGCCAAATGCATTCTGGGTAAACTGCACCAACAACACAGCTCAGCTCTTTTTGTCGATGCAACTAGTTATGAATCGGGCAACCGCTGCGCTATTGCCGTGGTCGATGAGAGCGGTAAATTAATAAGCACGGCGTCACTAAGAACCAGTGGCCACACACCACCAGTGGCCAGTGGCCACACGAAGTCAACCGCGGCCATGACTTCCTGAGTAGCCATTCTGCCCTCATACGCTGCTCTTCTGGCTTTCTACAGTTGGACCTCCCTTCTGTGTCCGATCTGACCACCGAGTCACCACTACGTTCATGTGTCGCCGAGCTTGTTCGCCTTACACCAGCTACCTCGAAGTATGTCACACTGACCTCAGATCAAACGGTTTGTGACGACGTCTACGTGATCCCTCCTTCCCTAGACGCTCTTTTTACAAGGCGTGTAGCCCTCCCGCACGCTATTTGACTGTTTTTGTGAACAGGGCATGTATCCCTATTCTTAACTTTGGGAACGCATCACAATTGCTTCCCGAAGATATCACGCTGGGCAGCATGGCGCCTTTGATGCGTACGACCCCCTAGCCCTTACTATTGATGTCCCGCAGACTTCTGGAAACCCTGACATCAGCGCTTCATATGAAGCCCGTTTTAACGCAGATTTCCCCAGAACTTTCGGCTACTCACTCTGATGACCTTCGTCGCTTACGGCGACGTTTTCGATTTTGCTTCGCCCCATCTGAGCAAGACCAAAGTCGCGACTCATCGCATTGACACTGGGAATGCCAGTGCCATCCATAGGCGTCTTTACCGAGTGTCTGCGACTGACGCCGCGAAATCCAAACGGAGGTCGAGAAAATGCTTACCTAGTACATAATCGAACCATCTAGAGTCCTTGGGCGTCCCCTGTGGGGTTTGTCAGAAAAAAAGGCACCACATCCGGGTTCTCCGTCGACAATAGGAATCTAAATAACATTACTAAAGAGGACGTGTACCCTTTTCCGCGAATTGAAGACGCCCTCGATTCTTTGCCTGCCGCACAGTACTGTTATTCTATATAACTTCGGTCCGGCTACTGGCAAATAGTCATTGATGAATAAGACCCGATGGGCACTACCAGTTCGAAGTTGTGCCATTTGTCTTGTGCAATACCACAGCAACGTTTGAATGAATGATGGACTCCCTTCTTCGCAGTTTCAAGTGGCCCACTTGCTTGAACTATCTCGATGACGTCGTCATTTTTCCCCTACATTCTCTAGTCATCTACATAGATTCTCGGCAATTCGGCCTGTCCTTCGCAACGCAGGTCTTCAACTTGACTCTGCCAAACGCCGCTTCGGCCGCCGAGAGATCACTGTACTTGGTCATCTTGTAGATGCTACAGGTATAAGGCCTGACCCTGCCAAAGTAAGCGCCGTTACCAACTTTGAGACGCCTCGTTCTACTCAGGACATCCGTTTCTTTCTTAATCCCTGTTCTTATTTTCGACGGTTTCTGAAAGACTTTGCAGAAATAGCACCATCCATAACCTGCTTTCCTAAGAAAGACGTGACTTTTCCCTGAGGTCTGGAACGAGTGGCTGCCTTCTCAGAGCCGATTGGGCATCACTACCAGCGTTGGCTCAATTCGACGAATCTACGGCTACAGAAATCCGTACCGACGCGAGTGGCCACGGCTTCGGTACAGTTCTAGCGCAATACCAGCGTAGTCAGGACTCTGTTATTATTTATGCCAGTCGCCTTCTTTCCTCTACTGAACGAAACTGTTCGATGATACAGAGTTGGTATATCACTCTTGTTTGGGCCATCGTCAAAATTCGCCCTTACCTCTACGGCCAAACCTTCACCGTCATTAATAACCACCACGCTCTCTGCTGGTGCTGTCGTCTCTCAATGATCCCATTGGTCGCCTTGGTTGTTGGCTACTGCGACTTCAAGAATATTCATACACCGTCGTTCACAAATCTGGCCGCTTGCACCATGATGCCGGCTGCCTCTCCAGATACCCCGTAGATCTACCGGACACTGCCGTGAGCGACTCCAGCCGTTCTGTTCTTTCCATCTCTCAACTCTTCAACATCGCTGCCGAAAAACGCCTTGGCGTAAGATCACCGGAAATTTTTACTCCCACGCTCCCAATCCTTCTCTCCGATTTTTTGTACTCCAATATGACACGTTCTATCAGCGCAGTTTACTCCCTGATGGTCCTGACCTGTTGCTTGTCATCCCGGCTCACCTCCGTCACACTGTCCTGGTGCAGCTGCATGACGCACCAACGGTGGGCCATCTCGGCGTGTCATGCACATACGACCGCGCACGCCGCCGTTTTTATTGGCCTGGGATGTCCCGCTCAGTGCGCGGTTACGTGGGCTCGTGCGACCTTTGCCAGCGCCGGAAAATGTCGGCACTGCCATCTGCAGGCCAGCTTCGGCCTCTGGACGTTCCGTACGAGCCATTTCACCGCGTGGGCCTCGATTTACTTGGTCCGTTTTCCTTATCCGCCACTGGCAACAAGTGGGTCACCATTGCGACAGATTATGCGACGCGGTTTGCTATTACACGTGCACTTCCCACTAGCTGTGCCACCGACGTTGCAGATTTCTTGCTGCATAACGTCATACTCCAACATGGGCCCCTCGACAGCTGCTAACTGACCGGGACACACAGTTCCTGTCGAGGGTATTGGAGGACATTATGAAATTCTGCGCAACGCAACATAAATTGACTACGGCCTACCATCCACAGACGAATGGCTTGACAGAACGCCTGAACTGAACACTTACTGACATGTTCGCCATGTATGTGTCTGACGACCCCAGGAATGGGATGCTGCATCACCCTTTGTGACATTTGCGTACATCAATTCCAAGCATGAGACCGCTGGTCATTCGCCGTTTTTTCTCTTATACTGTCGCAATCGTACATTACCCATGGACACCCTCGCGCCTTCTTCTAGGTGCCCACCCACTGAATATGCTCGAGAGACTATAGGCCTGGCCAACCATGAACGTCAAGTTGCTCGCAGTCAATTTTCTGAGTCCCAAATCCACCAGAAGTCTCACTACACTAGCCACCACAGGATCACCAGCTTTATACATGGATCGCTCGTGCTCCTGTGGTCCCCAGCAAGACCTTTGGATTATCCTAAATACTGCTTTTCCAGTACACCGGTCCATATCGCGCGTGCTGCCAAGCGACTGATGTCACTTATGAAATCGCTCCACTGCTACCTTCGTCATCATCTGTTCTATCCCGCACGGACATTGTCCACGTTGTCGGTATCAAGCCCTATCATGCCCCGGACACTCCTTGCTACCTTGTTTGCTAGTTCTTTCATGTAGCTTTGTTCGCCTGCACCGAGTCGGTGCTTTCGGCGCAGGAGGGTAGTGTCATGAGCCAATTGTCCTGCGGATGTAGAAAAATATGCTCAAGTATAGAGTGGACAAGAGGGACGACGAAATGAGGTCTATCGTCGGCCATCTCTGTTGTTGCTGCTGCCCCATTTTTAGTCTCCTTGTACATAGTGCAAGTAAACACCATTTTCTATGGATCTCCCCGTAACGATATTATTCGGAATTGAATTCGTTCTGTATTCTGTTTTGCTGCGTACGAATGAAATTTCTACGTCGAAAAGCACTTAACCAGGCCTTGCCGCCAGCGTCTATCTACATTTTCCGGCCCTGCATGCTTCGCTATTAAGTAAATCGTGCGGCTGCTTTCTTCCGCTACAACTCACAAATACTCAAATGTTCCTAAGACTTTAGTTTTGTACGTTTCTGAGGTAGTCAGTGAGAAAATTTCAGATTGCGAAAGCTGCAGCGGGAAGGACAGCTGGCCGACGTATGCACCGCAATTGCATCTTCGGTCTACCGTATTATCATATATCGTATTGTCGGTGTTCCGTGTCATCACGATGCAATGATTATTAAACTACGGCTTATAAGAAACTTGGCACATTTCCTGGCATTTTTAACTTGACACATTTTTTATACACATTCTTTAGAATACGTATCAACACATTTTATGCTCTGTCAGAGTCAGCGCACACAAGCACGCGTCAAATCTTTGTTTTCAATTTGATTACTGAACATGACTATAGTGTTTTACAGTTGATTTCATGGACAACAAATATTTCGGGGTGACTAGCTCCCTTAGAAGCGCCGCAGGGACATAACCCAACATATTCATAGGCAAACGAAGCTCTATCTGACCTACAATAATACCTGATATTTGGTCTATGTCTGTGCTGTTTGTTATAAACAAGTCAGGCAGGCTTTCAAAATTGTGGCTAATCCGCGTAGGTGTTGTAATTACATATCTACAATAAAACTACTCAAGAACGAGTTGCAGCTCACGCGCACTTCTGGTATTTGGCAATAGGGTTAGCTCGAAGTCACAACTAACTGCAAGATATAAGTCATCTAGACACACAAAACGGAGCAGTCTGTCGAAGAAAAAAAAAGGCACACGTTTGCATTTTGATCTATTGTGTGGAATGATGATGATGATGAAAAAGCGTTTATTTTCTCTATTTTTCAGTAATTTTTGCGGCTTCAGATGGAGTCTTCCATGATCTCTCCAGGGTCGGTTCCCCTAGTCCAGAGCTCCGCTGAGGGTAGCTGCCCTGCGTGCACGCCTTACTAGTCCTTGGTGGACTTTCAGGATGTCGCTGGATAACATCCTCTCCCACTGTTCCGCACACGGGTTTTTTATTATGGCTAGCCCGTCTGTTTTCTGGCAAGCCCATGCGGTATGGCATAGGGTTGGTTTGTCTCCACACCATGGGCACTTGCTCTCGTAGTGCGTGGGGTAGATCTTGCTTTGCATGTTTAGGCACGGAAATGTTCCCGTTTGTAGCTGTCGCCATGCTACGGCGTCTTCTCTATTTAGTTGTTTGTGAGGAGGCGGGTATTTTCGTCTGATGCCTATGTAGTAGTTTAGTATCTCTGAATAGCTTTGGGCTACCGGCTCGCGTTGCTCAGCGGGGTCCGGATTGTTGGATGCTCGGTTGGTTGCGCGCCCTGGAGCTATCCTATCCGCCTCCTGATTTCCCGTAATGTCGGTATGTCCCGGCACTCAAACTGTCGTGTGTTTGGCCTGGTTGTTGACGGTTTTGCCACCTTAGCGGAGGATGCGGAGCGCGCTGTGGCTGATTCTACCGTTTAGGTAGTTGCGGCATGCTGCTTGTGAGTCTGTGAGTATGGTTAAGGACCTGTTGGATCGGTAGCCCTCCGCTGCCACTAGAGTCACGGCTGCCTCTTCGGCCTCAACTACCGTACAGTTCCAAATTGATGCGCTGGTGATTCTTTTAGGTCCGAGTTGATCACCGTTGCGACTTTGCTTTTCTTGTGGTTTCTGTCCTCAGTGTAGGTAGCAGCGTCTACGTACACTGTGTCTTGTCTAGTTACCATTGTTCTTTGTACATACTCTGCTCTTGCTTGTCTTCGTGCCATGTATAGGTTCGGGTCCATATTGCTGGGTATCGGTGCTACTTTGATGGTATTTCTGTATTCGTCCGGTATGGTCTCCGTGCTTTGTGTCTCCTTTATGGTAGCTTCACCGCCGTATCTGCTCAGGAGTCTTCTGCCCGTTGCCGATAGCTTCAGCCTTTGCATTTGCGCGATTATCTGCGCTTCTTGGAGCTCCTCGAGACTTGTTTAGCCCCAGGGCCAGGAGTTTGTCGGTCGATGTTGACTGCGGTAGGTGGAGCGCCGTCTTGAGGGCTTTCCTCAGGATTGCGTCCGCTTGTTGCATGTCGTGCTTCGTACAGTGGTAGTACGGGAGGCTGTACGTCACTCTACTGACTACCAGGCTTCTGACCAGTTTAAGTGTGTCTGCTTCCTCCACGCCGTGTCTTTTCCGTGAGACCCGCGTTATCGTGCGGGCCACTTGGTTGGCTGCAGTTTTAAGTAGTGTTAGGGTGTGGGCACATCGTTGGTTCGATTGTATCCACATTCCTAATATCCTGATGAGCGTCTTCTCCGGGATTGGCTGTCCTTCGAGGTGGATGTTCAACTTCATGTTTACTTCCTCTGGGACGGTGCGATTCTTCTTGCCTCGCCATACTCTTAGGAGCTCGGACTTCTCCGTTGAGCAGGCTGGACCTCTTGCCTTGACATATTCCTCTACGCATGTCGCAGCTTCTTGTAATCTTTCTTCCTTTTCCCTGAGTGAGCCTTTGGTGACCCACACAGTGATATCGTCGGCGTACATGGCGTGGCGTACGCCGTCGATTTGGTCTAGTTGTTGGGCCAGTCCAATCATGGCAACATTGAACAGGATGGGTGAGATGACCGATCCCTGCGGTGTGCCTTTGTTTGGGGTGTTGAACTTTTCGGATCTCAGCTCGCCCAGGCCGATTGTTGCTGTTCTGTTGGACAAAAATACCTTGACGTAGCTTTGTATTTTCATGCGGCAATTTAGGTTGTCTAGTCCTGTCAGGATGGCTTCGTGGTTTACGTTGTTAAAGGCGCCTTTGACGTCCAGTGCCATGATGATGTGGTCTCCGTTGAGCGGGATATTGCTCAGTACTTCTCTGATTTGCAGGAGTACATCTTGGGTCGAGAGCCTGGCTCTGAAACCAAACATGCTGTGGGGGTACAGCTCGTTTTCTTCCATATTATTTTGTAGCCTCCTCGTAACCACTCTCTCATAGATCTTGCCTAGGCATGATGTAAGGGAGATTGGTCTGAGGTTTGCCACTTGAAGTTTCTTGCCGGGTTTCGGGATCATGATAACTTCCGCGTGTTTCCATTCTTCTGGTGCGGGTCACGCTTGCCAGTGTCCATTGAGGTATTCGGTTAGCTTTTCAACTAGCTCGTCTCCGAGGTTGCGGATGAGCGCGTTTTTGATCTTGTCCGCACCTGCGGCTGTGTTCTTTGTTGCGCTTCTTATCGCCGCGTACACCTCTTCCCGGGTGGTGGATCTATCCAGCCTTCCATTTTCTTCTCCTTTGTAGCGCTCTGTGTAGGCTGCTGGGCCGCCGTCACCGTAGCACTTTTTGCGTACTTTGTCTAATAGTTCCGAGTCTTTTCCCTCGTACTGGTGCACCAGTCGGTATATGACTGTTGTTTTCGGTCTTTGATTTTGCCGGATCTAGGAGTGCCTTGAGTATGCGCCATGTTTTTGTAGTGCTCAAGGTTCCGTTTAGAGAGTCACTAAATTGTTGCCAATTTTGCTTCGCTAGCTGCGCCGCGTACTCTTCTGCCTTTTTCGTGATTTCCGCGATCTTTAGCTTGAGCTTTCTGTTGCATTTGTGTCTTTTCCACCTTTTTGTGAGCCCCCTTCTGGCTTCCCATATTCTGAGAAGTCTAGAGTCCACGTCCGGCGTCTGCGGCGCACGCTCAATTTCTTTGGTGAAATTGCGTTGTGTTTCTTTGAGCATGTTCCCCCAGTCTGTTATAGATTCGATGCTTTTTATTGTATCGCCACATGCTTCTCTGAACGCTTTCCAGTCCGTTATGTTTGCTTTCCCTATCTGTCGTCTAATTTTGTCTGCTATTGTGATTTGCGTCTTTAGGATATACTGGTCGCTACCTAGGTTTTCCATTAGGTTGTCCCACTCCGCAGGCCTTGTTTTCTTGACGAACGTGAGATCGGGGCAGGTGTCCTTGTTCACGCTGTTCCCGATTCTCGTAGGGGTATCGGTTTCCGTGATGAGTTCACACTCGATATTGTGAGCTGCCTCGGTTACCGCTCTTCCCTTTTGATCCGTTCTCGTGTATTCCCAGCTCTCCTCTCTGGCGTTGAAATCTCCCAGTATGACTGGTGCATTTCCTTTAGCCAGCTTGTCTGCTCCTTTGAACAGCGCGTCGAATTTCGCCCTACTTTGTCTCGGGGGGCTGTATATATTTACGATAAGTATGCTTCCTCCCTTCCTTTTCTTTTTTGGTATGATCTCGACTATTACGTGCTCTACGTCTGTGTCGGCTATCCTGTCATGGCTTATGGCGATGAGGGTTTTGTTGACTAGGATTGCCGTTCTTCTCCCTTCCTCCGGATTCTCGTAGCACGTGTAGCCCTGTAGTGTTGGGGTAATCCCTGTTTCTTGTAGAGCTATTACGTCGGGTGGAGTTAATTGTGTGTTGATGTACTGTTGTAGTAGTGCTTGTTTTCTTCTATATCCTCTGCAGTTCCACTGCCATATTTCTAGTTTTTCTTCTTTTTTAGTTCTTTTCATTGTAGTGTCCATGCTGAAATTTCGGTGTTGTCGTCTCTCGTACTGTAGTTTTCTAACGCCGGGCGTCTCTGGTTGAACTTGTCTTTGACGCCTTGGGTAATTTTCTGTTTTCATAGGGTGCGGATTTCTGGCACGGTTATCTGCTGTTCCATTCTTTGCATAGCTTGCTGTATTTCTGCTATAAACTTGGTGAGGTTGGCCTGATTCATTTCGGTAGGTTGACATTGCGGGGGTGTTGATGGCGGCCTGGGAGCGCTACCTGACCTGAGGTCCTGTACTTCCTGCATTAGTCTATTGATTTTTGCGTCCTGCTCTTCGCGCGCTCTACGGCCAATTTCTAGCTCTCGCCTGAGTGCCCTGTTTTCTTCCTCTAGCTGTTTCTCTCTATTGTTCTGGTTATTACCCGAGTGCGGAAACAAAGTTTTGGGGGGCCTGCTTCCCAGCTCACCTTCGTGCCACCCTTGGGCTTCTTCTTTTTCTGCTGCTGCTTCTGGTCCTCGATGGCCGGGGGCGGCAGGGGTGGGAAGGACCCCTATTGTGTGGGACGTCACGGCGAAACCATAATATTGCCGCTAGGTGCCACGAGCCAGTGCTGAGAAAGAAGTCAGGACTGTAACGCGCGCTCGGCAAGAGGCGGGCGCTGAAGAAGTAGAAGCTGAGGACGCCGGCTTGAATTATTGCAGGCCAATCCCCCATCGTGGGTAGGAGCCACACGTGCCACAGCCTACAACAACAACAACAACACGCCATCTTGTATAACTGTCTGCTTCGCCGATGCCGGGTACATCTTCCATTGTCTTTTCGCGACAAAACTGGTGGAGGTGCTGGGTACGGTTCATTTGATGCCACAAACCCCTCCTGGTAGCAGGACTACCACACCTCTACTAGTGAACACACCTGTTCACCGGGCAAGCAGGAGAATCCGAGGGTTGCCTACGAACCTTGATCATCTCTCCGCAACAACATCGACGCCTCCACACACCGGTATGGAAGGAACGTCGACGTCCCTACCGACCATTAGGCAAGGTACGGCCACAACGACAACTCAGTATCTGCTGCAGAATCACCGAGTGCCGAAAGTGTTCCACGGGGATATCTTCGAGGATGTAGAAGACTGGTTAGTCCAGTCTGAGCGCGTTGCCGAGATAAACGAGTGGAGCGACGCGGCGAAGTTAAGGAACGTCTACTTCAGCTTGGACGGCGGTGCCCGCACTTAGTACGAGAACCGAGAAGGGCTCATCAAATCGCGGCTCGAGTTCCGTCGTGCCGTGCTAGATACCTACACCAATGCTGATCGCCGCGAACGAGCTGAACGGGCGCTCCAATCCCGCAGACATCTGCCGAACGAGAGCGTGACGTCGTACGTCGAGGATATGACGTGCCTCTTCCCTCGGGTGGACCCAACCATGTCCGAGGAAAAGAAGCTGCGCCATCTAACACGGAGAGTTAAGGAACAGCTATTTGCTGGCCTTGTTCGAAGCCCGCCGAAGACCGTGCCTGAATTCTTAACTGAAGCCACCACGATGGAAAAGATGTTCCACCAGCGCTCAGCTGTCTCTGAAAGGCAATTGAACGCAACTTCACCTTCGGACCAGCGCTCAGCTCCGTATGAGAGGCACGGGAACGCTTCTTCACTGACGGACGCGATCGCCTTTGGAAACGTGGACGTTCTGCGAGACCTTATCCGCTCTGTGGTGCGTGACGAGCTTCAACGGCTCACCTGCCCACCTCAGCCCACGCTAGGTTCCATTTCTGCCCATGTGAGGAAGGAAGTGCAGCAAGCGATCCAAGGTCCCGTTCCAAGCAGCAATGCGCCGCCTGCGAGAGCACACTATCCGCGGCCGTCGTATGCGGAAGTTTTGAGGCGAGTCCCTGTCTCCGCTCCGACCC
Source organism: Dermacentor variabilis (assembly GCF_050947875.1). Taxonomy (NCBI): domain Eukaryota; kingdom Metazoa; phylum Arthropoda; class Arachnida; order Ixodida; family Ixodidae; genus Dermacentor; species Dermacentor variabilis. The sequence goes on from NC_134573.1 coordinate 64,062,440, forward strand.
ATTTGGACCCCGCCACGTCTTACACCGCGTCATACGTGCCGCCGCTCCCATCAATGCAACCGATCCAACGTATGGAGGATCGGCGCCCGCTCGAAAGGAAATCTGACGTCTGGCGTACCTAGGACAGAAGGCATCTGTGCTATCACTGTGGAGAAGCCGGTTATGTGTACCGCGAGTGCCCATGCCACCGCCTCGGATTCCAAGGTTTTCCGCGGATTCACTGAGGCCCAGATATGGCGAAAGGCCTAGGGCGATTGAAGAGTAACTGAACCAGCAGAGTATGGCCCTGTTTCCGCGGCGGCAGTCGCACTCGCCGTCCTCCAAACAATCTTCCCCAGCTCCTAGAAGCCCTCCAATGGCGCCGCAGGGACGATCGCCAAGCCCTCGCCGGGAAAACTAAGAACGGCGACCTTCGGGGGCGAGGCTACTGATAATCACCCTTCCGAAGACCTCCCACGACGCGTGCACAGTCTATTCAGCACGATTAAGCGACAACAGCAGCCGAACTCAGCGACATACTCTCGCTAGACATACCTGTTGTGCTCGACGGCCGCCACGTTAGTGCGTTATTGGACACGGGTGCCGACTACTCAATCTTGTGCGGAAACTAGCGATGGAACTTAGAAAAGATATCACGCCTTTGTCTGGAACACAAATTCGTACTGCTGGTGGGCATATCGTAACACCGTCGGGCATGTGCACGGTCAGAGTACAAATTCGTGGGTGTACGTTTCCAGCCAGCTGCCTTATACTTTGCGATTGTGTTTGGGACCTCATCTTGGGCGTCGACTTTCTGCGAGAGTATGGCGCCATTATAGACCTCCGGGAGCGAACAGTGACTTTTTCGACAGAAAGAGCAGCGAACAGCCGCGACAGTTGCCGACGTAAGGCGCTTCGAGTTTACGCCGACAGTGTAACTGTACCACCCCGCGCAAGTGTCCTGGTAATGGTCGTATGCGACGATCTGCGTGACGGCGAAGCTGTTGCAGAGGGCACTTCCTCTCTTATGCTGACTCATGGTGTATGTGCAGCCCGCAGTCTCATTATGCTTCGAGGTGGACTTTCGGCGGTCCTCGTGACTTATTTCAGCCAGGAACATCGGCACCTATTTCGCCATACTACTATCGCTTTCGCTGAGCCTATTGCCGACGTTGCTGAATGCTTTGCGTCAATGACGAAGGAAAACCCAGCTCAGAAACTCAGCAATATCGACATCAATTCAGGCCTTTCGGAGGAAAAGCAGAAATCGCTGCGCGAGTTGCTCCTTCGGTTCAAGGAGTGCTTCGCATCTTCTTCTAAGGTACGCCAGATGCCCATCCCAAGACACCGAATAATCATGTATGACGACTCTCGTCCCATACGACAACTGCCTTATCGCGTATAGGCGAAAGAACGCAACGTGGTTAATGCACAAGTGAAAGAAATGCTCGGCGATGACGTCATACAACCATCCCAAAGCCCTTGGTCGTAGCCGGTAGTCCTCGTCAAAAAGAAAGAGGGAACGCTTAGATTCTGCGTTGACTATAGAAAGTTGAATAACGTCACAAAAAAGAGGTTTATCGGCTTCCACGGATCCATGATTCGTTAGATCGACTGCGGCGAACCAGGTATTTTTCATCCATAGATCTGAAGAGCGGATATTGGCAAATAGAATTTGACGAACGAGATCGCGAAAAAACTGCCTTTGTTACCCCGGATGGACTGTACGAATTTAAAGTACTTCCATTCGGCCTGTGTTCTGCACCGGCCACATTCCAAAGAATGATGGACACTGTTCTGACGGGTCTGAAGTGGCACAGCTGTTTAGTATACTTAGATGACGTCGACATGTTTGCGGCGACTTTCGAAGAACATCTGAAGCGTTTAGAGGCGGTACTTTAGGCGCTCCGCTCCGCTAATCTCACACTAAAGCCAGAAAAGTGTCACTTCGGTTACGAAGAGCTGAAGTTTCTCGGGCGTTTCGTAAACGCCGACGGCGTCCAGCCTGACCCAGACAAAGCATCTGCTGTTGCTGCTTTTCTGACTCCTCGTGACTAGAAAGCAGTACGTCGCTTTCTCGCTCTGTGTGCGTACTATAGTCGCTTCATCGCTAATTTCTCGTGCATCGCCGAACCACTCATACGCCTAACGCGAGAAGACACACCCTTCGTTTGGACGGATGAGCAGGACGCAGCTTTCACCGAGTTACGGCAACGCCTGCAGGAATCGCCCGTCCTCGCTCACTTTGACGAGGACGCTGACACCGAGGTGCATACCCATGCAAGCAACATCGGTCTTGGCGCTGTACTCGTTCAACACCAGGAAGGCGTCGAGCGAGTCATCGCTTACTCCAGTCGCACCCTTTCACGCGCCGAAATCAACTACTCCACCTCCGAGAAAGAGTGTCTAGCGCTTGTGTGGGCCTTCATGGAATTTCGGCCTTATCTCTACGGTCGCCCCTTCAAGGTGGTGACAGACCTCCATTCCCTGCGTTGGTTAGCCAACTTACGAGAGCCGTCCGGGCGACTTGCTCGATGGAGTAGTCTCCGTCTGCAGGAGTTCGATGTTACCATCGTCTACAAATCGGGCCGCAAACACGAAGATACGGACGCGTTGTCGCGCGCTCCCGTTCAAACTTGCGATAAGGACATGGACGAAGACGGCACATTCCTTGGCGCCCTCACCGCATCTGACTTGATCATACGGCAGCGTGAGGAAGCCGAAATACGCCCTCTGATCGATCACCTAGAAGGCAAGAATGCTACAATCCCACGACACATTTCTCGCAGTCTCTCGACCTTCTGCCTCCGAAAGGGTGTCCTCTACAGAAAAACTCGAGTGCCAGCGACAAAGAGTATCTATTGGTCGTACCTGCCGCCCTCCGTGATGACATTCTCCTAGCGTCTATGATGAGCCCACGTCTGGACACTTGGGATTTTCACGCACTCTTGCAAGAGTACGCCAGACGTTCTACTGGCCCAGACTTTCTAGCACGGTGAAGCGTTACGTGCAAAGCTGCCTTGAGTGTCAACGCAGGAAATCGCCGTATTTGAAGCCCGGGGGGTTACTCCAACCGATCGCACCACCTAGCGCGCCGTTGTATCAAATCGGCACGGATCTTCTGGGACCCTTTCCCTTGTCAGCCAGCGGAAACAAGTGGATTATAGTCGCCACGGACTATCTAACACGCTACGCCGAGACGAAAGCTGTACAACGTGCCACGGCCTACGAAGTTGCCCAGTTCTTTATCGATCACATAGTCCTTAGACATGGTGCCCCATCACATGTCATCACCGACAGAGGCACTGCCTTTACAGCCCAGCTGATAGAGGACATATTCGAGCTGAGCTGCACACAACATCGCAAGGCGACTGCCTATCATCCGCAGACCAACGGACTGACGGAACGGCTAAACAAAACCATTGCTGGCATGCTGTCTATGTATGTGGACGTCCAGCATAAAACATGGGATCAAGTCCTGCCGCACGTTACATTCGCGTACAACACCGTCATTGAGGAAACCACACGATTCACACCGTTCCGTCTTGTCTACGGGCGCGAGGTCCAGACCACGCTAGACGCTATGCTCCCGCACGACACCGACGCATCACTTACTGCCGACGCCGAGCAACTTACTCAACACGCAGAGGCAGCTCGTCAACTCGCGCGCATACACATCACGAAGCAGCAGAGTACAGACGCACGACGCTACAACCTTCGACATCGGCAAGTCGAGTACCAGCCAGGTGACCAAGTCTGGGTGTGGACTCCAGTCCGTCGCCAGGGGTTGTCTGAGAAGCTCCTTAGTAGATACTTTGGACCCTACAAAGTGATACGCCGTGTTAGTGAAGTGAACTATGAGGTCATTCCCGACGGTGCCGCGTCGCCTCGGCGTCGACAGCAGCACTCAGAGATAGTGCATGTTATTCGCCTCAAGCCGTATTTCGCGCGTTAAGGCGGCGCCAATCCGATCTCATACGACTTCCACACTTCTACTTTCTAGTTTAGTAAGCATCGGGCGATGCCTTTCTTTTGGCGGGGGAATAATGCCGCTAGGTGTCACGAACCAGCGCTAAGAAAGAAGTTGGGACTGGAACGCGCGCTCGGCAAGAGGCGCGCCCGCCTCTTGCCGAGAAGAAGTAGAAGCTGAGGACGCCGGCTTGAATTATTGCACGCCATCTTGTATAGCTGTCTGCTTCGCCGACGCCGGGTACATCTTCCATTGTCTTTTCGTGACAATATTTGCAATGCACACTTGACACTTCATAGTCTGATGTTATAAGTGAAAACTGCAAAGAGCGTGCTGGATCATACATTCGTGACTATAACTGCAACACGCGCCCCAACGACGTAGAGGCGTACTTGAAAGGAAAGTGGTAACCGGAAGTGCCAAGTACATCATTATATTGTATCAGGTTTCTGATATCATTATCACGTCAAAGTTAAAAAAAATCAATTAAAGAACAGTTAGCTCATCATACTGACAGGTGCACTTGTTTATCTTCCTGTAATAGCCGCCCTACACCCGCTAAAAATATTAAACTTCATCGCTCGGTGAAGGACGCGCCTGCATGTGCCGGAAGTCTCGCGAAATGTACCGACGATCCTATCCGTTGTCTGTTGTCAGCGACCCTTGTGTAATGTTACTGTAAGCGCTTCGCCAGTTGTGCAGTACTTTCTGGAGGGCACGCGGCTACGAGCGGTTACGCTCGAACCTTCGTCCAGTTATGCACAAAAGCAGACGCGCACGACCCGCTGATCAAATTTTCTACCATGGCCGACTGTGCTCGCCTCTGTCGTGGCATTTTGAGTGTCAATTGTTTTTGTGCGCACATGCTCACCCACTAAAGAGTTAGTTTCCTGATTCACAGTTTTACTACTGTGTTTTTCACCGTCACTACAACGTGACAATATTCTTGCCTCGCATACTGAGCAATGTAAAAATCACCACCCAAGCACTCCGTACAGTCGATGAACCAGCGAAGCTGGAACGTTCGGCCCTGGTGTTTATCACTGGGTTAATCCCGACAATAGCAGTGCTATTGGAAGAATTAGAGGGCTGTAAATGGGATATAATAGGGCTCAGTGAAGTTAGGAGGACAAAAGAAGCATATACAGTGCTAAAAAGCGGGTACATTCTGTGCTACCGGGGCTTAGCGGAGAGACGAGAACTAGGAGTCGGATTCCTGATTAATAAGGATATGGCTGGTAAGATACAGGAACTCCATAGCATTAACGAGGAGGCGGCAGGTCTTGTTGTTAAACTTAATAAGAGGTACAAATTGAAGGTCGTACAGGTCTACGCCCCTACATCCAGCCACGATGACCAGGAAGTCGAAAGCTTCTATGCAGACGTGGGATCGGTGATGGGTAAAGTCAAATCAAAATACACTATACTGATGGGCGACTTCAATGCCAAGGTAGGCAAGAAGCAGGCTGGAGACAATTCAGTGGGGGAATATGGCATAGGCCCTAGGAATAGCAGGGGAGAGTTATTAGTAGAGTTTGCAGAACAGAATAATATGCGGATAATGAAAACCTTCTTCCGCAAGCAGGATAGCCGAAAGTGGACGTGGAGGAGGCCGAATGGCGAGACTGGAAATGAAATAGACTTTATACTCTGCGCTAACCCTGGCATCACACAAGATGTGGACGTGCTCGGCAAGGTACGCTACCGTCACCACAGGATTGTAAGAACTCGAATTAGCCTAGACTTGAGGTGGGAACGGAAGAAACTGGTACATAAGAAGCCGTTCAATGAGTTAACGGTAAGAGGGGAAATAGAGGCATTCCGGATCAAGCTACAGAACAGGTATTCGGCTTTAACTCAGCAAGAGGAATTTAGTGTTGAAACAATGAACGACAATCTTAAGGGCATCATTAAGGAGGGTGCAATAGAAGACGGTGCTAACTCCGTTAGACAGAATCTTGGTAGGCTATCGCAGGAGACGAAAAATCTGATCAAGAAATGCCAATGTATGAAAGCATCTAACCCTACAGCTAGAATGGAACTGGCAGAACTTTAAAAATTGAAATTAAAAATTAAATCATGGGGTTTAATGTGCCAAAACTACTTTCTGATTATGAGGCACGCCGCAGTGGAGGACTTCGGAAATTTCGACCACCTAGGGTTCTTTAACGTGACCTAAATCTAAGTACACGGGTGTTTTCGCATGTCGCCCCCATCGAAATGCGGCGGCCGCGGCAGGGATTCGATACCGCGTCCTCGTGCTCAGCAGCCCAACAACATGGCCACTGAGCAACTACTGCGGGTGAACTTTCCAAGTTAATCAACAAGCGTAAGACAGCTGACATAAGGAGAGAGAGAGAGAACATGTATTTATCATGAGTTTGGGCGACTTCCTCGCAGGGCCCTTAGTTCAGCGCCCCATTGGCTCGCGCCACTCCGCGTGCCCGCCGGATGAGCCGTCGCTGATCTTGCGGGTCTGAGCTGGTCAGCGTAGTCTCCCAGGAGGAAGGGGAAGGTGAAGGAATAGGGGAGTAGCCCGGAGGGTGTGGGCACTCCCAGGCGCAATGATGTACTGTGGGCTTTGCTCTTGAATAGGGACAGTATGTGGGATATTGTGTGGGGTGGAAGAGGTAAAAGATAAAAGAAAAAGGCAGGGAAATGAATTAGTGTGAAGCTGTTGCCACGCGACGGCATCTTCTCGATTAAGGGAATTATGTGGTGGAGGGTAGTGTCACCTGGTATCTCTGTAATATTGTAGAGTTTCAGTGTAGTTCAGTGGTTCTGTCGGCGCGTCGACTGGGTTGGACAGCTCTTCCAGGCGCCCGGTTAACGAGCTCTCGGGCTGCCGCATTAGCGCGTTCATTACCATGGAGAGAGGCGTGTCCAGGTGTCCAGACGATACGCACCCTGTGTAACGCTGTGGGGTGTAATGATGTAAGGATGCGGTGTGTGTAGGGTGTCACGCTTCCTTGTGCCAAAGTCCTGCAGGCGGTCTGAGAATCAGTGACCACTGTGAAAGGTCCATTAGGCGCCGGCATGGTTGAGGCGTGTGCGATGGCTAGGGCAATAGCAGCCTCTTCCCCCGTGCCACTGTCCACAGTGTTGAGCGTGGCCGAAGCTCTCAGAATGTCTGCACTATCTAGTACGACTAGACATAGGGCACGTTTCTGTGGGTAGCGGGCCACGTCGGTGTATAGGACTGGAGTGTTTGATTTGTCATCGCCAAATAGGTGAGCCAGGGCTTGTGCTCTTGCCTTTCGTCGACATTTATAACCGTCAGGGTGCATATTCCGGGGAATTGGGGAGTCGTAGTAGGAGCTGCGTAGACGCATGTTGGGGTAGTCCCAGCGCTGCCTTTAGTGCCGTACGGAGGAGGGTGTCCATCTGGTGCACCTCAGTCTGAGTCAAATTACGATAGGGGAGGTGGTAGGTTAATCGGCTAATTATGAGGGTTGCACGATTCGGAGTACGTCTCTTTTTTTCAGTCCTTGTAGGCGGTTTGTAATGCGCGTTATCATGTGCGTTATTTCGGTAAGTTGTTGGCGGAGCACGTGTAGGGTATGTGTGGCCTTCCAGTTGTGTTGTATGTGAAGTCCTAGTACACGTAGTCTGTCTACCCTAGGAATAACGTTGCCATTGAGATGCAATGTGATGGCTGATGGAATATCGGCCTTGTTCCGTTTCTTGAATACAAGCAGGAGCTCCTACTTCTCAGCTGCGCATGTGAGTCCTCCGGTTGTTGTATACTCTTGAACTATATTTACGGCTTCCTGTAGTGCGTCTTGAATGGCGCCGTCTGACCCTGTGGTCACCCAGATTGTAATATCATCGGCGTACAGGGCGTGCTGCACGTTCGGAGGTTTGTCGAGGAGCGGTGGTAGCTTTGTCATCGCCACATTGAACAGGGGGAGTGAGAGAACCGAACTTTGGGGAGTCCCTCTGCCGGAAAGTTTTATGAAATCCGACCGAATATCACCTAGGCCGATGGTGGCTGTTCGATCAGATAAAAAGGCTCCGACATAATCATAGATGCGCATTCCGCAACGGGAAAATGCAAGGTTGTTTAGAATGAGGTCGTGTGAGACGTTATCGAAGGCTCCTTTGAGGTCCAACGCCAGAATGGCTCTTGTTTGAGCTTTACTTGGACCATCCACAACATCCTCCTTAAGTTGTAGGAGTATGTCATGCGCAGACAGACCTGGTTCATAGCCGAATAAGGTATTGGAAAAGAATGGGTTCGCTTCGATGTGAGGCTGGAGGTGATTTAGAACTACGTGCTCGAAGAGTTTGCCGATACACGAAGTCAGGGAAATGGGTCTGAGATTTTGGAGGGACAGCGGTTTCCTGGGTTTCGGAATTAAGGTGATATCGGCGTGTCGCCATTACTGTGGAAGCGTTCCGTTTTGCCAATTGTCGTTGTAGTATGCAGTGAGTTGCCGTATGGTCTGGTCGTCGAGGTTGCGTAGCAGTGCATAGGGAATGCCGTCTGCTCCGGGCGCCGTGTTTCGTCTTATGCCGTGTAGCGCTGCCCTCACTTCTGTCTCTGTAATATCGCTATTCAATTGTGTTTCATCCTCGTGTGAATTGTCTTTGTACTCCGGTCGGTGGCCTGTAGAAATGTATCTTTGTTGCAATGTTTGGAGGAGCGCGTCATCATTCGTTTGTTCTTTGTGGATGATAGTGCGAACTGTGTTCATTGTGTGCGTTTTTTGTGAGTTGGGTCGAGTAGTGCTCTGAGGAGGGACCACGTTTTAGAACTAGTTAGTGTGCCAATAAGGCGGTCGCAGAGGTTGTGCCAATTGCTATTAGTGAGGCTGGTGGCGTATTCTTCAGCTTCTGCTGTGATCCGGGCGATTCTTTTTTTCAGCCTACGGTTGTGCCTCTGCCTCTTCCATCGTTTGGTCAGGCCTCTTCGAGCATCCCAGAGATGGAGCAGATGTCTGTCCACATCCGGTGTCTCCGTTGTTGCAGTAAGTTGCTTAGTGGCTGCTTTAAAATCTGCTTGTAGCTGTTGTGTCCACGCGCGTAGAGATGGCGGGTCATGTTCAGATTTGGTTCTGTTGCGCCGGAAAGTGTCCCACTTCGTTATCTTAATTGAACGTTCTGGGGGCCGTAAGGCCACCAGTTGGACGTCTGTGGCTAGAAAGCTGTGGTCACTGCCTAGATTTTCGATTAGGTTCTTCCAGGAGCATTGAATCAACCCCTTGACCATTGTTAGGTCAGGGCAGGTATCCCTGCTTACGCTGTTCCCGGTCTGGTTGGTTTGTCAGGTTCTGTCAGCAGACTGAATTGATGAAGGTTCATGGCGTGGGCTAGACGGCGGCCTTTTGGAGTTTCTGTTTGGTACCCCCAGGCTGGGTGGGACGCATTGAAATCTCCCAGAATAACCAATTTTTTGGCTTGTTTACTGACGGTCGAAAAAAGTTGTCCGAAGGCGTCTCGTCGCGATTTGGGTGCACTGTAGATATTAAGTAAAAACAAGCTGGTTTCATATCGATTCCTAGGTACAATTTCTAAGAGCACATGCGGAATCTGGGAGCTGTCGAGCGTGTGCTCGATCACTGTGATTTGTTTGGACACAAGGGTGGCAGCTAGTGGTTGTTTGGTGGTGTCATGCTTGTCGGTGTATGCATTGTATCCGCTGAATGTGGGAGTGCAATGTACTTTTTGAGTGCTATAACGTCTGGTGGGTGAGGACGTGTGGCTAGGAACTGTGTGAGGGAACCCTTCTTCCTTCGGTACCCCCTACAATTCCATTGCCACACCCGGAAAGTGGTGGTAGTGCGCCTCTTAGGTTTGCTGGCCATGATTGGTTGATGCCGCCTCGCTGGTGAGGGCAGGTGTTGTACGAGCCGGACGGGTATAAGGGTGTGACCTCGGTTCTCTAGTGGCGTTAGTGTCATGTGGAAGTGAGTCGTTTTGATGGCTGAAAGTTGAGCTAAAAGTTGCACTGATGAATTGTTTCATGTCAGTCATGGCTTGTTGTATGACCTGTTGTAGCATCTGGTTGACATCAGCCATGATCCCTTCCTTCAGTTTTTCCATCTCCGCTCTTAAAACAGTCGCCATTTTTTCTATCATTTCGCACACTTCTTGTTTGTGCAGGAATTGTGAGGGAGTTTCTCAGGTGCGAGTGTCTGTGTCTGGGTGCGTGAAAGCGTTGCTGTGGGAGACAGTTTGTTTTGTTTGTTTGTTTCTGTGCGGACGGAGGTGAAAAAAGGGAGGAGGAAAGAGGGGGAAACTGCGCTGACCAACTCACCGCTGTCGCCTTCCTGGTGTGATGGTCGGGCATTTTCGTCCATGCGGCCTGAGGTTCCTTCGGTGGCTGTTTCTGCCGCGTCAGGCTGCGGCTCCCAGAACGGCGTCGACCACGTGGTTGCTTCTAGTCCTTGGACGGCCTGCGGACCCGGATCGGTAGCGAGGACGACCACGTGTTGCATCAGTAGTCGGAGGTGCCGCACCGTTGAATGTCGTTACCTTGCTGGACTTCTTGTCGAGCTGGAGTTGTTGCTCCGCCAATTTCTGCTGCTCTCGGAACACGTGGCTCTTGTTAAAGGGTTTGCGTTGCCTTACAGGGCATCGAGAGTCAGTGGCGGGATTCTCATCACCACAATAAAAGCATTTCAGCGTGCAATCATGTCCTTCGGAAGGGTTGGAAGTTGCGCACGCAGCACACCAGGATTTATCCGGGGTGGGGCAAACATCTGCTCGATGACCCGTGGAGAGGCCCACGCTGCACAGCTGCTGCCGGGGTTTATGAATGTAACACCGGTATTCTGCTCCGTAATAGTAGATGTACCGGGGAACCCGAATGCCAGAGAACGTGATGATGGCCGTGGCTGAATTTCCCATCATTCTTGCATGCAGGACCTGAGCCATCGGTGATCGGACAATCGTCATCACCGTTGTCGGCGTTGTGTTCTTTTCTATGCCGGAGATGACTCCTTTGCAGGAAGCATCCTGAGCAGCCACATAGGCCTGAACCTCGTACTGCTTGTTTTCCAGGCATATAGACTTGAGCAGCTACAGTCTTCCCGCTAGTTCTTCCTCCGATGTGCTGACCACTGAGACGTTCTGCTCTCGGCGTATGCGGATGGTTAAGTGGTGGAGCGTGCTCTCCTTTAATTGAGCCGCTGTGCCTATAGCTCTGGCTATAGAGTGCTGCGGCCACTGCCCAAGATTCAGTCCATCGCTTGGTCGGAAGACCACTTTCAAGTCGTCGATCGGTAGCGGGGGCAGCTGCGAGCTCTTATTGCGCAATGTCAGATGTAGGTGGTCCTGCTGTGCGGGTTCGGTGTTGGGTGGCAAGCTCGACGTAGCTTGCACCTGCTTCTTGCGCTTTCGGGCCACGAGAAACCAAATCCCGTCTTCGTTGTCTTGAGTCGGTTCTTGATCCATAGCGGCGGCTGGTGTGGTTTCGTCCAATGCTGCAGCAGGCAGGGGGTCTCGGCAGCCATCGTCACGGTAGCAGTGCAGTGGGTATGTGCGGCACGCGATGCTGTCACGCCGTAATCGCGGCACCTACGTTAGGCCTAGCGCTGCGGCCTGCTTGCCTCGAAATGTCCAAGGGCCGAGGTCTCACCGGATCTGGCAGATGTTGGTCTCAAAAGATTTCACCCGTTAACATCCGTCGACTGGTGGTGGTAAGCACGTTGTAGAAACCAAACATCAGCTGTGAGGTGTTCAAACAGCCGGAGCCCATTTGGAGTTCATCCTTCACACGCGGTCTTCTTCTTTTTCCCTGACATAAGGAAGTATTATATGGATAGAATTTAACATGCTCTCAGTAACAGAAGAAGCCTAAAAGCAGTGAAGAAACTAGGAATAGGCAAGGATCAGATGTATGCGTTAAGAGACAAAGCCGGCAATATTATTACTAATATGGATAAGATAGTTCAAGCGGCTGAGGAGTTCTATAGAGATTTATACAGTACCAGTGCCACCCACGACGATAATGGAAGAGAGGATAGTCTAGAGGAACATGAAATCCCACAAGTAACGCCGCAACAAGTAAAGAAAGCCTTGGGAGCTATGCAAAGGGGGAAGGCTGCTGGGGAGGACCAGGTAACTGCAGATTTGTTGAAGGATGGTGGGCAGATTGTTCTAGAAAAACTGGCTACCCTGTATACGCAATGCCTCATGACCTCGTGCGTACCAGAATCTTGGAAGAACGCTAACATAATCCTAATCCATAAGAAAGGGGAGGCGAAAGACTTGAAAAATTAAGGACCAATCAGCTTACTGTCCGTTGCCTACAAAGTATTTATTAAGGTAATCGCAAATAGAATCAGGAACACCTTAGACTTCTGTCAACCAAAAGACCACGCAGGATCCCGTAAAGGCTACTCAACGATACACCATATTCACACTATCAATCAGGTGATAGAGAAATGTGCAGAATATAGCCAACCCTTATATACAGGTTTCATTGATTACAAGAACGCGTTTGATTCAGTCAAAACCTCAGCAGTCATATACGCAATACGGAATCAGAGTGTAGACGAGCCGTATGTAAAAATACCGAAAGATTTATGTAGCAGCTCCAAAGCCATCGTAGTCCTATAAAAAGAAAGCAACAAAATCCCAATAAATGAAGGCGTCAGACAGGGAGATACTATCTCTCCAATGCAATTCACAGCGTGTTTACAGGAGGTTTTAGAGACCTCAATTGGGAAGAATTGGGGATAAGAGTTTATGGAGAATACCTTAGTAACTTGCGATTCGCGGATGATATTGCTTTGCTTAGGAACTCAGGGGACCAATTGCAATGCATGCTCACTGACCTGGAGAGGCACAACAGAATGGTGGGTCTAAAGATTAATCTGCAGAAAACTAATGTTTAACAGTCTCGGAAAAGAACAGCAGTTTACGATAGATGGCGACGCACTGGAAGTAGTAAGGGATTACATCTACTTAGGGTAGGTAGTGACCGCGGATACGGATCATGATACTGAAATAATCAGAAGAATAAGAATGGGCTGGGACCCGCCGTGGTTGCTCAGTGGCTATGGTGTTGGGCTGCTGAACACGAGGTCGCGGGATCGAATCCCGGCCACGGCGGCCGCATTTCGATGGGGGCGAAATGCGAAAACACCCGTGTGCTTAGATTTAGGTGCACGTTAAAGAACCCCAGGTGGTCAAAATTTCCGGAGTCCTCCACTACGGCGTGCCTCATAATCAGAAAGTGGTTTTGGCACGTAAAACCCCAAATATTATTATTAAGAATGCGCTGGGGTGCGTTTGGCAGGCATTCTCAGATCATGAACAGCAGGTTGCCATTATCCCTCGAGTGAACAGTGTATAACAACTATGCCTTACCAGTACTCACGTGCGGGGCAGAAACCTGGAAGCTTACGAAAAGGGTTCTACTTAATCTGAGGACGATGCAAAGAGCTATGGAAAGAAGAATGATGGGTGTAACGATAACGAACAAGGAAAGAGCAGATTTGGTGAGGGAACAAACGCGTGTTATTGACATCTTAGTGAAATCAAGAAAAAGATGGGCATGGGCAGGACATGTAATGAGGAGGGAAGATAACGGATGGTCATTAAGGGCTGAGGACTGGACTCCAAGGGAAGGGAAGCGTAGCAGGGGGCGGCAGAAAGTTAGGTGGGCGGATGAGATTAAGAAGTTTGCAGCGACAAGATGGCCACAATTAGTACATGACCGTGGTAGTTGGAGAAGTATGGGAGAGGCCTTTGCCCCGCAGTGGGCGTAAGCAGGCTGATTATAATGAACCCTGATGGTTCATTAAACGACGGCTTAGTAGGCTGCCGGATCCTCGGTACGCAGTTGCTGCTTGCGCTCGGCTGCACAGACCTGTTGTTGTGCCCGGGCTGCAGCATCGGCACAGCGTAGACGAGCTCGTTCACGGTTCCGTACGCGGCTTTGCTGATGTAATGCTGCCTGCTCCTCTGGAGTACGTATGACGCCTGGCCTGGCCATTTCGGAGCCAGATGCTGCGCGCGCGCTCTGCTTCGACGGAGACAACGACGTCACTTGTGGCGCGGCCAGTCGCTCGCCCCTCTTTGTCTTTTCTTTTTCATGCATGCGCATGGGGTTGCACGGAGTGGTATTCGGCGCTCCGCTTCGACGGATAGCAACGACGTCACTACTGGCGCGGCCATTCGCGTGGCCCTCTTTCTTTTTTTTCATGCATGCGCATGGCGTTGCACGGAGGGGTATTCGGCGCTCGGCTTCGACGGATAGCAACAACGTCACTACTGGAGCGGCAAGTCGCGCGCCCCTCTTTCGTTTTTCTTTTCATGCATGTGCATGGGGCTGCACGGAGGAGTATTCGGCGCTCGCTTTCGACGGAGAGCAACGACGTCACTACTGCCGCGGCCAGTCGCGCGTCCCTCTTTCTCTCTTTTTTTTCTCATGCATGCGCATAGGGTTGCACTGGCGGAGTACTCGGCTCTCGGCTTCGACAGAGAGCAACGACGTCGCTACTAGCGCGGTCAGTCGCAAAAAAGCCGGTGTCGTCGGCGTACGTGAGCGAAAAATCCCGTAAGGCAATTCATAAATGAAAACGCCGGGCTGGGTGGGAATCGAACCAGGGTCTCCGGAGTGTGAGAAGGACACGCTACCACTGAGCCATGTGTTCGATGGTTCAAAGGGCGACAAAAGCGCCTCTAGTTAATGCGGTGTTGCCTTAGAAACGAGCCGCAGAAAGTCATACTGCGGTGTATATCGGCAATTATAAGCATGTAAATTACGGAAGGTGCAGTTAAACGAGTAGCGAAGTACATTTCCACTACATCTCTTCAGCGCTTGGCGCACACACAGCGCCATCTTGCGGCAAATACAAGAAAACCCCCTCCTCGCTATGTACGGCGCTGCCCCGACAGGTGGCGCTCCACTCGCCCGCTTCTACCCTTCGTCTCGTTTGAGCGCATTGGGGCCGTGCGGGGACCGGTGCGAGGATGCCCCGATTAATCAGTTTACCCTTGCCTTTAATAAGTTTTCTCGCTCTCTTCCCTTCCAACTTCCAACGTGCGTCACTCAAACCCTCGTGTTTAGGCGACGCGACTCCTCTTTCCGCTCGCAGCGCGATTCCTAGGTGCAGCGTTCGATGCGGGACGCCTCTGACGTGATCGCTGCGCCGTAGTGCGTCTGGTGGGAAAGCGTCCCCTGCGATGTGTGCCGCGCTGCTGGCGAGGAGGCATGCGTCTGCGTGGTGCTCCTGGAACAAAAAATTGGAGGCTTATCAAGGTTAAGCCCAGTGGATGCTTCGCATCCACTGGGCTTAACCTTAGCGTATTCTTAGCGTTTGGAGGCATCTTGACCGCATACACGCCCGGCGCAAAGACGCTGGCGCGGTTGCGGGCACAGAGACTGAAGCGACGGCGGGCGCGCGCCGCTTCATCCCTGGCGTGACGTCACATATCACGTGATGCAGCGATGGTGGCGCCGCCACCGCGTCGCGCGCGACAGCGCGAACCGAAGCGTGGAGGCCTCCGCCGGGCGACGTCCGACGGCGCGATATGAGGCCCCATCTGCAGCCGGTGTGACGTCATCACGTGACGGCACATCATGTGATCTCACTTCAGGGTCAATGGTGGCCACCGCCGGGAGGCGACCGACGGCGCGATATGAGGCCCCATCTGCAGCCGGTGTGACGTCATCACGTGACGTCATGTCACGTGACCTACTTGAAGGTCACTTGAAGGTCAATGGTGGCCACCGCCGGGAGGCGACCGACGGCGCGATATGAGGCCCCATCTACAGCCTGTGTGACGTCATCACGTGACGTCATGTCACGTGACCCCACTTCAGGGTCAATGGTGGCCACCGCCGGGCGTCGCGCGAAGGCCCGAAACCTACGTTAATATGCTTCGCATAAAATTAGAAAGAAGTTGTGTTGCGGACTTAGAAGTGTTGTATGAAAATTATGTCTTTGCGTGACTCAAGAGCATGCCGAGCCAATGAGTGGGCAGTGCGAACAGGGTGCGATAACGGTATCGCGTTCCACTCTTGAAGGCGAAGCTTAAGCGTCCTCCAATTTTTTTTCATGCATGCGCATGGGGTTGCAGCGGACGAGTATTCGGCGCTCGGCTTCGACGGAGAGCAACATCACTACTGGCGCGGCTAGTTGCGCGCCCCTCTTTCTCTTCTTTTTTTTTCATGCATGCGCATGGAGTTGCACCGGAGGAGAATTCGGCGCTCGGCTTCGACGGAAAGCAACGATGTCACTACTGGCGCGGCTAGTTGCGCGCCCCTCATTCTCTTTTATTTTTTTCATGCATACGCATGCAGTTGCACCGGAGGAGTATTCGGCGCTCGGCTTCGACGGAGAGCAACGACGTCACTACTGGCGCTGCCAGTCGCGCCCCTATCTTTCTCTTTTTTTTCATGCATGCACATGGGGTTGCACCGGAGGAGTATTCGGCGTACAGGGAACGGACCGATGAACGGATGCACGAATCGGCTAGCCATATAAGCTTCGCTGTCGAAAGCATCGAAAGCGAGGTGCTGGCAAGGGCACGATTAGTAAGCTGACGTTTGGTCGATAACTTTTTCCGAGTCCGATTCACACCGGGATGGTGGGATGTTTCCGTCTGACGAGCGAGAACTTTGCCACATTTGACCCAAGTGATGCGCTACTTCTGTTCTCCTTCTTTGTTATAGTCATTCCGAGAGCTTTTTCGGTCTCGGAAGGAGGTGCTCATTGACAAGAACAGGCTACTTTTTCGTACAACCGATGTCAGACTTAGTAAACCCGGTTCTTCTTACCCTTTCAAGGATATCGTCTGGCTTAGCGTGGCTGTTATAAACGACTACAACGCTTGGGACAGATTCAGCACTCCGCACAGGAAGCCACTGGCAAATGTCTATTACATATTTGTTTATGGACTCACCAATTGCTCCTGCCCGCTGTGGTTTCTTAGTGGCTTTGGCGTAGATCCGCTAAGCCCGAGGTCTCTGGATCACAACCTGACCGTGCCGGCCACATTTCGATGGGGGCGAAATACAACAACGCTCGTGTACCGTGCATTGGGTGCACGTTAAAGAACCTCAGAGGGTGCAAATGAATCGGGAGTACCCCACTACGGTGTGCCTCATAGTCAGATCGTGGGTTTGGCATGTAATACCCTAGAATGCAAAAAAATGGACCACCTACCCTCCCACGTGTCCCTTCGAGGCTCTTGTTTTTCTTCTGCGTAATTTTCTTGTGGTCGACGTTCTTATTTCTAGAGTACTTGAACTGTAACAGTCAGTGCATTTTCATTAACATTTTCATGAACGCCTCAAGTTCCCGCAGAAACATCTCCTGTGTTGCTCTGAGTGAGGCGCTTTCCTTCTTGACTTCATTGCAGTCATCTTTCACAGATTCAAACATTTTCTTCATGAGGTCCACGCTGTTTTTCATTGAATTGCTCTACGCTGATCGCACTTCAAAACAGCCATTTCACCACTCATCATCAGAGCTGTTTTGGGAACACGTAACAGCAGGTAAAATTGGCAACAGAGACAGCAGGATACGATTGAAATAGTGGACTAGGAATCAGGAAAGTTCAAACCTGAACAGAGAGAGGAATCGTTTAGCATCTGTCTTGCACGCGGCCCTGGCTGACAAACGACCGTCGCAGAGGCCTGACGTTCTTTTATGTTTTCTTTAGTTGATCGAGGTCATGGTAAGATGAATTTGCTTAAATTATATGATACGACAACGCCTGTTCACTATTGTAGTTATGTTTGAAGGACAAAATGAACTAGAACTACAGGGCATGTGAGGTTGAATGTTCACCATCGCGCCTTTTGCGCGAGAACCAAGCACAAAACAGGAAGCTTACGCTCAATCCCAGTAGCCAAAAAAGTGAGTGCCCGCATGAAACAACATTATTACCTTTTCCTTAATCCTGTGTTTAGACGTTAATACTTTATTCGCAGGAAAGGTGGCACCTGCATCAGTGACACCGACATTTTGCTCAGAAGAATTAAATTCGATGCGCTGCATAATTCTTTTCTCTTGCATTTGGTGGATTCTTTTCTCCGCTCTGCGCATGAATGACAACCTCGCAGAATTTAATTTGACACGCTGGTTCCGATCTACAATAGTTGTCAGTGAGAACCTGTCCTGTGTCCTTTCCCATCCATGCCAAATTTTCAGGAAAGTTCCGCTTCCGCGATGGCTTAGCCGCTGTGGGGTTGCGCTATAAGCACGAGCTGGTGTACCCATTTTCTGTATCCCGTTATTATAGGTGTTCGGTAAAGTATGTGTTCGTACCAACAAGCCCGGCTAGCCACAATTCTGAAGTTCATCAAATCCCGGCTGCAGCGGCCCCACTTTGATGGGGCAAGAAACTCCCGTGTCCTGAGCATTTGGAGCACGTTAAAGACCCCCGTTGGTCAAAATTAATCCGGAATGCTCCACTATGGTGTGCTTCATGGTCGGCACGTAAAACCTGAGAATGTAATTGAAAATTTGAGGAACTGCTGCGAAAACTGAGGGTGCGTCGAAATTACCCGTCTTTAGTTTGTGTCCACCTCTACCCGCATTGCCCCCCTCTTTCTTTTTTTTGCCTGCCAAGACTTTTTCTTCGATAGCAGTGGCCGTTCAGCTTATTGCGGAAACATGGTTTAGTACTACAAGTGTACTGCACGTCCATTTTTAGCGACCTTTTAAAGGGCATCGAAGGGAATAATCACCTGACCCCTCCTCCTTACATTTGGTAATTACCCTTCCAGAGTCCTCAAAAGAGCACTCTTACCGTCAGAAGAGGCTTGCCAAGCCAGAAAAGACGGGAGAACGGCAAGAAGTGGCGACACCGCCATGAAACATTCGCACGAGCCCACCGTGATGTCTGTGATTTTGACGGTAACTTTTCAGGCGTAGTTCGCTTATTGGTTATCGTAAGAGATGGACTACACTGTATTCCAAAGCCTAGAAAGGCTGAATTCAGCAAGTGTCAAGAACTTTTTTTTTTTATTGAGACACAGAGCTCGAAATGCGAAATGGAAAAGAACAAGACTGAAATCAGTGACGTCGCACTAAACAACTGGTGCTGCAATTCCGGCGCGAAATTCAGGAAAACGAAAGATTTGCGTTCGCTTCTTCTAATAATAAACCTATCCTTGTGAAATTAAGAAAGCATAGTTTCGAAGGAATCCTTTGTCGCACTAGATTGGGTCATTGTTTTTTCTTGTGTCAGTTTAGAGGTAGGGGCGCTTACTGCGACTTCGGACACGTTACACCTGTACGAAGTTCGAAGCATAACTTCTATCGCTGTTATCAAACGCGGTGACCGCCTCGGCGTAAAAGAGAGCGCGCTCCGGTTTAACCTGCGGATGGCGACGCCGGTAGGGCGCGCTAGCTGCCTGAGCGGCGCGGCGGCGGCGTCGCGTAGCCGGCTTAGCTCGCTCGGGACACAAACGAGCCGGCATTCGTTGGAGCGCCGCTGTCAGAGCGCTCGGGAGAGAGGCGGACGTCATCGCGTTGCGTGTGCCGAGGAGTGGTTGCCGCTTCCAAGGCGGATTTGCGCCCGTCCCAGCTGGAAGCGTTCGACACCGGGCGTCCCTCGGATCGCGCGTCGAACTCTCGCCGCACAGGTGAGCGCCTCGGCGGTGCGCTTTCGCGCGCTCATGCTAAGCGTCATCGGCGCGAACTGTTTCCCGCTCTACTTTGCAAGGCTCTAAAGCGATGTACTGTGGGTGGTAGCATAGCCATCGTGCAGTGCCGTCAAACGAGTGACGTAAGCTAAGTGAAGGAGTGACAACTGGCACAGGGAAACGGGCAAGAAAAAAGTTACATCAGCAACAATGCCGACAACGAAAACTAAATACATTATTATTATTATTATTATTATTATTATTATTATTATTATTATTATTATTATTATTATTATGCATTTTCACTTGTGGCAAACTGGAAACACGCTCGTGCGCTTAGATTTAGGTGGCTTTAGTAAAGCCTACGTGGTCAAAATTAATACTAAGGCCGCTCCATTACCACGTCCCTCCTAACCAACTTCAGTTGCAAGACGTTAAATCACATAATTCAATTTAATAATGATATTATTCCGTAATTGCGTAAAAGAAATATACAGTGTGACCTGTCACAACAAAACCTAGAGCCGCTGCATGCCTTTATTGGTTGTCATGAGAAGTCCAGTGCACTTGTCCAGTGTAAGTTGATACACTCGCGAGAGAAGTTTCATATAATCTAAAAATGGCAAACACTTCGTCGAAGTTATAATTCCGCATAGTCCTTTTTTAACGTTATCTCTTTTGAAAAATAGTTAAAAAGTGTGTCAAGACGAAGTCCTTCACCGTCAATAAAAAAATAGGCCGTTCTCTTGATATTATGTTTTCTGCTCTGCTGGAATTCGTGTTCTGCTCGACCCTGCCTCAACTACCGCGCTCAACGTCCCGCAAGGATAATTCCAATCTGGTGTGTGACATTTTTCCGTAAGGGACGTTGAACCTCCGTTCGCGCATTTGGACCCTTCTTTTGGCCGGCGTCCAACGCACTGACAGTTTCAGAGATTTCAACTCTACGCACAAATGGCGCCCAGCATAAAACGGCTAGAAGAAAATTTACAACAACATTACTGTTTAAGTTACGCTCTAAGTACCCGAAGTAATAGTCGTTAGACATGCAAGTTCAGTTTATTCTTCGCAGAGGAGCGTTTAACACGATGTTGTTTGATGGCCATTGGTTGTTCTAACGAGTCTTTCGGGAGGTTGCTTCATTGCCTCCAATCTAAGTAGTAATGAGCAGGTCACAGAGGCCCCTTCTATAACTAGGGATGAAGTTAGAAGAGCCTTGCAAGACAAGCAACGGGGAAAAGCGGCAGGAGAAGATGGAATAACAGTCGAGTTAAATCAAGGATGGAGGAGACAATGCTTGAAAAACTGGCGGCCCTTTACACGAACTGTCTGACGACTTCAAGGGTAGCAGAGAACTGGAAGAATGCAAACATCATACTAATCCACAAAAAGGGAGACGTTAAAGAATTGAAAATTTATAGGCTCATTAGCTTACTTCCAGTATTACATAAAATATTCACCAAGATAATTTCCGATAGAATAAGGGCAACACTGGACTTCAATCAACCAAGGCAACTGGCTGGCTTCAGGAAGGGATACTCTACAATGGGTCACATCCATGTCATCAATCACGTAATCGAGAAATCCGCACAGTACAATGAGTCTCTCTATATGGCTTCCATAGATCACGAAAAGGCATATGATTCAGTAGAGATGCCAGTAGTCATGAGGCATTACGTAATCAAGGAGTACAGGAGGCCTACGTAACTATCTTGGAAAATATCTACAGGGATTCCACAGCTACCTTAATCCTCCACGAGAAAAGTAGGAAGATACCTATAAAGAAAAGCGTTCAGACAAGGATACATAATCTATCGAACGGTATTCACTGCGTGCTTGGAAAAAGTATTCAGGCTATTAAACTGGGAATGCTTAGGAGTAAGGATCAATGGTAAGTATCTCAGCAACCTTCGGTTTGCATATGACATTGACCTGTTCAGCAACACTGGAGACGAGTTACACCGAATTATTAACGACCTTAACAGAGATTGTGTACGAGTGGGGTTTAAGATTAATATGCAGAAGACAAAGATAATGATCAATAGCCTGGCAAGGGAACAAGAGTTTAGGATCGTTAGCTTCTAGAGTCTGTGAAGGAGTACGTTTACCTCGGTCAATTACTCACAGGGGACCCTGATCATGAGAGGAAATTTACAGAAGAATAAAAATGGGTTGGAGCGCATACGACAGACATTATCAGATCCTGACTGGAAGCTTACTATTATCGTTGAAGTGTACACTCAGTACATTCTACCGGTGCTAACATATGTGGTAGAAACTTGGAGGCTGACAAAGGCAGAAAACAAGTTAAGGACGGCGCAAAGAGCGATGGAATGAATAATATCAGGGGTAACGTTAAGAAACAGGATGAGAGCGGTGTGGATCAGAGCAAACGGGTATCGCCGATATTCTAATTGGCATCAAGAGAAAAAAAAATGGTGCTGGGCAGGTCATGTAATGCGTAGGTTAAATACCCGCGGGACATTACGGTTACAGAATGGGTGCCAAGAGAAGAAAAGCGGAGTCGAGGATGGCAGAAGACTAGGTTGGGCGATGAAATTACGAAATTTGCGGGTGCTAGTTCGAATCGGTTGGCATAGGACAGGGGTAAATGGCGATCGCAGCCTTCGTCATGCAGTGTACATGAAATAGGCTGATGATGATGATTTGATAGCCGTTTCCGGAATGATTATTATTGTCGCAAGAACACAGTAGGCTACAAGAGGACCAGAACGAGTGCGGTTTGTGTTTAACTAGACTGCCGACAGCCCTTAGCCTGGTTCATCAAAGACTAAACAAGTGCAACGTTTCAGGGGACCATAAAATGCCGAGCGGTACATGGTCAAAGCTAAGGCGTTTCCTTTGCCTTCCGCAGCAAGCGATCTCGCGTAGCTAACCAATCCATCTAAATAACCATAAGCCGGGCTCGCGCTTGCACCAACCTCTGTGTAGAATCCTGCTTAATAATTGGCGGATTATATGGATGTCACAGTGTTAGCTTAGTGTCTTGCAACCGAGTAATATATAACGATACCTCTATCTTCAACCCTTCCGTTAGCGTTATCCTTGTAATCAGTTGAATTAAGTAGCTTTTCTATACTGTGGACCGCGACCGGCCACCTCGTGGAGCCATGCACCTACGCGAGCGCAAGCTCTCTCGCTGCTGTGACCGCTACGGGCCGTAGTGGCGGTTTAATGCGGGAAATAACGCTTATTGCGGTGAGCCAAATGTACGTGCAAGGGCTCCCTCAAGCTCTACCGAAGCGCCCGCTTATGTCACGGAAATCGGCCTCGTGTGGGCTTGACCGAAAGCAGGAAAGGCTGGTGGACCGTAATGCGATGAAATGAGCTGGAGCGACTACTCTAGACACGGCTTGAAGGTATGCATTAAAGTTCAACAGTAGGATCGGCTCAACATCACGCGGTTTAGTTTGAACGCGCCATTCATTTACATCTATTTTCACCAAAAGGCGTCTATGTCCTAGATCGGAAAACGCAACATAGTGTGCGCTTCAGAATTGTGGTCGGTGTTATATCGCGGATTATAAAGTGCAGCTATTGGGTAGTTGGGCCTTGTCCGTGCGAGAAAAATTCTCGAGGGACCCGAGCTTTTGTTACTTTTTAACGCGACGTAACCCCTCCTTATCGACATGATATCCAGAAATTTCAAGCAGATTCTGTATAAATCCATGACGTCTCACCGTCCAGATGACGTCTCACGGTCCGGAGCAGCAAATATCAGCAGATGTTCGCTGTTCGCTTCGCTCTCTATTTAGCCACATATACAACCAGTACTTGAACACGACTCATATATGAAAATTGTGGAGTGGAGCCAACATCAAAGAACAAAACAACTATGGAAGTGAAACTTAAATATCATATGCGTTCTTCGACATATTTTATGAAAGTCTGACATTTACACCTGAAAATTACGCGAAAAGAAAACCTAGTAAGTTCGCCTACCGTCACCAATACGACTGGCCCCATACTCACCATACCGTGGAAGCACTTTTTTTTTATTCTAAAATATAATTTTTTATATTTTTTATATTTGTTTTATGGAAAGAAGAATGATAGGTGTAACGTTAAGGGATAAGAAAAGAGCAGATTGGGTGAGGGAACAAACGCAAGTTAATGACATCTTAGTTGAAATCAAGAAAAAGAAATGGGCATGGGCAGGACATGTAATGAGTAGGGACGATAACCGATGGTCATTAAGGGTTACGGACTGGATCCCAAGGGAAGGGAAGCGTAGCAGGGGGCGGCAGAAAGTTAGGTGGGCGGATGAGATTAAGAAGTTTGCAGGGACGGCATGGCCACAATTAGTACATGACCGGGGTTGTTGGAGAAGTATGGGAGAGGCCTTTGCCCTGCAGTGGGCGTAACCAGGCTGATGATGATGATGATGATGATGATAATTTTTATAAGAAGCCCCACGTCGTTAATTGTCTACTGTCAAAGCTACCATGCCATGTGCCATATTCGGCGCCAGCTACAGATAAGGTTTGCGTCATGATATAATGCGTGAACACATGAAGGATTGAGGATAGCGAGGTGAATGTTAACCTTATCTCGACAGATTAGCCTAGCCATATATTTGACGCGCTACTACAGGTGTAGCAAATAAGATATGAAAAAAAACATGAGAGAAAGACATACGCATCTACAAACACACACGGCAAATGCAATAACACGTGAATTGGAGGTAGTTTGCCCTGTATTTGAAGGCTTGTATCATTGAGTAAAAGTGTGGAGTTCATCCAAAGGAATTAATGGGCTCCAGCGCAGGCGAACCATGAGTGATGAGATTAGGCAATTTTGTTTTCAGGCAGAGTTCAGCTTGGGCAACACAGCATCAGTTAGACATCTATACTAAAGCGGTCCGTCCTACGGTGAGCACAATTCGGTCGGTGAGGTCGATGAGGCAGACCTTTCGATGACATGTCAAGCTAAAGCAAAGTAAATTTCAGAATGCATGTTGCGATGAGCCGAAAAACTTTATCATAGCAATAGGTTGAAGTCAGCCAGCAGAGGCGCTATAGTTTCGCTTTCGCGAAAATGTTTTTATGTATGTTTTATTGACCATTTGGGTTCCTTGAACACGCATTTCAGAGCTGCTGAAGTGAAATGATGTATCATAGAAGACGATGGTAAAAAGCGTGGAGAAAAGAAGCGCCGCACAAGAGAGGGCGGTGAGCTGCACAGGAACGGAACGCAGCTGTGACGTCACTCGCGCATGTTGCCTCAATACGCGCGCGTCAAGTAGACGGTAACTCACGCTGCTCCCACCACGTGCGTTCATCATTATTATTTGTGATAACTTGCCAGCGCTGGTACTAGAGCCGCGTTTTGTTGCGCGCGTGTTGTACAGCGCATCGGTCGTCTGTCGGCCGTCCACTAGGTTAAGTAAGCAGACGACACGCAGTGCTCTGAAAATTGAAGTTTTGTACTTGTATGCTTTTTGCATATGTATAGCGCCCCGAGCTCGTGCTTGGATCAGCAAAAAATGTTCTTGAGAGTGAAACTGAGCTCTCGGTACTCTACTCATTAATCAGACCGCTGGGACCGCGGCAGTTCGTGCAGCAGCGAAGCGACTTCGCTGTCTAGTAAAGAGAACATAGCTAAGCGTCCGTAGTATACAGAAATACAATCTATACGCTCCCAACGACGGCGTATTTCAGTATGTCTTCGCTGACGGTTGATTACCCGCTGCGGTACGTGTCTCACTAGCTATGCGTTGAGCTGCTGAACACCAGGTCGCGGGTTGAATTACCGAATGCGGCAGTCGCATTTCGATCCGGGTCAAATGGGAAAGCGCTCGTTTACTTATAGATATTAGTGCATCTTAAAGAACCCGAGATGGGTCAAAGTTAAACCGCTGCTCTCCACTGCGTCATGTCTCATAATCGCACAGTGCATCTTGCGGTCGTTAAAATCTCCGATCCAATTTTTAACAATTGAAGTCGAGGATGATGTCCTCGATGCGGGTTAGTGAGATTCTATCAATGCAAGTTGACGCCGCTGCGCCGTGCGCTAGGCCTGCTTGACACAAGCCGTTATCCGTCCCATAACGGCACTTTCCCGTCAGGAGGAGAGAGCGCTTCCTTGCCGGTTTCCCCTGAAAAACGGGACAGCGGCTAACCTCACCGAAGCCCTTAAAGTCACCGGTGTTCGGTTTTCGAGGAGTAATCGGCGAAAAGGCACCCGCTCCTAGCGGATGCAAGTGCCGTAACAGTGACGGGACGGATAACGACTGTGGGCGGCATACCTTGGGCACGTTCATAACGGAAGAAGGGTGTACAGCGGATAGAGGGATGGCCGTAGAAAGAAGTGTGACTGTCGTGATAATAAAGATTGTGCTGAGAATAAATCTCAAAGAGTTTTCTCACGAAGACTTCCTCGGGTATGAGAACATGTTTTTTTTTTTATGCTGCATGTGTTATGCTTCATTATTGGCCATCTGTCACATGCACTGTTTGTCATCAGGCGGGCAGGCCTCGTCAGGCAGTTAGCCTTCAGCCTACCCCATGTAGCGGTGACGTGTGCTGTATTCGATGAGTCTTGTAGAGGTCAAATTCAATATCTTGAGTAATTTCAAAGCACAGGTAGTAAATGGTTCTTCATAAGGGATATCCGAGAGGCATTCAAAGAAATGCCACGGAAGCGCCTGTCACGTCCGGATGTTTTGATTCTCAGTGTAAAGGGAACCTAGAGGGAAAAGGAAGTTTAGCTGAATCACTAAATAAGGCTTGCGCAACCCTAAAATGCCACACATAGCGTGTGAGGAATCCTGGTAACCCAGAAAAGACCGGCCGCCTTCAACTTCGAGCACCAGCCCGGCGTGACGTCATGAATTTTGCCGGCGTCCCCTCGGGCCTATTTAAATATTTTTAGCAGTAAATATTGGTGATATTACGAACTGAAAGAGCCAAATACACAATTTAGTAAGTTTCGATAAACTTTAGTCAGGCATAATGGCCTCAACAAGAGAACATACTTTGAAATCTGTGACGTAACAGTGTAGTATCAGCACTGAAGTTTCTTCGCAAAATTCTAAACATCAATCAGCTTTGTTAATCGTTTTATCTTCTACCAATAAAGCTATCATGCCGAAAAGTATTTACTATTTACGCATCATTTTGAAGCAGTACTTTATCAGTTTAAACTGACTCCCTATTTATTTGTAGTACTCCTTTAAGGGTTGTCATCGATGATGTATTGCCGCCTTAGCCTCCTGTGGCCTTCATCCATGACATTTTCTCTTTTCTAATTATATACCAGCTGCCTTTTCTATTGAATCCACTTGGCAATCTTCACCATGCTGAACGATATCCAGCGCAACTACCATGGAACACAGTATTCTTTGTCACTCCGCGATGTCGTGTTAGTTAGTCGAGCAACTCTAATCTGCGAATGCCTCGCAGGATGCGCTTTGGCATTCCAAAATCCCTTGCCAATTTAGCCCCGTTCCTGTGCATTCAGCTTGCGCGACACTGAGTTAGCCTTGATTTTGGAAACTTGGCATTCAGTTTGTGATGATATGCTTCGTACATAACCGCCAACTGAAAATATCCTTCTCCGTCTCCCGACCTGTCTGAAGCGTGCCGACGACTTCCCTTCCGCATGAGGCCTTCTTCTACTAATGCTCACATTCAGTCTTTTTTTTTTTTTTTTGAGGTCCTTGCACATCGAACTGTTGTGATTAGGCCATGTGCAGTTGCCCGTAAAACGAAACAATATTAGCACGAGTGGTCGGCATCCGGGGCGACAATATCGCAACTCATATTAGCGTAGCTCACAAACACGCGGCACTAGTAGACGGCTATTGCCACTGTTCAATCTAGAGGTTTCTGGCCACACAGCTTTATGAGTTTACATGATTCCCACGGAATCACGCCGCTCGTTAAAATGATGAGCCCTTGCCAGTCGTAACTGTCCGACTACAAGAACCTGAGAGCGACGAACAGCTCGACACCTCTATGGCTGGTTTGTCGAAAACCTGCAGCGTAACGTGTTTCCCTAGCAACACTACGTTGTTGCAAAAGTATGTTTGATGATTATTGGGAGCCTTTTCTACCAGACCCTGTATGCATAAGCGTTTGGCTTTATTAGAATCGCCTGTGTTTTTTCCACGGCTGTCCGCGCTGCTGCTGATTCGGTGGTCATCAAGAACACTTCGTAATAATGCGAAGACGGAGGAGCACCAAACAACTGCACCGCAACGCAAGCAGGCGTGTCGTAATATAACTAATCATCAATAACAATAACAGCGAAAGTACACCGAACTGACCATAGAAGCTGTCGTAAAATTACATGGTTCCGTATGATTTTCAATGGCGAAGTAGAATGGCTGAACATAATTTAAATGACAATAGCGCGAAACGAAAGTAAACGACATTATTCAAGCAACATCTCCTACCGTCAAGTATGTTCAAACCACCCAGCGGATCGCCTTATGCAGCAAGCGCGCTTTTCTGTACGACACCCGTGCATCCGTCTTGCCTGCTTTCCTCCCCTGTGAGATGCGTCACGGAAAAGGAAACGGGACGTGTAATCTTTCGTTACTTTACGGTCTGCTCACGGTGTCCACCTAATGGACCTTTCTGCGGAACGCGAGGGCCACCCACGGCCGTGCAAGCACTGATTTGTAATTGTGCACACGCCGTGGAGACAGGCGTCGCACTTACGCTTTCTTCCTGCGGCGTGCGAGCACCTGCCAGCAATGATATATGACGCAAATTCGGCCAAGTAACTTGTGTCACCGCCTCAACCAAACAAAAAATTCTTGTCTGCCTATGGCAGCGGTAGTCGCTCGCGTCCTTGCGATTCACATCTGTCTATTTTTTACGAGATCCACTGCGGTCGGGCTAGCTAGGCTGAGAACTGCCTTGATCGATTTAGTCCACATGTACGACACGGAAAACTGATGAATGCTAGGTGGTGGAGAAATTTGACCGTGCACGACAGCTAAAATTACGCATAATAAGCATGGCAGCGCAATGCGCAGATTTAATACTCTGAAGGTTACGATCTGCACGTTGCTATAGGCGTGTGAGGCGAGGAAGATAAATTGGACAAGGCATTCTGTTAGGACTAAAAAAATTATACGAAATCGCAGCAGACACTTGACATAAAGAAAGCTCAGTCAAACACGAGGGGTTCTAAAATAAAGCTAGTCAGTCTGTCAAGTTCGCAGGCTAAGACCGAAGAGTTGCCGTGTTGGTGGTGCCTTTTGCGGTACCACTATCTCCGGTGAGGCTATGGCCGCCGTGGGAGGAAGGAAGGGCAGAACGGGAAGGAAGGGTAGGTGACACCGGACTTGGCAGAAGGCAGCCGACTCCAACGGAAGCTAGCAGCAATCTTAAACGGCCGAAGGGAACAGTCTCGATAGCAAGGCCCATCCTGTAGACGGGCCCTCGTTCTTGCAAACCTCATGCGTAGGTGTGGGCTCTGCTGTCCCCGTGGGCCTGGTAACGCCCACCCGTTCCAGCGGTGTTCGGACTATGTCGCCTGGCAGGTATGCACTCGCGCTGCCACCGAGGGATTCTTTAATTCGATTGCCATTCTTTGAATACTTCACGTGTTTTGAGCCTATCTATCGCGTGTGTCTATGTAGCCTCTTAAATCTGGACTCTAGACCATTTTCCGTAAGGAAGATTCTTAAACCCTGGCCATTCGCGTCTATGGCACAGAAGGCCGCGAAAGCGCTCTTGAAATACCTCAAATCGACAGGCCTTGGGAACCGTGTGTAGACTCGGTCCGAACCTTCCACTGTGCGCAAAACCGTGCTCTCTCTCTCTCTCCTCTCTCTCTTCATCCCCATACCCCCTTCCCCCAGTGCATTGTAGCAAACCGAACGCGCGTCTGGTTAACCTCCCTGCCTTTCCTGTCTTCTATTTCTCTCTCTTACTTAGTGACCCAAGTTGCATACCACCTGGGACACTTGGTATGTCCTCATGATCGTGATGCCGTCATGTCGTTTTATCGCTGTCGTTTCAACTTTGTCACCTGACTCTCATGATCGCGTTGTCGACAAGTCTTCTGCGCCGACCCAGCGGGCCAAGTTGTCTAATAGCCTGGCCACTGGATATGTGGACTTGGTGGAGAAGCCTTGGTGGTCGTCGCGATATTATAATTCTAGCTTTGCCAGTTGTCTCTCTTCACGCCGACTTCGTCACTCCATTGTCGTCAGGTCATCGTCGTCATAGGTTGCGTGAAAAGATTGTCGTTACGAGTCGTCATACTCTCGTCGTCATCGGAGTGTCCTCAAACTGTTGTCATGACGTCGTCGTCACGCGTCGCCCTCATACCTTTGAAGTCATGCCGTCGTCGTCACACTGTTCATTTACCATTGTCATCACTTCAGTATCATCTTCCCATTGTCACCCTGTCGTCGTCATCATACTGCATTCGTCGTTCTATCGACGTCATTCCTTCTTCGTCATTATGTCGTAATTATGCTGTGGTCTTTCAATCATGATTACGCAACCGTTGTCGTGCCATCGTCGTCATGATAGCGGCTCTCTGAAGACGGCGCGTCTTCAGAGAGCCGCTATCATTCGTTCGTTGTCATACGGTAATCGCCATGCCGTACTCGTCGTGCCATCGTCGTCATTACAGCTTCATCATACCTTCGTCGTCACGCCATCGTCGTCATATAGTCATCGTCATCCAATTGCCCTCACGTGGCTGTCGTCACGCTATCGTCGTAATACCAATAATATAATTTAGGAATGATCATCTCATTGTCATCGTGCTGCCTTTGTCGTTGAATCAACGTCACTCCTTATTTGTCATTCCATAGTCATTAATGCGCTGGTGCCATACACTCATCATCCATGCGTTACTATGGCAAGCGAGTGCCATAGAAACATGGGAGGATGCCGGACTATGCCACATATGACCAAAACAACGGAAGTCTCAGTATGGCAATTCTACAGATGTTAATGAAACTTTACTTTAAAAATACGGTCTGTTGCTACTTTGCTAGAATGCTAATCGCATTACCATCGACAGTCGTGATGAGAGGAGTTCTGCTATAATTTTTATTCTCTTACGCTCCTCATTTGTAACGTATTTTAACTGCGTAGGTATTCATGAAATGTCACAAGGTTTTCGCTTTATTGAATGGGTGTCAGCACTGGAGGGGCCAGCTGGTGAGAGCCAATGTGCGTGAAGACGACGAGAGAGTGAGAGGTGACGTGCTCGCACGATAATGATATAGCCGGGGACAGAAGGGTCACGTGGTACAATTCACCGATGTCTTAACTTTAAGACTGCCTTTGTTATAACACCGTCCGCATCAGACACACTGCACAGCAGCTCGATGGTGTCCACTGGCACAATGTGTACGGGAAGGAAAATCTAGATGAGAGCGTCGCGTGAGCAAATGGAAGCGAGAAAAATTCGGCCTAGCACGTGATCATACTATGGTAAGCTTTAGTGCTTTCCACTAGCTCGATGAGCGCACGCCCTTTCGAAGAGACAAAAGATGGTGGGTCAGTAGCATACCATAGCTACATTCGCGCTTTGCAATGAAGATGATGATAAATGTATAGGATGGATGGATACAACTTTCTTGTATGTCCGGCAAGGTTTAACGCGACCCGGGCTCAGGTCTCCCACGGGGGAACGTCAAGGCCCTGCCTCAACGCCACCTCACGGGCTTGCTGGACTGCCCACATCTGGATTCCGAGGTCTGAGCTGCGCAGAGCGGCTGGCCACCTCGACGACAGGGTCTCCGGAGTAACTGACATCCCTCCTATAACTAATATGTTGCAATAAAAGACCGAAGTTGCACAAACATACTTCGTGAAAACGTGTGCCGGTTGGCAAACACCGTGTGCAAGTGCACAAGAATCTAAACCTACCTGGAACCAGGCGCACAACGCGGACTCTGACAAGTGCAGGCTCACGTGCTGCGGCTAAATAGAGTAAAGGCGTGTTCACACGGGCCTAGCGAGATGGAGCGGAACGGCAGAATCGGTCGACGTTCTCGCGCAGGGTGATGCTGCACCGTTCACGTTACATATCGCCGCTTTCGCCTATTCGATCGCTTCCACCTTCTCTACTTCTACTTGCGTGTGTACGGTCTACCGCATTTTCCGTCTAGTGAAGGTAATATTTTTTACACCCTGTTTCAAGGCTTACAATTTTTCTTGCTACTGGTCCGCGCGCCAAAGATGAATGGAATAAATCTCTGTGGAGTACCGATGTTTCTAAGGCGCAAGAGTACCGCCGTTTCCCTACAAACGCTCGTACAAACGCGCGTGCAAAAGCACGGTTGGTGAACACTGCTTATCAGTGACACACGTTCTCAAGTTGCAAAACTCCAAAGCACACGTGTTGCATACTAATCTGAACACATGTAACATTAATGCCGCCGTACGATTCCCGGTACGTCAAGGTCGCGCGCAAAATCTACCCGCAGACAAAACAACGAAATGCGACACCCTGGCATTTCGTTCCTTGATGATGGCTCGTTCCTTGATCCTTCCTTGATTCCTCTCGTTGCTTGATGATGATGATGAATACAGGCGCAAAGGTGCGTTCACACTTGGAAGCGTTATATCGCGCACATAGGATAAATTCCATCGGTGACAAAATGTGCGCGTGCCTACTGAAGGTGTCGTTCCGCGCGGCGGTATGTCCGTCGCCGCCTGCCAACTGTACCGAGAATAGTGTTCGCCTGAGCTCGTTGGTTGAACGTAGTAAGAACGATTTTCACCAAAAGGCTATTGTCGTGGCCAGCGAGGAAAGACAACACGCAGCCTAGATTGTCAGCTCAAATCACTCAGCGTTTAGTATTCATTCAGAAACCTTTCGTAGCACAAGACAACCAATGCATTGCCTTTCTGTGTTTGTGACGCCGAGAATCTGTTTCTCACATTGATAGATCGGTTTACCGCAGATAACTTTTTCTTTTTCTGTCCGTAGCTTTGCCAATAGTATGCACAGAGCTTAAAGACAGATTAAGAGAGCATATGCAGTAGTTGAAACAATATCGCGACGATCGTGTATCGGTACACTGTGATGATTGTGGCTGGGAGCCACTGTTTAAACAAGGCTGTGTCTTGTGCAGAAATGGGGACAAAGATACGCAGGAAATCATGGGAACGATCTTTATCGCAAAAGTCGCGGTATATCGGCGCCCGTCTGTAGACCCAAAATGGCGTATCTGGTCTGTTGATCTGTGCGTGCGGTGATATGCCGTGTCCGCTTTCTTGGGTTGCCATTTGTTGTCGTTGAATCGGGCATAAATACGCCCCTTTTCTAAACAAAACTGTTGAAAGTATCGCACCGTCCTTCCACGGTGCACTAACTTCCAGTCCACAGCACTTCCGTTTTTGGTAATCCCGCATTTTGATTTGCTTGTGACGAGGAACACTTTTTATTTATTTATTTATTTATTTATTTATTTATTTATTTATTTATTTATTTATTTATTTATTACTCCCCCCCCTTACTGCCCCTCCGGTTTGACTAAAGTCGGTTTGGGACCGGTCGGTGCGACGAAGGCTTATTTCTGTCGCGTGACGTAGATCTTCTGGTTTCTGATCTTGTCGCGGGCAGGAAATCTTTCAGTGTGAACAGAGTAGCGATAAGTAAGGTTGGGAATGAGTCCTACAGCTCATAGACCTTGCTCTTTTCCAAGAAACTCACCTCGTTATTCACATCGCAGGGTTTCTCCGCCAAAATGAACGTGTACCTGCGTCCGTCCCTGCTTTTGCTGCTGCTGGTCTGGTTGAGCGTGACGGGCCATGGGACGGCGCGGCCTCCGTGGCCTTCCGGCTCAGGAAGAGGCAACGCCGACCGGTCTCAACGGCCCCAGGGTCGGAATCAGCCCTGCCATGGTGGACATGGACGCGAACAACGTGCCAGACTGCGCAGGGTCCTACTGGCCAATGGCACGGCGGTCTGCAATGACGGGTCGCCCGCAGGGTAAGTTATGAGGTTCCGATTTGAACGCAGAGCAGTCGGTGTGCTGAGCAAACAAAGTACACTTTGCGTATCAGTTCCAAACAGCGAATCCCCGATCAGGCGTGGCGACTGTTCAATGTGGTTTATTGTACGATTGATGGCCTTAGCCAAGAGAGAGCAAGAGAGAGAGAGAGAGAGAGATAAATGAGATGCAAGAGGCGGAGAGATTAACCGGAAGCGAAATATCGAGCTTGCTACCCTGTCTGTGGAAGGGGTAAGGGGAGACATAAAGATAAAGAAGGAAGCAGAATGAGAGACAGACAGAACATCACACACATATTGACATCAAAGAACGCGGGAGTGTCACAGTTGTTGAACTAGATAGCTTGACCAGAGGAACTTGACTGGCGCCTTCATCGCCTGCTGTTGTGACGACCACATGCACCAGCCGGCTCTCCAAGATTGTCTGCTCTTAAAGCGGCCGGTCTTTGCGGCGTGTCAAAGCCGTCACGAGGGACTGCTTTTGTTGAGCTGTAGCGAGGACAATAACAGAGAGCATGTCCGGTGCTTTGCTCGCTGCCGCAACTGCCAGAGGCAGCACTGTGAGCCGTTCAGATGCGGCGAGATAATGCATTCTTGAAAGATACTCGAAGCTGCTGTCGGCACAGATGGGTCCAGGTGGTGCAGACGAGTGTGCTCCTATAGGATAGAATCACGTTTACAGTTTATAAGCTGCACAGCGACTTTGACAACGTGATTAATCGTAAACAGCCGGCCTGCACAAAGTTTAAACAAAGCAGAAAATACTGTGTACGAGAGAAGAAAATCTCCGTCGGGAATCTTTCTTATATCTCACCCTCTCAGCCTGTGTTCAAATACTAACTGCCAAATCACGCAAGCCTCCAGCGTTAATTCTGAGTTTAGGCAGGTAATGCCATAGGTCATATTGGGGAGCAGATTCCCCACAGGCGTATACTGGCGAATGAGCGTCGCCGAGAATAGCCGACACTGCGTCGGGTGTTGCAAGCTCGTGGCGCGCCGCGCTGTGGCCATGCGCGTCGCGCTGCAGCATGCAGCAGGTTCATGCAGCAGGTTCGCACATGCTGCTGAACGCTCGCAGAAACCGCTGACTACTGCGTACCGCTGACCGAGACGCTTTTTCGCCCTACAAGTCACGCACCTGATGCAGTTGGTGCTCCTCGAAGAAGAGGTGCAGAGGCACTGCTGCAGCGTGATCTTTTCTTCCGCGACATGCGCGAACCTGCTCGAGTTCTATGATGACGTATTCCTGCGTGCTTGGCACTGTGTGTATAAAGATGGAACCGCCCGGACTGAGCACGAACGGCCGGCTTAACACAATATGGCCGTGCAGTTGTTTCTTGTGTGTGTGGCCTTTTATGCTTCACCACCGGGAATCGCCCCCACAGGACGGGGTGCACAGTATATAGTGGGAAGTGTGGCTGGCTCGGCCGCATGGGATATCGCGAGTCATGTCGCTTTTCCGTATGCCAACTGTTATTCCCGTTCAGCGTTCACTGGTGAGTGTCTCTGCATGTGTACAAATTAAGAAATCTTGCATGGCGCTGTGGGGTAGCTGACCAAGGCACCGAGAGACGCGCTCTGTGCAGCCAATGACACGAATGTTCTATTATTCAACGCGCGCCTTTTTCCTGTAGCTTCCAACACTATAAGCATACTTCTGGTGAATGCACTCTAACAAAAGGGTGGAGGTTCTCCACGTGGGATTAATGTTGGAGAAAGTCCTGGTCAGGTATCGCTGTCAAGTTATTCAAGACTAGAGTATGCGTCTAGCAAGCTTGCTTTCTCAAGCAACATGCAGATAAGTGGCAAAGATCGGCGCTGGTGTAAACTTCATGGGAGTAATTAGACTAGTATTTTCGTGGGTGACTGGTGGGCTATGAAGCTGATGTCTGTGAATAGGTAAAAATGTCCTAATGTCGGTTAATGGAGCTAACATGTACCGGCGGGGCCACACCGTCATGCACAGAACCTGTTCAAGATCCCCGTGCAATATTCCGTGGTAGTGCGCTTGCAGTGGGCGTACCAGTCGGCGTACCTTCGGCGAATGCAAATGTGTCGCGTTTGAAGTGCCAA
Source organism: Dermacentor variabilis (assembly GCF_050947875.1). Lineage (NCBI taxonomy): Eukaryota > Metazoa > Arthropoda > Arachnida > Ixodida > Ixodidae > Dermacentor > Dermacentor variabilis. The sequence goes on from NC_134573.1 coordinate 64,097,977, forward strand.
GGTCACCGGAACCATATTCGCAGTCGGCAATAACCTCCTCTAATGCCTAATGCAGGTGGAGATCTCGACAGCCATGGCTTAAATAAGTGCGAAATCGGCTCTGTTCCTGCTGTAATGTGAAACCCCAAATTAAGCGTGACGCGAGGACAGTATTGCTACACGCGTGTGGTATTGGATTGTTTGAACGAGGCGCGTGGGTGCCATCACCCGAGAAAAGAGAAGGAAGAACGAACTGGGCTCGCGCTGTCAATCTAACCGGTCAGCGCTGCAACCGCTGTTGTAAATATAACCTGTGAATAGTTGCTCTTCTTAGTGACTCGTCCTTCACGTAACATTGTGGTGGAGGTGCTTCAATGAAAACGCGCTCACAGACGCTTTCGCTGTAGCCCTCTTTGTACTATAGAAGCCGCCCACCTGTGAAGCGGGGCGACATTTTGTGCGCAGTCATGGGAATGTGAAAGGTAGAAAACGCGAGATGACACATGGTTGCTTTCAGGACAACCGGAAAAAAGAGTCAGGCTTGTCGTTGCAAATGTAAATGCGTCGTGAGCACATACCTGCGTATGCCGTGAATTCCTTGAAATTTCTGAAGCCTTGCTGCCACAGATTTCTGACGTGGCGCTGCAGTTCGAGTACAAAGAACGTGTGTTGGTGAACGTTTTTGACACAATTCTCTTAAGAAAGGTTCACATCCTAATGCGTCCGAATGAGATACAGACAGGGATCATTTGATGAGCATAACTGAAGAAGATCTGCCATTTACGTTAGACAATACTTCTTTTGCGATGTTTATAGCATGCCGCCATGACATAATCCAGCCCGACGAAAGCGGAACCTATGGCCCTGTCCAGTTTCGTCATTATGTGCGGCCAAGTTTCTTATAGACCAACCGTGACAAACTTCCGTTTGATTTTCACGTTTACTGTAAATCGCTTTTGTCTTTCTTCTTCGAAGTCACTCAGACTACATTTTAAAGACCCTGATAAGACTACCAGTTATTCGCTTTAAGCGTGCTATCGGGTCACTTTCCGTGTTGCAGTGTCCGCTAAAGATGGTTGAAATTCTTGCTAAATGCGATGGTTTACCGAACCTAATGTTTATTCAATCTGTTTTGCTTAAGGTAAATCTTTTTACCGCTGAGAACTTGGAACATTCTCTCCAGGCTGCAAGTGCATTTACGCTGACTGTTACACAAGAATGCCTTATATGCGCATTTTTTCTCCGCTTCCTCAACACGATAAATGAAGCATACGCTCTATCTCACGATGGCACGCTGCATGATCGACTCAGAGATTGTGCGGAATCAAGTGGATGCAGTGTGTCGCAATGACTGACTCATGACAATACTGGAGTCCCTGCACACTGTTCTTTAACTGATTGCGTGCGGTTAACGCCATGCGATATAGCACTAACTGTACCAACTTAAGCTGACTTTAAAATGAATTTCGAGCACCTGATCAGTAGTGCTGATGTATACCCGCATAAACGCCGTGGTTTCTCAGTGGCTGTGGCATTGGGCTGCTGAGCACGAGGTCGCTGGATCGAATCCCGGCCATGGCGGCCGCATTTCGATGGAGGCGAAACGCGAAAACACCCGTGTACTTATATTTAGGTGGAGGTTAAAAAACCCCAGGCGGTCGAAATTTCCGGAGTCCTCCACTACGGCGTGCCTCATAATCTGAAACTGGTCTTGGCACGTAAAACCCGATCACTTAATTTTAATACCCGCATGCTTCGACGAGTGGAGATAACTGCTGCCGTTTCTGAAGCTACATGAAAGGACGAAGGTTTCGCATGTCGAGGAAAAAAAAAACGAGGACGATCCGCTTACATGCGTATGTTATGTTGCTGCAAGAAATCGCGTTCATCAGGCATTTGTTAGTGAACAGGAGAAGGCGCGAACTTCCGATAGCTTCCCGAACATCGGTAGGTCTCGCCTTGTCTATTTACCATAGAAGCGCGAGGACCCCATTTGCCCAGCCACATTTCGTGCTTTTGTTACTAGTAATTGAATTGAGGGCTTCATCCTTGCTTTGGCCAAATTTACTAATAATTGAGTCGAGAAGTTAATCCTGGCTATAGTAATCAGCATGTTTCAGTGGCAAGTTACGGTATGGGAAAAACAAAACTTACGTCCTACGTACTGGCTCTCATTTTCACTCAGGCGCTCCACTGGTTCATAATCACTTTGTAGTCCTCCCATGTTGTCATCGCCTATTGTATCGCTTGCCTTGCAAAACGCCACCGTAATTAGCTGTCAAATGCAAAAGTTATTTTTCCATCATCGACAAATGCAAGCGAAAGAGAAAAGGAGCAGACAGGTGTCATAACTCTTGACTTGTGACCCGCCGTGGTTGCTTAGCGGGTTTGGTGTTGCGCTGCTAAGCACGCGGCTCAAATCCCGGGCCCCGCGATCGCATTTCGATGTAGGCGAAATGCAAAAACACCCATGTACTTAGATTTAGCTGCGCGGTAAAGAACCCCTGCAGGTGGTCAAAATTAATCCAGAGTCCGCCACTACGGCGTGCCCCACAATCAGATCGCAGTTGTGGCACGTAAAGCCCCATAATATAGTTTTCATTTTAATCCTTGACTTGTGTAGCACACCGAACCAGCCACTCGTTCGGTGTGCTTCATTAGACTTGTGCATTCGCCTTACTTTCGCTGTCTTTGGTGCAGTGTGTATCAGCTGTAGCGGTGCCTCTCTCGGCCTTCCTCCTCCGTATGCAACAGCGGTCTAGACCGCGAGGAATGTTATCCAGGTGAGCATGTACGTTTCGGGGAGCAGTTGGCTCCCAAGAATCAGACAGGCCTGAGGTCATCTTTCGAGGAAAAAAACTTATTGCCCTCTACGCCTCGATCACGTGGCTAGCGCCGTCTACCGCGCGCGACGCTCGCCGTTTGGGTGCCGACCCACCCTCCGTGTTTACGGGGCGCACTCTGACGCTCCTTTAATAGCGGCGGCGTTCAAAGTGGCGGCCCGCTCGAGGGAAAGTAAACATGCGCCAAGGGGACACCGGCGGCATGATGCGACACAGGAGGAGCGCAGCGCCATCCGAGTTGCTTTGGGCGGACGGGCCGAACCAGAGAGAGAGAAGGGGGGGAGGGATACGTCGTGTGGCTGCGACTAGCGCCGCCCCCTCTTTCTCTTTGGGACTCTCGCCCTCTCGCGAAACTGCCAATTAGGCTGCGGTACGTCCGTGCCCTTTGTGCGGTTACCGGGTGCCGCAGTCAAAACAGGCTACGAGCGGCGGCGCGCAGTTCCCAGCGACGAGGCACGCGAGCGATAACAGAGAAGTGGAACAACGCCATTGCCTTTATCTAACTCGCTCGCAGCGCCAACTCATTTACGTTATTTGCTTAGCGCGTAATGGTGGGGAAGTTCTTTGACCTTCGTGCGTTCGTACAGCGTAGTTTAGGACCGGCAGAAAGCGTTAAATTGGCAGCCCTTTCTGATGCGCTTTTGCGTAGTGCTCCTTCAACTGGTTCACGATGGTTCAACTGCTTGGAGAAGCCTGTGCTCCATCTTCGGGGCGGCGCACACTTTAAGTGTCGGAAAATTATATCGCCAGCTGTGCCTCGAACTTCTTTTCTTTTTAATTGTTTCGGCCGCACAATTTCGGTTTCGGTGGCTCGGAAGTTGTCAGGCCACATGGGTCTATCCATAGAAACGTTCATTCGAGGTATACTTTTCCTGTTAAAACGTCAGCCTTAATCTTTGGGCAGCTGATTTTAAAGGACACATGGATATAATAGTGGGACAAAGTCGGGATCTCGGTTTCTTTAGAAGGTATCACTTGGAGCTCATCTGTTTTTGTTCACAGCGCCTTGAGTATCGGGATTTACCTCAGGCCACGCCGAAGCAGAAAGGCCAGAGCGTTTGTACGCAAATGTGTTTCCTGGCTCGGCAGGATGTACGAAAGAGTATGTTTGCGAACCAACGGTCAACACTACTGTAATATTGCTGAGTCTTACAAATCTATGGCTTCGACAAGTTGGACATAAGTTAAAACAACTGCGAAACAGAGCTGTTTTCTTTCATATGCTCAAGTGTCATCAACTGCGATATTGGGACAAAGCTACTGAGACGAGGGCGGAACTCGCTCAGTTTCCTAATACAACTCATCAATAGGACAAAAACTCCATAGTTGTTCAGCCACCACGTCTAGCCAACGTATTACTCCTTCCAGCGGCCTACCGCTGCATCTAGAAGGTGTTTGTGAAAGTGTATACCATGAAGCACGAAATGTCATTGGGAAGTTGAAGGAGCTGTGGTTATAGGACTTCTATTAGAGGTGCCGTGGGAGAGCTTTTTATGTAGGTACCTCTCGGGAAGCGTTTGCTACGAGCAACATATATCGATTTTCCCGTTCCCCTGGGCTACACCCCAAACAAGAAACCGCCTTGATGACACTCCGATTTTTCGACTTCGAATGCTTTAAATTAAACGTGACATTTGCATCGTCCTCCTAGATTCATGCTCGCCTCCCTTGTCCTTTCCTTTTTCTTATTTGTAGAGTTACCTGTATAAAAAGCAGTCTAACTGTTAGCATTGCAACAAGAAATACTATGTGTATTTTTCCTTGGAGTTATGCATCGTAGATTTACGCCTCATTGGCCTATGACACGCATTTATGCTAAAGTAAGGGTGTTACATAACTCACTAAAAAGATCGAAAAACTTGAGAGGGTCGAGGAGCATCAAAACGTTCGAGCGCAGGTTGCACGATGCAAACTGTATATAATGTCTGGGCAGAGATTCACACTGGCATTGCACTCCGGAATGTTCCACGAAAGCAGCAGCCAACCAATCCTAAACGTGGACGCCGCGATACCGAAGTTGCGTTTCGAGTACCGGTAATTCTCACCAACTACGAGCATGGTGAATCTCCCTCAGAGCTACTGCAAATGAGTGCGCTGAAACGCGGCTTGAAGTGACGACGAAATTCGTCGTTCGAATACGGCACAAAGCGATGCCGGGGCAGTAGACGCGCAATATACGTGCTCTAAATGATGTCGGATTTTAGGGGGATGCACTTCGCCGCGAACGTTCGAGCGTGTCCATTTTCGTCCTTTCTCTATATCCGATACTACGTTGAAGCATGGCGTTAATTCGAGATGCCCCAAGCGCGTGCCGTTCCTGGAGGAGTCGCATAAAGCGCTTCTCTCTCGGCTGCTCATACGCGACTACGCGCCCGCGCTGCGGGCGTCTTCGCCGAGACGGCACCCACGGCACACGCGGCCAGAGCGGGCGAGCCGTGTAGCGGGACCTCGCGTGGCTGCCGAGGAAAGGCGGCCGGCCCGGGGAGCGGCGCGCTGGCGTCGCCGGGGTGTGCGGAGCACCCAAGGCCGGTGGCGGCGGCGCACTTCAAAGGCGGCGGCGCCGATCAAAGGGAGCCGCCGCTCGCGCTTCAAAGGGGACCGCCGGCGAACGCGCGCACTCATCTCTTTGCTCGGCCGCCCGACGAGACAATGGGCCTAATGGAGTGGCCGCCGCTGCTGCCTGCAGCCGCACCTGCCGCGAACACCCCCCCGGGACTGAGGAAGGAGCGGGAGGCTCGTACTCCTCACAATCCCCGAGACTTCGATATGGGTGGGAGGGGGGCTGAGGGGTGCCGAAGGCGAGAGTGGCCCTTGGGTCTCCCACCACCGCCGCGCTAGGTGGCGCGGCAGGGATTCCTTCGCGCGTCGCACTGAAAACCACGCTGCCCGAGCCACTGCCTCACTTCAAGAGGAGTGTGTACACACACACACACACACACACACACACACACACACACACACACACACACACACACACACACGCACGCACGCACGCACACACACTGGCCTTGCATTCACACATTACGAATTAGAGGCGAGAAGGAGAGAGACGCTTGCGGCAAGTCCGTTCGCGAAGACTAGTCTTTGGTGCGCCGGTTTGTCCCGCGGTCAAATGCGTTTACCAGCGGGCAGGTAGGCTGGGCGTTATAGGGAGTGAACACTGCAGCCTCGCCTTCACGGCGTGGGTTTGAATGACAGGACAGTGGCGCTGGCTCGAAAGCTGTTGCGGTATGAGTGGTATTTTAGGTTCAGGAACGTTCCCTGCTCGTGCAGGTTCAGAATGTTGAGCTCTGTGCATGGACTCATGCACACTCCGGATCAGCTTAGTCATTTTGGTTTTGCAGCCTAATTTTGACACAAACTATTCACGATCTTGGAGAGCGCTTACCACGTTTCCGCTCCAATGCCTCTTCTTCAAGGCAGGTTTCTGCCGTAAGAAAAAGGCCAAGTACGCACTCTAAGCGTGTTTCTGTAACATTTAGCATCGTGTAGCTTGAAATGAGTACCTGCTAAGGTATTCTCGGAGCATCACCATCTTCTCATTTCCGTAGACACACGTATAGGCGACGCCTTTCCTGCAACATTCGTGTTTTAACGCACTCCCTTTCCCTTCTTTTCACATTTTTCCTTTAGTAGCATTAATCCACCCCCTCTCCCCTTTTGGCATTTTAATCTCTTTTTATTTTAGTTCCCCAAAATTTTTTCTACAGACAGACAGACAAAGCAGATTTTTTTATTTGCAGACCCAGATTTTCTGTTATATATCGTCACAGAAAACAGACAAAAGAAACGGAATCATTTTTCTCTATCTTTGATTTCTTTCACCGTCATTGTCTGCGTTTCCCTGCTGCAGAAGCGTGCGATGAAAGGGACATCACGCGGAATGGGGGAAGGAGGTCTGGGGGAGGTGGCAGCGCGGCACCTTTATGCATTGTCTGCGTGTCACTTTACCACTTGGCGTCATCTTTACGTTTCCTTTTGTCGCAACATCTACACAAACGCTCCCGCGCAAGCAGGCTTGCCCTGATACATTCAAAGGGTACACTGAGGTTCTCCAATTCAGTGCGTATACTCCGCGCAACTCTCGCACGTGCTTTCGGTAAACGCATTGAGCTTCGGGATTGCTGGACGACTGTACTGCCAAGCTATCCCTGTCCTTTGGACGCTTACAGTTGCAGGGCAGCGTTCGGGTGCTATCTCTTCTAGTGCACCCTCTCTGCACGAGATCTGTTCTGCTTTCATGCTCAGTTTGGCGAAAGTGACGACAGTGTATTCGTTAGTGCCAGTTTGTTCAATGGAGTTCGAACAAACATTTTTAGCCTCAGGAGCGCGTGCTCCTCTGTTGTTCTGTATGGACAGGTTCATTAATGCTCTGATCGAGCATTAATGGAAGGAATCGCGGATAACGTACTTCAGTGTGGGTTTAAAGAGCGCGTGCACCTTTTAAAGGATGCACGGGCGAACCGTTTCGAACCGCAGCACCTCGAGAGACTGACATCGACGAGATGCGTTGTGTGAGTTTTAGGCTTATGCTCCTAAAGGACTTTTGGCGAAGTCCACAGACGTCCCCAATCGAGGTGCTTATGTGGAGCACGATGGGGAAAAAAGGCTACTCTTCGGCTGCAATGCCCGGCTGCTAATTTCGGAATCCATGATCTCTCGCGAGTGCCGCCAGAAAGCGATTAGCTAGGGTTTGAGTCTTCAACGGACCACCGTGACGGGGCGTCGGTGCGGAGTACAACTGCTTTCCCTGAAATCAAGGGAACGTCGCCGTAGCCACTATAGCTTTTAATTCGTGTTCCCGTGTGGGGACTTCATATCGTACGCAACGGCGGGCCCGAGGCCCGGGAGATGCACCCGCACCTGGTCGCCTGATTTTGCGGTGGCTCTTTAGCAGAAAAAAAACCCAATGTCTTGGCTACTGAGGTGCATGGAATATGAAGGCGTCAGGGCATACAGCGTTTCGGAGATAGGCCCGTTCAACTTTAGCGCAGCGAATTCGCGACGCTTCACGAAATAGAAAGGAAACCTAGTTACATATGGTTCTGTCGCTGCCAGCAGCACCGTCTCTTTATATCTCGCTGGACTGCAGTGCACCAGTGTGGATGTGGTTTGCTGTATGCATGAAAGAATGCTTAACTCCTTCAACATTCGGCTGACAAATAAGACTCTCTCTTGTAAAAGAAATGCTTCATTGTTCCTCCTCTTAACCATTGCTGCTATACTATACTACCCGCAGTATAGCGGCGATTCCGATTCGCAGAAAGCCACCGGTTTGACATCGCGAAGGTGACGAAGACACTCACAATTCAGGCAGTGTCTAGAAAGAAAGTATACGTTGTTTATACCATGTGCGTGGCTATCAGACGGTTTCAGCATTTTGCAGCTGAGCTATTACAGTCATTCGCATCCTTATGGATTTTTGTCTATAGATGAACGGTTTTGAGGCCACGTGACTATCGGTGGCTATCATCGCTGTGCTACGCACAGTTAACTACGTCTTTCGACGCTGGTTTTGAGTCAAAGCTGTGACTGATGACGATTAGCAATGATGTCACGAAAATTAACCGCCAAGTTGCAAATTTTCAGTCTCCTTCCGTGAGAGTACTGATCACAGCAACAAAAGACGAAAGAAGACGAGAAACAAGATGCCTGTGCCTATAGAACATTAACAATGCGCTGATGAATTTTAAATGAGCTCAAAGTATGTGTTGAAATCGCCAATCCTTCAACGGCGACATCTTGTCGGCAAACAGAAGTAGCAACGTGCATCCACCGGTTCCAGTACGTAGCAGAATTGCACCAGGACAATCAGCCACCGGTTTTATTGGGCAATGTCAAGAAGATCTGTCACTAACCAGGTGCATGTCCTTAAATTACTTCAGATAATTTTAATTCGAAATGGCTGGGTAACAACCTAGCTCCACGCGTCGCTTTACCGTGCTCAGCATGTAATATGGGAGATTGATATGTAGGTCGACGAGTCTTGGAAATCTCACTAATTTGTCTTAATCGGCCGTTGGCTGTGAAGCCACGCGATTTCTTAACAGTGATGTTGAACCGAAGCTTCATGCGTGCTCTCTATGACTATTTCTGGTCAAGATATTCCTGTTGGAATCGTAACGCTTTGCAGCGAACAATTGTCAATCGGGAGAAACAAACAGTGAAACTAACCTAGATTGCGTTCTAGACAGGTGTCTGGACCCCTGTACGACTGCGCGCTGTAGTGGAATGCATTCCATTAGCCAGCACTAGCCATGGCTAGTGCTGTTTCATATTTTTGACAAATTTCAGTTTTCTCTGCCAACTGCGCGCGTCAAACGCGTCTAATTGGATGAGAAGGTCGCTGTGAACAGGCGCATCTTAAAGTAATCAGAGACGATAGTACTACTGCTTTCACATTCCACTATTCAAGCACAGTGCATCGTTCTGACGGGGCTCAGTGCTTTACTTTAGGGTAGTTCAGCTGTACAGCATACTACTCCGCTTGCGGACGACACGATGGGAAAGAAAGACACTCGGGAAATGTGTGTGGGTCGTGCTCTTTTCCGCTTCTTTAGCTTGTGCTGAAAGAAATGCTCATAGTGGTATGTTCTAAAAGCTGATATTCTAGGACACAACCCCATGCTTTTTATATATTGTAACCGAGAACCCAGCCAACTCTCTGATACTTCGCCGGATACACACACACGGGGTAATACACCATATGGTGTAGTATCGTCTGTTGCTCAGTTTTCGATGAGTGGCGTGTTTGTAATTGCTCGCTTGTCCGAATACGGTTCGGTGACCGTGGAAAGCCCGCACGCTTCTGTGCAATAGTGTTTCAGACCAGCTGTAAAACCGCGCGCACGCTAGCAACAAGATGCGCAGCATCCTTCATCAACACTGCAACGTGGTGGCACACGAGTGCTACACTCAAGATAGTCCAAATTTGATTGCGCTAGAAAACTCCAGCGCACTGCCGTCCATGTCAAGAGCCCATCGATTCTTCCCCCTGGCTCCGGCTTGGAGCTTTTGCCAGCGCAAGCGCAAGCGAGTAGCGTGCGCAGCGTCCGGCATGTCATGTGCTGAGATCTCCCTCTGCGTATTCGGTGACGAGTAAAGATACAAAAAGAAAAGTAGGCGCCTCGAGTGGTGAATGAAGAGCAAAAACTCGGTGGAATGCGGTGAGACTTACGCGATCTCCTCCCATAGCTGCTGCCGTTTTCGTGCGGCTCCTCAGTGCTGGCTTTCTTCACGGGCAGTAAATCACCGTAAATCGGCAATGATCTGACTCTGCGGGGCGCGGAAGGACGTGCTGCTTTTTTTTCTCCCTTTTTTTTTCTCGCCCTCCTTGCCCACACCAACTTTGCCACTCCTCAACCGCGCAGCATATCCCGTTTCTGCCCACCTTCAACGAGCAATCCCCTTCCCGCGCCCTCTCTCAAAACTGCTCCACAAGTAAGCGGGGACGTTGTGGGTGGGAGAGGGCGGTGAGATGCTTCGAAGCCGCGCTGCGCTCGTGCCGTGCCTGGGCGGCACTTTTGCGAGCTGACGCGATGCGGCAGCGAGAGCGGAAGGGCGCGCGATTCCGATCTGGCGCTGCTCGGCCATCGGAGACGAGAACTGGGCGAACGCGGCAAAGCTCGAGAGAGGGCGGCGGACGGACAGTGCGCCCTGTTTGCGCGGCGGCTCGTTTGACTCAGGGCGCCGGCCGAAGGCCATAGATCTTGCGAGTCGCCTTAACGACAGGCCTCGCTACATCCAGGAATGCGAATCCCTTCTTGCGATGCCCCCCCCACCCCACCCCTCCGCCATCTTCACCTACCCGCCTCCTTCGGTCTGCCACGATGTGCGGCCTGCAACTCTTGTGTAATGCGTGTACGGCACAAGTGAATACATAAACAAGTAAAACAGAATGAGATGGACTGTTAGGGGTGCTCATCTTGCCACTTCGGCAAACCAGGGGTCCCCTGCAGCTGGCGGCTTTTCGTATGCGCGTGGCTTTGTTTCTGCGGCCGTCTTCGAAGATCCTAATCCGTCATGAAGGTATATGAAGACCAGTGCGTCATGATAGCGCATATGTCAGGCGCTGCGGACTCGTGAAGCTCTGCACTGTGCCCCGTTCGGGAACCGCGCACGTGCGGGCAAGTGCTACATGTTGCCGCACCATCGAAGGACTGCGCGCTATCTAATGCCGTAGTGTGGCTCAGGGCGCCGAAAGCTGTCTGTCGACCTACGGACGATACACCAACGCCTGTGCCAGAAGTTTCGGGCTTGTGCATACGCTGCGAAGGAGGCGTTCGCAACGTACTTTGCACCTCGCGTTGGCCCTTCCGTTTAGAGCAGCCCCCCAAGATTACCAATTGCATCTACAACGCAAGCTTGTTCTTCTAGGTCTGGTTTCGTTCCTCTCGATTCTAAAGTGCGACGATGTCGCCTCATGTTCGCTTATGCGTGCTGTCAGAGTCATGCTTGAATTCGAGCGTGCTTGGGCCGTTTATCGTGCAAGAGTTTATCATGTGCCGTTTACCGCCTCATGTTCTGCCTTAAATACGAATAAGTATCCGCGTCTTCCAAACGTTAATTTTCGTAATCGAGTTATTCGCTCGCGGTACGATTGGAACCAGCGTCTCATCGTTAGCCCCTGAAGACGTGGCGGCACAGTACTTCGGTTTCATTCGAACACCTCGGTTTACTTTTTTTTTTAAATCTCACTGCGCTAGCGTTCGAACATTCTGAGACATGCGAGCAACGTCATTAAACAAAGCATCGATAGCACTACATCGTCCTTCGTAGCTCGAGTATGTTCGTGTCTATGCGTATCTTTTTCTCTGTCTTTCGGTCAGTGTTGATTGATATTGACAGTGTTTGATAGATTTGAGGTATGAGGTCCTTACGGCTGTGAGAATTTTTTTCTTCCGCATATATAACAATTAGCTAAAATGTCGCACTTGCATGGGTTGCTCGAAATTCGTGTTCTTTGGTGCAATGAGCGTGCAAGCTCTTTAGCAACAGACAAAATATTGAGATCACATGACCACTGAACGATGCTACAATTGTGTCCTGCCGGCGCGCGTGCTCAACGCGAGTGGACCAGCCTTCGAAACTGCTTACTTTGCTTCCATGTTGACCTCGCCTCTTCTGTAGAACCGCATAGCTAACCAATGACGTGTTTTCATTTTATTTCGATGGATTTCTATCGAAATAAAGTGCACGAAAAGTAACGTGACAACCTGCCGGAACACCTTCGCAACAACGTTGCCTTCCTAGCTCAATAACTTGTCATATTGCAGACGGGCGCAGCTGGAAAAGATCTGTAGATGATGTGCTAAAGGCTTTTTTTTTCTTTTTGATGGGACAAGCAGCAACGTGATAATACAGCTATAAAAAACTTCCTAGTAGTCTACGAGCGCCACTACCCTGGAATCTCAGAATCGAGAGCGCTACTGTTCCGACATGGTGCCTTGTAAAATTAGTTCCACGTTCGCCTGAAGTGGAATTTTGATATCTATAAGTGTATGTATATAATGACGGTTTGCTGCGCCTTGCTCACTTATATTCACTCGACCGCTTTCTCTCGCAGGTACTACATCCGGAAAAGGCCTGGAAATCGGCGTTGGATTCTCTTCCTCGAAGGTATTTTGAAAAGCTTTCTTTCGTTAACATTCGCATGGCATTGTGATCTACGCTGAAACTGGGGATATCATGTCCTTTAATCATTTTCAGCATGCGGGCCATTATGGCTCACTTGCTTTGGTAGTCACTGATCTTTTAACGAGAATAATTTTTTGCCGCATACCAAACACTTTGCCTTTGGCCAGTACTTACTGTTGTGGCAGGGGGTCCGAAGATGTCGAATCTAGTTTCATCGTGGAGGAGTATAAGTGAACGTGGGGCTGGGCCCTATATCCAGCACGTTTTACAAACAAGTTTACATTTACAAATTTGCCAGAAAATGCAAAGTAGTGCGAAAAAGTTTATGAAGAAGTTGTAGCAGCCGATCATTCCAGGTGTCCATCGCTTTTTTTTATGCCCTGCGTGGTCATTGATCAGTCATTCCCACCAATCCGGCGTCAGGAGACTTATGACATCAGGTCCCACCAATCCGGAGGTCTGTTGCCGTTTCCGTCCTAAGGGAGCCTTGTCGGAAAAGCACGCACATCACGGGGCACAAACGGGGAAAGTGGGATCGTACACTGACTCCGCTTGTCCACTGACTCCGCTCGTCGACTGACGCCGTCACCGGAGTGGACATGCCAATTTGGACGGTTGGCAAGTGATCGCCGTATTCTTGCACTATTTGCCAAAGCCTCTCCTGACCGAGGTGCTGACCGAGGGTCCACTGACCGAGGTGCTCCCGCGCTGGCTATAAATAATACTTTTTGAGAACCATTTTGACGAGGCCGTCGGCCCGTTGCCCACAGTCACGCTAGCCGTGACCGTAGGTCGTCGCAGGGTGAACGGCCGATCACAACAGTACTCATACAGCAGTGTTGGTTGGGGCCTTCTGTGGTCGTGCAACAAGAACCCATAATCGAATGAGAAATCAGGACGGCGCTGCCGAATCCCTTGACGGAAGCTTTTTAGCACGTCCCTGCGAGCTTTTGGTTTATGTCCTTCAGCTGCCGAAAGGCTACAGTAGCAAAAAATTCTACCAACATTCTCTTTGTTTATTATGGCAGTCGTTTCAATTGTTTGGAGGAAGGGGAGCCGGGAAACCGCCATTCAGCTATATATCACTTCGTTTGAAAGCCATACGTAGTACTAGGCTTCATCTTCAGAGATGCTCAATATAAATGTTGGGATAATTCTGGCACTTTATAAAAGCTCAGCAGCAATTGTTTGTCTGGTTTATTTTTGTTCGTATGCCAGTGCGAGGGACGACTTTTGTATTGAGCTTGCGTTTCCCTAACTCGTTGCTTGAGATCTAGTGAAACCATAAACTTTCAAATCGTCTGATATACGCACAGTGGCGCCGTGATTTTCAGGCAGTAGCTGCCCTACGTTTCACATTTGCAGTGATATGTCACGTTAGAGGGCGGCCAATTGCGGGATCGTCTTGCATCGCATCTCTGCCCTACCAAATCTTTTTGTGTCGTTCACATTCACGGCTTCTAGATAGTGTTCAGTCAATAAACCTGCAAGGCCATGTTCGATGTCTCACTAAAAGGTTTCCTGCAGATTACGGCAGAACCTTTATTCTCTGCACGGGGTCTGTGTTTATGACGTCACTTGTGTTGTCCAATGAAATGCGCAGACAGACCTAATAGTGGTTTGCTAAACAAGCCCTGCGATTTTACGTAGTGACCCTTCCAAGGAAATGAGTCATTTGAAAGCATACGAAGCGAGATCAAACCACCAATTCTTTTAGTTTAAATATCTTAGAAACGGAATTAACAGTCGGTCTCGGAACTTTTCTGACAGAATGTACACCTGCGCCACGAGACCAGCAGTGTCTCGATATTGAGAGCTTGGTGACACCCGCCGGCAACCATCGCATTCACCGATTCCCGCAGGTCATGAAATTCGTGTGTATATATATATATCTATCTATCTATCTATCTATCTATCTATATATATATATATATATATATATATATATATATATATATATATATATATATATATATATATATATATATATATATATATAAGTTCTTGTCTTCTCGCTGTATTACTGAATGCATTACAACTGCAAACACCGTCCTTTTTTTTTTTGCATAGGCGCCGCACATTCACATTCAACCGCGCAGAAGTGCTAAATGGTTCATAAATATATCTTGCATTTCAACGACAAGGGTCGTTGTGACGTGTAAGTGCGCCTGTGCTGAATGCGTCAGGTGAGCTATCGCAAATTCTAGAGAAATACCAAATCTTGGATATACGGTCCATACCGCGTTTGCTAGCGGAATGATCAGCGTCATCCCCATGGGTCTGTATTGTTTTCTTGCCCCTGTCTTCCTTATTTGACCCTGCCCCGGTGCCTGATCGGTCGATGGTACTCTGATCGTAAGCACGAGGTCGCTGTTTCGAGCGCCGGCCCTGGAGGCGTGCGAAACCGTTCATGTACCGTTGTTTTTTGTGCTCCTTTAAGAACATCAAGAGGTCAAAAGGAATCAACAACACTCAACGCTAGCGCCTCCATAGGTCAGGTATTTTTTTTTCAGGGTTTAGAGGGGAATGATTTATTTACTGACAGATTCACGTGAAAGAAGAATCTCGTATTGTTATTTTAGTTCATGAGTACTTAGAGCGTCTTGGTTCAATGTTCGTGCAGGGGGCTGGCACTGCTACGACGATAAAAGCTGCGCGGGCCGCTGGATGCGCACCCGCCAACTCATGTCATCTCTACAGTGGCCAGATAGCCGCCAGGGTAAGTAGCAGTGCTTGCCGTTATGCGGTAATGTATTTTTTTACATTCGCTTCTCACTTAGTTCCTGCCAAGTTTTGAAAAGGAAGCACACGTTGGCGCACGGACGAAGCTCATTGATCGAGGAACATTTCAATAAACTAGGCGCGCCGTGCAAGGGCCATATCCTGGCTTCGTACTAATTAATTTTGGTCAGTATTGCGCTAATGCTATCCCTGTTAAAGTATGAAAGCTCCCGGCCACGGCTGCCGCATTTCGATGGGGATGAAATGCGAAAACACCGGTGTACATAGCTTTAGGCGTACGTTAAAGAACCCCGGGTGGTCCAAATTTCCGGAGTCCCCCACTACGGCGTGCCTCATAATCATATCGTGGTTTTGGCGCGTAAAACCCCAAAAGGTAAAGTATGGAAGTGTCCAATTTAAGAGATCAGATAGAAGTCGCTTAACTTTCAAAAGTGGTCAACACGAAGAAAGTGAGGGATATTAGAAATTACAACGTGGGGAAACATTGAGGAAGCCGTAAAAAATGAACGCAGCATGAAATCAGTGACATGAAAACTTGGCGTCCGCAGCGATGGCTTAGCGGATTTGGTGCTGCACTGCCAAGCACGAGGTCGCGAGATCAAATCCAGGCCGCTGCGACCGCTATTTCATGGGGGTGAAATGTAAGAACGCCCGTGTGCCGCGCATTGGGGTTACGTTGAAGATGATCAAATTGAATCTGGAGTCTCACACTCATAATCATATATTGCCTCATAATAACATCGGGGTTACAGCACGTAGGACCCTAGAATTGATTTCACGAAAGCTTGGCATAGGACCCCCCAAGGCAAGATATAGGCACTGGAACCTAAGCAGGGTAATGTCATCAGCAATTTGGATGATGTCGTGAAAGCAGCAGAACAATTCTATACTGACCTGTAAGCAGCACGAAAAGATAGGATAACGGTCGATTTAATCAAAGCTAGCGGAAATATACAGGAAAGAGTAGCGACCCTTATACGTAATGCCTTATGACTTCAAGTGTACGAAAGAGCTCGAAGAATGCCAAAATTATACTGATTCATAAGAAGGAAGACGTTAAAAAACTGAAGAATTATAGGCCGATTAGCTTGCTTTCAGTATTGCTTGCAATATTCATCAAGATAATTTCCAATAGAATCAGCGCGACACTTGATATCAATCAACCAAGAGAACAGGTTGGCTTCAGGAAGGGATAGTTCAGAAAGGGAGGCGTTGGCAATACATTTGTCAGGAATACAGAATAAATTGACGGCAGAAGAACAGATTCCTTCGGTTTAAGCTGCTGTAGTGATACCCTCATTTATCAGAACCACGGCCGCTTGATGAGAAAAAAAAAGTTGCTACCTTCCGCGTCAGACGAGCTGCAAAAGGGGTGAGCGCAAGCATGGCCTCCGAGATTGCGCGCACTCGCAGCTTTAGCCTCAGCCGTCCTATTCGGTGCGCTCCCCAGCAAAAAACGCACTGCGGCACGTGTCCAGCCACCCATGGACGGCGCTGTGAGCTGAGGGCTTCAGCGCATGAGGAGGCGGCTGTCGAAAGCAGGCCACAATTCGCTGTTTTCGATAAACGCGGCAGACCATATCTTTCTTTCTTTTTTATCCAGCTGCCATAATGAGGGCAAAAACGAAAGTATGTCGTCCCAGGTACCGCGGACGTTTCAATGCCAACTGCGAAGTTATAACTGATTAGGCAGGCTCCTGTTTAACAACCGAAGCTTGCGTATCAGCTCAATATAAAGATCTACGTAGATCTTTAGGTAAACTTTCGTTAAAGTTCGACGTTCTTACATATTCGAGGGTAGAAAGGGGCCGGAATACCGTGCTGAGAACTTTGATCTTTTCCAGCTGTCGAAAACGTAATGTCGGTCTCAGTGGGCCACCTGCTGAAGCCCACAATGTTGGTTGCTTCTAAATATTGAAACGATGAATAACGCTACATCTGTGCAACAAAAATAGGCAAAGTCCTCAATATGGTTCCTTCTCCCGAATAGCGTTGGTAAACGAGCCGTAGCGCTATCTCGAAATGATCAGGATGAGGTGTCCTAAAACAATGGCACTCGAAATATTTGCCACAAAAATCCGCGCCCTCAGACCCGAACGCGAGGTGTGTGAACATTACGTCCATGCCCGTTGAACGTCGCACTCGAATGAGTTGCTGTCAAAAGAAAATCGCAACGACTAAAATATACGTTATCCTCGTTCTTATCTTTCAGTTGGTGGTATACTGTCAGCAAACAGAGAAGAAAACCAATACTGGTGGAATGCAAACCACGTGTGAGTTCTTATTTATGCTTACTTTCTGTCAATGACAGCTGCATTGTCCTGTGGAATTTTACACATTGTATGTGCCGTGAATAAACTAAGGAAGCGAAAGCAAGCATGAATGACAGAGCAGTCCCAGTTCAGTTTTTCGTACGATGCTTTACAGTTGAAGCGATGAATGAGGGTGCTTTATGACAGCAGCCCGACTCGGTTATGAATTAATCTGAGTGCGATTCAGAGTACTTAGTATATTTATTTCTTCTGTGCTAATTAGCACAGACGAAATAAATAAATAAGCAATTATCAAACTACTAGCATTACAAAATTCTTCGGAGTAATCAAACGTCATTAAAGACAATGTGCAGTTGGCCACATCCCTCTACAATGTGGCACTTCAAAATTTCAGTTAAACAGTGTAGATGTTGGACACTGTACATATTCCTTGCGCTGATCCAGAAAGCTGGTTTAAACATTTACTTATTATTCTGACAGGTTGGTGCCTTACTGTTCCAGCGATGCATGGAGCGGAGCGACAAATGGAAAAACTGAGAGTAAGTTCTTTAGTCCAGTACCGGTGCTGGCATGGTTAGAGTTGAATACATTCGCATGCTGGCGCATTTATGTATTTTATAGGTGCTAGAACGTGACGCTATTCCAAACTTTTCTATCCCAATTCTGAAATCAGCTCTCCACGATTGATCAAAAAAATTTTAGGGCACCCCCCACTACGCAAGTCTGCCACGCGACGTCACGAAAACTGCGATAGCCCCCCATCTGATATGACGTATACACAGTGATCAGGCATTATTATACCGAACAAGAGACAACTAGTTCTTTGTTATTTCTGATTTCCTAATTCTTTGTGACGCCTTTTCGTTGTTTGCCCTCTGTTATTGGGCAAAAGATTTCGGGCTGCGACCACATCGCCTGCCTGTCACGCCACGTCACAAAACCACGAAAATTCATCGCGTCAAAGTAGCGTGTAGGCATTAAAGATGCATTAATATGCCGAACAAAACTCACCTTTTTCTGAATAGCTGTGTACTGCTCTGTTCCGAAAGGATAGAAGGTGGCTGCGCGCTGATTGCCCAGACACTAGCTACTCGGAGCTGCTGAGATAATGCACTTATTTGTGTATAATAAACATATTTACGTGGCAGTACAACCTTAGCGAGCCCTTTCAGCACGTATGCAATATTGCTCAGCGAACTTCTTTCTTGAGAATTCCTTTAGCGCAATTATTAACCTTCTCTTGCACGCTGCCGTGATTTTCGACCGGCCACAGCAAGTTAAGTAAGGGGAAGCGGACCAATCGCAGACGCCGGCACCACTCCTCGTCCGGTTATCTATTTTCACTGCGCTGGCTCGGCCCCATCGAGGCCCTTTCCACTCGAGCAAGCTCCTCGCCTCTTGTCAGCCAATTAGATAAGAAAAAACTGATTATTTAGGCAATGTTGTTCGCTTTGAGAGCAGAAAAAAGTGACCCTTTATGAACCAAGAGAGTGTTTGATTGGGCTTTTCAAACAGCGCTGCGGATTACCACCCGATGCTTGCGTCGGTGGTTACGTGACATTGGAGTCAGGACATTGGAATAAAACGTATTGGAATGGTTTTAGTTTATAGGGTCCCGTGACAGTGAAACGAACCATGTAAATCGCTTTTCTATGAGAATACTCTGATGTTGTCGATGTGGCATTTTAAATATGTGTACTTTTCTAGTAGAAAGCGCTAGGAGCCGGCTACATGGTCTTGATGTAGAGCGCCTCCTCGGCTGCGCAAAGTGTGGGTCCAGTTCCCAACGCCGCCGGGCACCCACTCGTTCAAAATGGCTCAAGCGTACCCTGGCCTCGCATTCGTCTTTCTCTAGGGGATATACGTCTGGGAAAGGAAAATTCGCGTCAAAACTTTCGAGAGCACAAAGCAGGATAGGGCCGCTCCCTTGGCGGCAATTTTCGATATGGCTTCCCCAATGGCACCTATTGAGGCAGAGTCACGTTAGGGTTGAGGATGAACGCACCTTTCCAAGCATTGGGTAACGGCTGAGCACTAGGCCAGAAGCACGCTTGTGCCTATTTTACCGGTATGTACTCGGTAGCAGCACCTGACTCCCACAGTCGTAGCGGATGCTCTTCAACAGGGCCGTCTGTTGTTGGATAAGAGGCGACCAGAGATCACATCTCTCATATGAAATCTCTAGTGGGCCCGTTTTCGACATGTGAATCCCAATAAGAAGCCGAGCATCAGACCAGGAGACATATCTAACCATAAAAAAGAACTTATGGGTTTCCTGCGGCTCCCGGATTAGAACTGAGTACCTTCCGCAACCGAGGCGGATACTCTATCGCTAGGCCTTGTTGAAGAGCATCCGCCGAGGCTGGGGGGGGGGGGGGGGCAAGTGATGCCGCCGGGTATTATACCGCTAAAATATGTAAAAGCGCGCTTCCGCCCTGGCGCTCGGCTTTTGTGGAACCTCAACGCCTGGAAAGGGGTGTTTGTCCCCAATCCGAAGGCCTCCCCACTTCAATTGCGGCATTTCGGGCACCACATGGGAAACTGCCTATATGGTCGAAACCTCCTTTGTTTCTGCTCACGAGGGTTTCTGCGCTAATTTATGGCGCGGGCTACCTTCCCAAGCGCATCACGACAGAAGAAAGCTGAAGGTGAGGCCGACGTGCGGCTTGTGCTCATTTGAACCAGTGGGCACTCGGTGACGTGCCCCTACTCTGCACCTCGCTTACCCCTAATAGGTTTGTTGGCGCAGTAATTCGGCAATGTGATAGGCAACTCCCGTAGCACATTTTGCCCCGCGAAACAATGGGTATGCGCTCTCAAAGTGCAAAACATGACTTGCTTAAGTTGCGCAAAGAGTGCGTGCTTTGCATATTTTCTGGTGTCTTGGATGGTCAGTGTTTTCCTTGACTACAAAGATAAAATAAATACCTAAAGATTCCCATCTATCTAAAATGACGTGCTTTCTTGCATGGCGATTGCTAAAAATTTATTAAAATTATTTACGTACCATCAAGTGAACAGCATAAGTTGCCATTTATGCTTCGTTGTTTTACACTGGATTCCTTCCACTGTTCCTACTTGAAATCATGCGATGAAATCAACGTACGAGCAAAGTAGGGGTCACATTGGCTGTTTTTTTTTAAATTAATGTAATCGGTTTTAGGTTAGAGCTGTGGTGGCAAAATGAACTTTCGTACTACGAATGAGTCGAATCGCTGCAATGTGTTACAAGTCGACTGCTATGGTAGCTTCGGTTATCTACTAGTATTAAAGCACGTTAGTATGAATGATCTATTGATGTTTTAAATATGTTGCGTGAAAAGCTGCGAGTTCAGGTATTCTGTATAGGCTGTGCATACGTGCACCAGCACTCACGTGTACATAAAAACGACTAGACATTCTCTATTATCGATATTGAGCATGTTAAAGCTCACTTCACTGTTTTTCATTCTTAATCCCGGGAAACCTCTCTGCTTTTATTAAATAGGCTTTGTGTAACCAGTGATCACATCTTCAAACATTTTGAGAAACTATACCTTGTGAGTGTCATTTTTGTATATTAAATGTATCAGTAATATTTTGAAGGCTCTGTTCTCAAAAACGCGCGACGGGTGCATGGCGTGCATTACAGTAGGCGGAGCGTCAGCACTTCAAGAAAGGCAAACAAAACCAACCTTGAAAAATTGCTCGTGCGATGATTCAACGATGATTTCATTTATTCTGCACCATAAATCGACCCAGGATATCTATGATACTTGCCTTTTCTTTGGTTTTTAATGGTTTTCGTGTACCTGGGCCACGTAACATGCGAGTCATGTTCAGAGGTGCCACCAGCTTATTAATGTTTCTGCTTTTTTTACATAGGGTTGGGAAGCTCCAACTAAGGTGATTCGGCGTATGTTTTTCAAGGTAGGATAAGCATTCTGTTTTGAATCCTTTTGCAGCTCTCACAATGCCGCACAGCAACCAGTTTTGTTTCGTTGTGTCATCATGCATATGAACAGTATGTTGCGGCGCTACGTAAAGTTATGTTGTCGCCGTAGTTAACGTACCTAGCTCGCTCAAATGCTGCATAATGCAATTCGGGCTACGCAACAAGTGAAAAAGAGTGCCACTACGGCTATTACTGCAATTTCTGTATTCTGTAAGGTTATTCTGGCATTTGCCTCCGGTCATATGCCACTACATGCCCTACATTGCTATTACGTTGGTTTTGAAAGTCAGTGTACATTTGTTTGAAGCACGAAGTGCTACGCGGAATAGAATGCTATAGCAATCTGGAGGGCTGCTTACGGACAGTAGGTCACTAAAACATCGCTACGTGTTGTCGTCGCTACAACTTTGCGGCTGGCGTAGAGAATTTCATGCTTTTGTTGAAAATTCTGAAATGACAGGTACCATCGTAAATTGCTTATTTTGTCCCATGTATTCGAATCAAAATGTCAGTGTTTGATGGTGTGCAGAAAACGCTCGAAAATGATTCGCGCTTTACGTGCATCAAAGCACGAGCTATTTATTAGATTAGGTGTTCTAGAGATAGCACTACAATCCGTCATGGTAGAATGTTATAAAAGTCGTACTACTAGACATCGTACGGTGTTGGTCAAGGCTGTTGATGAGGCAACAGTAGTAGTCCAAATGGCAGAAGCTTTTCACAAAAATGAAGTAATAGCGGACATTTTCAGGACTTGATAATTGTTTATACGAGCTTTTTGTGTACTTGACAAGGAACTGAATGAGTGCTTTGGCAAATAACCATCATTCAAATTGTCCATTTAATAATTACTTTGCCTTTTAATTACAGCCGGCTATGCCTTTATGGGGTCTCTCATTCTGCAGTCTGTCGTCCGCGAATTGCTTGGACGAGGACTTTATGAAGGCAAATTGCTGCTGCTCGCCGGAAGCAGGTAGGGATAGCAGCTCATACATACGCCAAACGGAGGTGCTCCTCTCAATAAAATTTCACAACATAACTTTTGATTTACTTGTACTATATTCCAATGATATTGTACCTATACTTATGTCAATCACTTTCATAAGTTATTAAATCCGCAATGACACCATTTATGCTAAATTTTTGGACCTTATCAAGTGCTGCAAGCTTTGACTTATTGTAACACAGTGGTGATTTGAGCACGTTGGAACGGTTCAGTCAGGATGACGACCAGAGCTCTACACGAGACAAGAGACAAAAAGCAAGCAGGCAACGAGGATATTGCGTCATTGTTACCATTTTGGTTTTTTGTCCCTTGTTTCGCATGCCGCGTTGCATGGTCACCATTAGGAGCAATTCTAGATACTTCAAACGATGCAAGGCAAAACTAGCCGCATGACCTGTGGAACCCTGCATCCGTAAAGCATCTTTCCATTCTTGCACTGCTGTTACATGTCACTTTCATGACGAGTTTAGCTGTTTCTCTCGCAAGTCAACGCAGCTGCCCTGATAAGCGCAAGCACCTTTGTGATACAAAGTCACGCAATCGTTCAACTTCGCATTCCCTGCAGTGCTCATGCAGTAGCTTTGTGGGAGGCGGCGCGAAGAGGTAGCCGTCGCTGCCACGGTTTATTTAAGTCGGCCAACCATGGCGCCGCGGGATTCCAGGAGCGGCCGACACCGTGGTCGCTCAGTTCGATCGCGCTAGCTTGTTCTATTCTCACGCTATGTGTACGCGAGCCCTCTTCTTTTCCGACTTTGGAGGCGGTAGTCGCGACGCTACAGGGCCTCTCTTCTATTGGGAAGCGCGATTGAAATAAAGACCAATGGTAAAGTCAAGGTAAAGGAGTCCAGGTAAAGTGTGCAGATGGTGTCATTGTTGGTAGTGTCGAGTTTGCGTAGTCCGGGAGAGATGTACCAGGCAGCACCGACAGCATAGGTTCTGAGCGAGGCGCAGCCACAGTGGTACCGTAGTGCGAAATCATGACTTGCCCTAGGTTCTCATAGATGCTCGAGCCCGTAGAAGTCGGATCTCTAAAGGTAGACGATCTGGTGACTCGGGACTTGCTTGGAGAGAGCGAAAGGGTTGGGCACTCACGATGTAGACTTAAACGTGATTCTCGAGCTGAAGAAACCAGATGGTACAACTGCTCCTGCAAAATTTTTGTAGGCCAT
Source organism: Dermacentor variabilis (assembly GCF_050947875.1). NCBI lineage: Eukaryota > Metazoa > Arthropoda > Arachnida > Ixodida > Ixodidae > Dermacentor > Dermacentor variabilis. The sequence goes on from NC_134573.1 coordinate 64,121,559, forward strand.
GCATCCGCGGAAGGTGCATGCACATAAGATCGGAAAGCTCGCTTGCTGCTGCTTGCGGTGAAATCCCGAATGCCAATAGCATCAGGGTTGCGGTGGTCGTTGAAGGCATCATAAAGGTTGTGCTTGTGTTATCGCGATGCCTGCAAAAGTGAAATTTGCGCCTAGTCGAGCCCGTGGCTCGACTAGGCGCAAATGGGTGATGAGTGACGTGCCCCGGAACGGAAAGCGGTCAGCTTGTGGAAACTTCGAAGGAAGGACAACGACGGGCCGTAGAGTAGCTGAAAGCGCTCGCGTTTGGCCCAGTGATCTCCTTAGGAAGAGTCGTCGCGCAGCTGCCTTTGAGCTCGGGAGGAGGCTTAGGGACCCAGTAGAGGTTTGATGCTGGGTCCGGCGCATGCTGATGATCGGCAAGGGTAGACGCAGGCGATGTGGGCCGACAAGACGCGGAAAGACGCGACAGTTCAAATGGCGAGGGCTGTTATGAGTGATCGCTCGGGGTAACGTAGTGAGGAAGGACGACTGTCCGCAAGTCCGCATAGACGTTGGGGCCGGGAGCTGACAGCCGGAGCCTGAAACCTTGTTGAGAAGGAAATAGCGGTCCGCCTGGACGAACCAGATGTCCGGCATGTCAATGTAGAATTCCCGGACACCTTACAATCGCGGCACGTCTTCCAGACCGCGTGAGGCTACAGTCACTACTCGGTAGAGTGGGTGCGGTGCGCTGACGCCGGAATGGCTGGGGTCGGTCGTACACAGTCACCAATTTGCGGGAGGTGGCGCGAAGAGGCAGCCGCCGTTGGCACCGTTTATTTAGGCCGGCCTGCCATGGCGGCGGAATCTTGGGAGTAGCCGCTCAGGGCGAGCCCGCTAGTGTGTTCTATTCTCGCGCTATCTGCACGCGAGCCCTCTTCTTTGCCGGCTTTGGAGGCGATAGTGGCGCAGCTAAAAATTCAATATGTATGGACCTCCTTACGAATGCCTTGAGCAGAGAAATGATATACTATTTCCCAGCTCCCCTCTGTTCCCACTTTTCTGGGGAGTAATTAACAAGATAATGAAGTTAACAGGCAAAAAAGCAAACCGTATACGAACGTGCATGAACATATTAAGGAATCAATTCGTCCACACCGGTGGTATTTTTGTAGAAAAAATCACCTCTGTTTGTTGCAATCGAACCAAAATTTTCTCCTGCTCACATGCCACTGATAGCCTTAACTCAATCTGCTTTGATGGGTATTCTGCATAAACATTCTATGCCACATAAACATCTGTAAATCCACAGGTAAACAGGTAGTAGAACAAGTAGTACAGCGTCAATATGATCTGGGGTAAAAGTTATCAGTAAAATTAAAACTGCTGGGTTTTCTCTATGCATATTTAGTGCTTCCTTATCGTATTAGCTTAGCAAAACTTGATAGCCATGTGGTGAATAGCTAAATGGCGCTTGCTGGCTTTTATAGCGTGACTATTGTCTTCGGCCGACAAGATAATAGCCGTCGTACTATTCATTCAGCCATTGGATTTTGTTAAACTCGTTAAACTTGCACTGTTAAAATGGTGCTCTCAGTTTGAGTAGTTTGCTTCTCATAATAATGCACAATTCATTACGTACCAACCGGCTGGCTCTTTTCTGTCTGTTTTCTCACGTAAGTACATTGCTTAAAGAAGTGCATACATTAAGACGCTGTCGGCTCCACGTTTTTCTTAAATGAAAGCGACCTTGTGAGAGGTAAACGAGCTAGCTTTAGTTTTCACCCTACTATATACTTTAACGTGTACATGCTTTTGTTGCTCGTTTAATTGCTATTCTAAGCAGCCAATTAGGTGATGAAATTTACGATTTCATTTAGTGCCTGTGCAGCGTTTTCTAAAGCGCATGTTTCTTTGAGTGCGCAATGTAACAGAACCGAGGAACCAGGCATGTTCTCTTCCTGTGATTCTCTTGGATCCTGAACACTGGACAAGCTATAAGCTCTGTAATGAAACCTGGATGATCTCGTGTTCACTTTCTCATCTGCTTTCACTGAAAACTGGTAGAGGAAACCGGCTTCGTATGTCTTGCGCAACACCAGGCACGTGAATCCACCATTTTCGTTTGCCTGTGCAGTGCTGGTGGCGCAGGCGTTCTGCTGAACGTGGACAGGATCGCCGATCTGCTGGCGTCCCTCGGCTCAAAAGTCAAAGTCCGCGGTGTGGTAGACTCAGGATGGTTTCTCGATAACGATCCCTTCGAAGCAAGGGAATGCCTGGAACCTTACTCATGCGCACCTGTGGAAACTATCAAGCGTGGCATCAGGTGAGCACCCATGGCAGCGTCAAATTCCACTAGACTGCACTTTCCTCAGGCAGCTTGTATCTCTATTTAACAAGACGTAAATTTTGAGGAACAGTTTATGCCATTGAATCTGTACAGTATTTACACGATGCGTAGGCGTCATTCTATGTAGAAGCAGGTGTGTGTTGCTTCGGCATGTTGCATCATTAGATCACGAAAAACAAAATGCTATTCGCTTGCAAAAAATCGCTAGGTCGTAGTTTAAATTCTCGGAACACCGACCTCACTTTCCCGTGGTGCAATGTAAAATCAAGAAATTACACAACGTGCCTTAAAAGGAATTTCAAGGTGTCTCGTGTTCTCAGAAGTAATTAGTGGCCCGCACTTACATTTTCTCTGATACCATACAATGTTGATTAGCGGCCTCAAACCTCGTCATTCTGTGACTCGAGCGAATCGTGCCGCCAGTGATCAGATTATCTCTTTCTTTTCTCTTTTTCAGGTTGTGGAACGGCCAAGTTCCAGACCGCTGTAGGCCACTATACTCTGATTATGAACAATGGAGATGCTATTTTGGCTACAGGATATACCCTACTCTCAAAGGTTGGTACTTTTGTCTCCCGAGACGCTGATAACTCGCTGTTATATTGAACTTCGGAGGAACACGTGCGAAAATATTTACATCAAATTCGCGAAATATCTCATTACGTAAGCATATAGGTCCAACCTTGCGTGTCAGGGTAAAACAATAAGCATCAACACGCAAGACTGCAGCACCCTACCTCATGGCTACAGTTCTATTATTTATAGTTGTATTATTCCCTATGAAGCAGAGTTACGTAAGAGACCGCTATCTTATGCTGCAGTGTTTAGCAGCCAGACAAAACGCTACCAGAACACTATCCCGTGCTTAACACTCCAAGGTTATTACATTATTAAGGTACGGTTGTCACTAATTGTTTTTTCATATATATTTGAACGCCTTGAAACCAGCGTTTGATTGGAATATAGTGCAGTCAATCAAACATCTTTAGCTTTCCTTTAGACTTGTGCATTCCTGATTGGTGCAGTCTATGTAACGTTTATAGAAAAAAAGAGGTCGTACAAATTATTTAAGTCTGTGAAAAGTTTTTGAATGTTGCCGACAGTAAGTTTAAGGCCATAAATTCAGAAGCTGTCTGTAAGGACTTTCTAGAATTCACAGGGAAACATTCCTAGCCCATTGACACGCTGGGAAAATTTCATAGGAAACAGGAAACGGAACTACCTTTCGCTTGACGATGATTTTGGCGTTCTTGTTGGTTTTCCGCACTAATACTTGCAGAGTATTTTGGTTAATTTCGCCAACGTAAATTTAGAAGAAGCTTGAAATCACCATCTGTGTACTAAATTTTTCGGCAAGCGTACCAGTATACTACAGAGAAATATATTACGTTTGTGCGTGTCGCTAGTTGCCACGCCCCATATGGGTAGTTTTGGCTTGTTAAATTATAGCACCAGCGAAAATTGTATGGGTTGAAACTGTATTGCGAATAGTATGCCAAGACTGTTCTCACATGTGAACAGCACGAACGCAAAGCCATGTTATCGGCTGCGCTGAAATAAACACAATTATGACGCGGAGACCTTCGAGTTGGCTTCTCTGCTAAGCAATTGTGCTTTCAGTGGCAGTACTACGTGGATAACGGTGCGAGTGGTGTACAGATAATAGTTGCGAGGGCCGCATACAGGAACACTAGTATATTTCCGGTACATGCGCGTGATGCACGCCACCAAAGGCGGCCACTACCTACTATAGTGCTTTCAAATGTTGTCAAGAGAGACCCAAGGCGGGAAATCCTCACCGCTCAATCAGAACCGCAGCACAGGTGGGTGTTTAAACTTTCGTTTTCAGCTTGCTTCGGCGCTTCCGAAGCACCCGACGTGGCCGCTATATATTATTCCTTTCGGAACGGACTTTGTTGCCATTTTAGTTCCGCTGCTCGAGAGCAACGGGTAACAGAATTCGTTGCTAGGTTAGTAAGGGCCCTATAATGTAAAACTATTCCAACATGTTTTTATTCCAATCTTCTTGCGTCTACTTTGCGTAACTGCGGACGCAAGCATCGGGCGGTCACCCGCAGGGTTGTCAAGACCAATCAAACCTTCCCCTCGTTCGTAGGAGGTCACTTTTGTTTGCTTGAAAAATAAATAACATTGCCTACACTGAGCGGCTTGTCTTATCTAATTGGCTGACAAGATGCGAAGAGCACGCTCAAGTGCAGAGGGATTCGATAGGACCACCTACTGCACTGAAAATCGATAACCGGATGAAGAGGGTGGTGCCGGCGTCTGCGATTGGTCCGCTTTCCCTCACTTAGCTTGCGGTGGCTAGTCGAAAATCGTGGCGCCATGCAACGGACGCTTAAGAATTACGCTAAAAAGAATCCTCAGCAATGAAGAATTGGCAGAACGAGGTCGTAAACGTGCTGAAAGTGCTCTAATACGTTATTCGGCCATGCAGAAAGATTTATTATACAAAAATAAACCCATGCTCTCCGGCAGGCGCTAGTAACCAGTGTCTGGCGATCGGCGGAAGCTATATATTATTCCTTTCGGAACGGGGCAGCCTGCGGCTATTCAGAAAAGCATTCAGTTCTGTTCGGCATATTACTGCATCTTTAACGTTGACACTTCACTTTGATGCGGTGAATCTTTACGCTTTTGTACCGTCGCGTGACAAGCAGGTGAAGTGGGTGCAGCCCAAAATCTTTTAACCAATAGCCGAGGGATAACGGAGAAAAGGCGTCGAATCAGAAATAACTATTTTTATTTTGTTCGGTCAAATCATGCATAATGAGTGTCGACACGTCATATCAGATGGGGAGCTATCGCGGTTCTTGTGACGTCGCGTGACAGACAGGTGAAGTGGGGGGGGGGGGTGTCGGAAAAAGTTTTTGACCAATCGTGTAGGGCTGATTGCAGACTTAGAATAGAAAATTATGTTATAGTTTTACGTTATAGCGCCCTCGCTTCATGCTAACAAGTGAATACTGGAAAGCGCAGTTTCAGAACGTGACAAGAGAAGACATCGACGCATGAGACCTTTTCTTTATTTTAGCTGCGAGTAGCGCTTGTCCCGTGCGTCAATGTTTTCTCTTGTTCCGTCTTGAAACTGCGCTTACAAGTATTCATTTGCTAGCTGTCGGTTTGTCCGCCTATTTCGTTATTCTTGGTGGTCATTAGACAGTTCTAGGTTTTGTGCACCCAGAATTAGGGAACGTGGACAGCCGGGCACACGAAGAACGCAAAACAGTAGCAGGGGCTATCTCCACCAGTGGAAAAGCTGGCGCCACCGTCGGCGTGACGTGGCATGAGGAATCACGTGGACACAGCGGCCACGTAGGGTGCTTCGGAAGCGCCGAAGCAAGCTGAAAACGAAAGTTTAAACACCCACCTGTGCTGCGGTTCTGATTGAGCGGTGAGGATTTCCCGCCTTGGGTCTCTCCTTGACAACATTTGAAAGCACTATAGTAGGTAGTGGCCGCCTTTGGAGGCGTGCAACATGGTAGGCTACTGCTCGGTGCTGCAATGCCGGACGTACACAACGGAGACGTAGGATGAGAAGCTGCGGGAAGCTAGGCTCGCGAAACTTAGAACCGGCAGACAGGCATCGGCTACAACTCGAGTGTGCAGCAAGCACAAACGCGAGGGAGATTTCTAATACGGCCTCGGAGCTGCGATGTTCAGTGAGTAGCAGAAAGCGCGCTCTGAGACGCTCGGTCCGCGCGCGCTGCCCGGCTAATGTCACTAAGTTTTGGCCTATGAACTTGTTGATGCTAGATGCTAGTAAGTTCACAGTAATGGAAAGGGAACCACAAAAAGCACATAAAAATAGGCATGACATATGATCACGCTTGTGTAGCACCAAGGAAATGTGCTGGAATAAATAAACGAAGCAGCGGGTAATTGCTCGCTAAGAAGACCGATAAACCTACAGTGCGAGGCAACTTGAAAAATAATGGTATTTAAACGTCCAAGACCTTAGAAAAAACAAGAAGATTCAATCATCGTGACGGGACATCTCAATTGCAAGTCGTCCAGGTAGGTCTCAAAGTCCTTAGTTATAACGAAATTATTTTTGAACAGCTCTGATAGTTTCCGCGCAACATTGGTTGCTTGTGTGCTGTCAAATGCTCATACGCTGCGGCCTAGAGCTCGGAGCACGATGCGAAAACGCGTTCACATCGAGAGGGAAACATTGTGCGCGTACATGGATGCAGACGCGCAGTCGGCCATGCGAAGACATGCGATCGCTGCGTTGTGGCCTCATTCTGTTATACTCCACTTAGTTACACAGACAGCCCACTATGAGAACATATATCACATAGTTTTCTGAAAGCGTTTTCCTACCTTTCAGGCAAGAAGCCAGTTTGGGAAACTCCATCGCGGCGACCGCGTCCAGGGGCGTTCACTGAACGTATTCGGTAAAGACATAGCGTCTGTAAACCATTCTGTGCTTTCAGTTTGCCCAAGATAATTATTTCGACAGGTAAAAACTTCCCTCGTTTTGAGAGTACTTACAGAAATGCCCTGGAGGGCTGCCGCGTGGTGTCCTTATTGAGCGCCGTAAGCAAAACTTGCGAGGAGCGCGCCGCGTGATACCTCAGACTATGCAAGGGCGCCGCTTCCGACAGATGGCGACTCCGTAAGTCCTCGCCCCCAATACCAAGTGAAGCGAATTGAGCACAAAAAATCTCAAGCAGGGTGTGGGGCTTTGCGTACGCAAAGAAGCGTGTGTGCGTTATTTATTAAGCCCCCTTTATGTTAGTCTGGTCACACCATTCTGCTTTCCGACTGACAAGCCCGGCGATTAGTGGTTGTGTTCTTCCGCAGCTCGCACTCGGCGTATGGCGGAAAGCGACGCAAAACATTAAGCGCCGCAGTGGATTTTGTGGGTTACAGCACTTCGACTTTGAATTAGGGCCATGCAACAACGTGTTCAAATTGCTTCAAAAGTGTGACAGAAATGCGTACATCTGGCAAATATAGAAAAATTTTCATAGACTCGTTTTAACTATAGGATCAGGGCACCGCATTTCGACGCCTGCAAGACGAGGACATAAAACAGACCGATATGTGCAGTGTCACGATAATCGTGAGGGGCGAAAGCTTCCAGTAAAATAGCAGCTCGAAGAGTAGACAAGTCCGATGAATTCTTAATGAACTTTAGTCGTATTGATCCCTAAGTG